>NW_006408533.1:13076447-13096852 GCF_000296735.1 Chrysochloris asiatica
GATATTTAGGTTATTTCCATCTTCTTGCTATTGTGAATAGTGCTGTGATGAACATGTTTTTGTATATATCTATTTGTGTTGTGACTGTTTATTTCTCTAGGATATATATTAAGTACAGGGATTACTGGTTGTATGGTATTTTTATTTCCAACTTTTTGAGGAAGCACCATATTGTTCACATAGTGGTTGTTGGTGGTTATGTGCCATGGAGTTGGTTCCAACTCATAGCGACCCTGTAGAGGGTTTCCGAGGCTGTAAATCTTTGCGGGAGCAGAAAGCCTCATCTTTCTCCCACAGAACAGCTGGTAGTTTCGAACTGCTGACCTTAAGGTTCGCAGACCGATTTGTAATCATTACGCTACCAGAGCTCCTTAGTAGTTGCATCATTTTATAGTCTTACCAACAGGGTATGAGAGTTCCAGTTTCTCCACACCCTTACCATCATTTGTTGTTTTCTGTATTTTGAACTTTGCTATCAATGCTGGAATGAAGTGATATCTCATTGTTGCTTTGATTTACATCTTTCTAATGACTAATGATTGCTAACATTTCTTTATGTTTATTGACCATCTGAATGTCTTCATTAGTGAAGTGTCTGTTCAAGTCCTGTGTCCATTGTTTTATTGGATTATTTGCCTTTTCTTTTTGAAGTGCTGAAGTTTTCTATACATGTTAGAGATTAGTCTCTTGTTTGATATTATCATTGCTAAGAAAGTTTTCCCAGTCTGTGTATTCACTTTTTTACTCTTTTGGTGAAATCTTTTGATGCATGTAAGTGTCTAATTTTTAGGAGGTCCCAGTCATCTATTTTGTCATCTGTTGTTTGTGTGTTTTAAGTAATGTTTGATAATGTATTTATGCCATGTATCAGAGCTCCTAAGTTTGTCCCTATTCTGTTGACTAGGATGATGTCCAGATTAATTTTGTCTATGTTCATGAAGGATATTCATCTATAATTTTCTTTCTTAGTGATGTTTATACTTGGCTTATGCTCACTTCATAAAATTAATTTGGGAGTTTTCCATTCTATTCTATACTTTGCATAAAAAAAGAGTAGGCCTTTATCAATAGATTGATATAAACTTATGTTCCTTGTACCAATATCTCACACCCTTAACAACCATCCCCACATATATTCCCCAGATTTCTTAAACTGCTCTCAGGATACTTCCCTTGTCCTTGGTTTTGGAAAGTTTGATTATAACATGTCTTGGTGATTTGGGGGAGAACTATATCTTGTTTGAGGTTAACTCAGTTTCTTGAATGCTTATCTTCTTGTTTTTCATGATTTTAGGAAAGTTTACTTTCAACAACTCTGAAATTTTCTCCAAGCCTTTTTTTATGTGTGTGTCATTTCCTGTTCTGGGATTCTAATCACTATATTACTGATAGTAAGTCCCACATAATCCTTAGACTTTCTTCAGATTTTTTTGTCTCTTTTTCTGATTGTTCCTTTAGTAGATTAGCATGGAGAAATTTGTCTTCAAACTTAATTAATTCAGCCTTCAAATGATTCAGTTCTACTCCTTAGCCCTTTCAATGTATTATCTGTTTCTGAAATTCTAGTGATAAATCTTCTGGGTTTCTATTTGCTATTTTTGTATCCTTTCTAATTTTGCATTTGCTTTGTCAGTTTGCTCTTGCTGTTTTTTCCTGAATTATTCATTTTGTTTTATTGTGTTCTCTTTGCTTTTGCTGCTAGTGTTTTTTATTGTTCTCATAGATCATGAAAATACCTAAATATCATTCTTTTGAATTTATCAGGTAGTTCTAATACCATTTCTTCCTCAGAAATGCTTTTGGGTTCTGAATTTTGGTCACTTGCTTGAACCACTCTGTTTTGTTTCTTTGTGTGAACTGAAATGGTCTGTTGTCTCCCAAAATATTCTATTTTCATTTTATTTGTATTTAATTGATAATAGTATGTCGGTATGTTCTTAGGCACTCATCACCTGCCTCCTGGTGGGTGTGGTTGTTGTTGTTGTTGTCATGTGCCATTGGGTCGGTTCCGACTCATAGCAACCCTGCACAGGGTTTCCAAGGCTATTAATCTTTATGGGAGCAGAACGCCTCATCTTTCTCCTGTGGAGCAGCTGGTAGTTTCGAACTGCTGACCTTGTGGTTTGCAGCCCAATTCGTAACCACTACACTAGAGAATGTAAATATATGCACACATCTCTGTTTGCTGTAAGGGTAGTATAGTTGAAGACAGGTTTGGCTGGTGTTGGCTGCTGTCTATCATTGATTAGGTGGCACAGAAGCTGGTAGTGACCATCTTTCAGCTAAACTGTCAATAGGGCTTCAGGGCATACAGTTTGTCTGGGTCATATGCACACAATTTTTATATTCCATCAGGGTGGGCCAGAAAAACAAACAAACAAACAAAGAAACCATACAAGAGAAACAAGCAAACAGTAGAAAAAAGAGGAAAAAAAGGGGGGGGGGGGGGGAATCAACAGGTAGCAGCAAGAAAAAAAATAATTAAAAACAACAAAAAAAGAGAAGAAAAACAGAATAAATATAGTTAGGGAGAAGGGAAGAAGAAAATAGAAAGAGATAAATAAAAGAATAATACAGAAAAATAAAGAGAAAAAAATGAAAGAAGAAGGGGAGGGGAAAATGAAAAGTAAAACAGAAGAAAAGTAAGAACAAAGAAAAGCAGAGAAAAGAAGGGAAGGTAGAGAGAAGAAAAATGAAGAAAAAAAGGCAACAGAGAAAGGAGAAAATTAGGACAGGGGTCTGACCCAGAAAGTAGACAACTGTGTGAGACAGTGTATCCTGAATGGTTTGGCACCCTTTGCCAGCCAAGGAGCTCACTGGGTGCTGGGGGTTGTGAAAGAGTAAGGTGCATGATCCTAGCTGGAGTTCTTGCCGGCCTATGTATTGTCTGTGATCAGGAAGTAATTTATGCTGGTTCAGATGGTGGTTAAGGTCAGGATTATTGCTCCCAGATGCAACTCCTTCAGGCCCAGAGGGAAGCTAGGGACAGGGTGGTTGGAATGGAAGGAATTTCTACTACCTCTAGCACTGGTAGCGTAGAGGTTACACATTGGGCTGCGAACCTCAATGTCAGCAGTTTGAAACTACTGGCTGTTCCGCAGGAGAAGTGAGGCTTTCTGCTCCTATAAAGATTTACTCCCTTGAAGACCCTGTAAAGGGTCAGTATGAGTTGGAATCGACTCCACGGCACATAACCACCACCACCTAGCATGGCCCGAAAACTGTGTTCTGCTGGTCTGATGAGGTGGAGTTCATCCAATGATGAGGTGGCATCCTGTGCCACAAGGTCATGACTCTGACCTCAAGCAGATAAGAGGCTATGCAAGACGTAGGTGAGGGTGAGGGTGGGGTTGGCCATGTCTCTGGTCACCAGGAGGGTATGGGAAACAAGGGAGAATAGCACCTTTCTAGCTGCCAGCCACCGGTGTATCCCACTTCCTCCTTGCATTTCCTGTTTCTATTACTCCTTCTTCCTACCCCCTCTGAACTATGTCTTATCAAATGCTGCCCTTTTGATCTGAAGTGGTTGATTCGTCCAAGGCACCTCTCTAGTATTGTTACTCGTATAGGACTGTCTATTGTTTGGCTGAAAATTAAGGCATTGTGTTGTCAGGCTGCTGTCTCCATCAAATCCTGCTTACAAATATTTGGATGACCATGCCACATCAGGCCATCCTTCAGTTCACCTGTCTTCTCTTTCACTGCTTTTGTTCAACTTCTCCTAGTCAATATTCAATATACTTTTCTCTCTTTACTTCTGAAGCTCAGGGTTCCAGGATTATCATCTGTATCTGTTTCATTTGATATCCCATCTTTCTTATAGAGGGTCTGTGTAGCATGTCTGCCTAGTCCACCATCTTGTTATCTAGTCCCCCTGTTCAGCTCTTTTGCTTCATCATTGTTTTCCATTTGCTTTAGCTACTCTATGTTCAAGAGAAAATTCCAGTTCTTTCTGATATTCATTTTGGTTTTGTCTTTCTCTCCTGTGTTTTCCTTTTGCTTTCTTTATGTATCATGTCCTTGTTGTCTTTCCACAGCTTGTCTGATCTTTAGTCATTAGTGTTTAGTACATCAAATCAAATTTTTAAAAAGTTTTTATTGTTAATTGGGTGAAGGTTTACAGAGCAAATCAGTTTTCCATTAAATAATTCATGTAAATTTTGTTTCATGTCATTGATTGCAATCTCCACAATGCAATGTACCCCAGTGCCTCCATGTATTTCCTGTTTCTATTACTCCTTCTTCCTAACCCCTCTGAACTTCGTGTTTTAGCAAATGCTGCCCTTTTGATCTGAAGTGGTTGATTATTCCAAGGTGTGTGTAACTCTCTAGTATAATTGTTACTCTTACAGGACTGTTAATTGTTTGGCTGAAAATTGAACTGCAGGGTGAGTTCATTTCCAAATGTGGAAGATGACTAAGGGCCATAATCTCAAGGGTTCCTCTAGTCTTTATTTGACCAGTAAGCCTGGTCTTTTTTAACATCAAATCTATTTTGAGATTGTCTCCAAATTCAGATGTGATATGCTCAAGGTCATATTTTGAATCTTGTGGACTTTTTTTTTTTAACTTGTTTTAATTTTCTTCAGTTTCAATTTAAACTTGCATGTGAGCAACTGATGTTTCACAGTCGGCCCCTGGTCTTGCTCTGACTGATGATGTTGAGCCTTTAATGGTTCCCCCCTCCTACAGCATATGGCATGGTCAAGAGCAGGATTTGGGAGGCAGATTGCCTGGGTGGAACCCCATCTCCACCATTTATTAGGCTTACATATACACATAGGTGATTATGTAACATCTCTGTGTCTTAGGTTCCTCATTTGTAAAATGGGAGATGATGACAGCAATTAGAGCTTAGGGATATTGCAAGATAAGAAAGTTCAGAATGCACTTAAAACAGAATTTGGCACATTGCTGTTTTTGTTAGGTGCTGTTGAGTCATTCTGACGTATAGCGACCCTATGCACAATAGGATAAAGCACTGCCCCGTTCTGTGATACTCTCACAAGTGTTGCTATTATTGTTGCCACTGTGTCAGTCCATTTTGTTGAGGGTCCTCCTCTTTTCTGCTGACCTTCAAATTTACCAAGCAATGATATCCTTTTCCAGAGAATGGTTCCTCCTGATAGCATGTACAAAGTACATGAGAGGAATTAGCACCATCCTCTCTTCTAAGGGGCATTCTGATTGTTTTTTTTTTTTTTTTCCCCCAAGACAGCTTTGTTTGCTCTTTCGGCAGTCCATTCAATATTCTTTTCCAACACATTCCAACATTCAAAAGCATCACTTCTTCTCTGTTTTTCCCTATTTATGACCCAGCTTTCACATGCATATGAGGTGATTGAAAATCGTTGAGTTCAAGGAGCAATTCAGCCATATTTCATAGCAATCTCTATAATAGTGTTTTAATTAAATAACGGTCAATGCAATCCCTGGGTACAGAAATCTGACTTATGGACAACTCCTATTTGCTTTTTAATGCAGCCCTTTGTACTGCTTAGTCACAGCTGATGGGATGAAAAAGGAACAGATCTAAATATTTACCATTTGTGTAATTTGTCACAGTAATCAAAATGGGGAAAATTACTGGTTAAAACCTTGGAATAGGAGACTGGGGAAATGTGTATAAGCCTGATGCATGGGATTGGATTATTGGCAGAACTTTGGAGAGTGAAACACATTTAGAGAGGTGTGGTTGGCTGCTATCTTTGAATGGGGGTACCACCAGTTTTGAGCTACCTTTGCCCTAATTGCACTGGGAAGAGCCAGTTGGAAGCTCTGCTTTGAAGTTATTGAACCAACCCCGAATTCTAACAAGTTCTTCATTGCAATCATTTTAACTTGCGGCATGTGTGTATAACATTTAAATGATTAAAAAGCTTTGAGCCTTTACTTGAACTAAAGCAAGACTAAATAAGAACTGGGTGTGCCTGTTCAGCCTGGTCTACAAATACTAAATGACTTGGCCAGGAACAGGTCGTTTTCATAATCTGGCTACTGCCTGTAGCACATAAAATCTGCAGTGACCTCTCTGGTCCATGTTCACTTTTCCAGTTGCATTTCTTAATCTCTAAGCACTAATGTTGTAGCCATATTGAAATGAAAACACAGCTTTCACGGAACTCCAGGCCTTTGCCTATGTTACTTATGGCATAAGATTCCCTTTCCCCAAGGTATTTTTAAGAGTCCTGGTATGGTGCTGTAAAGTAAACAATGGACTTCTAACCTCAAGGTCAGCTGTTCAAACACACCAGCTGCTCTTTGGAAATTCTATACAGGGTAGTTATGACTCAGAAATGATTTGATGACAGCAACAAAAGGTACAACAACAACTCATGCATGAAAGTTAACTCAGGAGTCACCTCCTTCATGAAGACACAAAAGTAGTTAGATTATTCTCTGTGCTTCCATAGTTGTATGTCCCTTCATTTCAACACTTATCATATTGCTATGATTAGTAGCTTGAAAGAATATCAACCCACTAAGCATAATGTGTATACATATGTTTATTGTTGTTGTTGTTAGGTGCCATTGAGTTGGCACCTACTCATAGTGACTTTATGCACAGCAGAACGAAACACTGCCCGATCCTGGGCCAACACACTATTGTTGCCACGCTTGAGTCCATCAATGCTGCCACTTGGCCAATCCATGCATTGGGGGTCTTCCTCTTTTTCTCTGACCCTCCACCTTACCAAACATGATATCCTTCTCCAGCGACTGTTCCCTCCTGACAATATGTCTGAAGTATGAGAGACAAAGTTTGGCCATCCTGGCCTCCAAGGAGCACTCTGGCTGCACTTCTTCCAACACAGATCTGTTTGCTGTTTTGGCAGCCCATGGCATTTTCAATATTCTCCTCCAACACCATAACTCAAAAGCATCAATTCTTCTATGGTCTTCCTTATTCACTGTCTAGGTTTTGCATGCTTATGAGGTTATTGAAAATACTGTGGCATGGGTCAGACACACCTTAGTCCTCAAGCAGACATCTTTGCTCTTCAACACGTTAAAAAGATCTTGTGCAGCAGATTTGCCAAATGCAATACGTCGTTTGATCTCTTGACTGCCGCTTCCATGAGTGTTGATAGTTGATCCAAGAAGAATGAAGTCCTTGACAACTTCAATTTTTCTCTGTTGATAAGAATGTTGTTTATTGGTCCAGTGGTGAGGATTTTTGTTTTCTTTACTTTGAGATGTAATCCATACTGAAGGCTGTGTTCTCTGAGCTTCATTAGAAAATGTTTTAAGTCCTCTTCACTTTTAGCAAGCAAGGCTATATCATCTGCATATCGCAGGTTGTTAATGAGTCACTGAAAACCTTATCAATACATATGTTAGATAGCTTGAAATTGTCCCACATCTTGCTGATGCTCTGTTCTGTTTTGAAGTGGTCTCTATTCTTCTGTGTTCAAGTTCATGAATCATTTTTTCTACTGTGTCTAAATTGGTATTAATCCCATTCATTGTATTTTTCATGTCATCCACTATATTTGTCATCTGTGGACGTTGAATCAGGACTATCTTATATCTTTCATGTCTCTATTAACATGTTTGATCTTTCCTCAAGTTCATGGAATATGGTTATTATATCTGTATGAATGTCCTTTTCTACCAAATTCTTTTACCCGTGTCAGTTTTGATTGATTGAATAATTTCCTCATTATGATCTATGTTTTTCTCCTTTTTATGTCTGGTAATCTCTGAAGGAGATGGTAGTATAGTGGTTATGAATCAGGCTACTAACCTCAAAGTTGGCAGTTTGAAACTACCAGCCATTCTGTGAGAGAAAGATGAGGCTTTCTGCTCCCGTAAAGATTTACAGCTTCGGAAACCCTGTGCAGGGCCACTATGAGTCGAAACCAACTCCACGGTACTTAACAACAACTATCTCTGATTAGATGTCAGTCATTGTGGATTTTGCTTTGTTGTATGTTGGATATCTTTGTATTCCTATCAGTGTTCTTGAGTATTGCTCTGGGATGTGGCTAAGTTACTTGGACAGTTTGTTATATGGCACTACAGAATCCTTTAAGGAGCTCTGGTAGCATAGTGGTTATGAGTTGAGCTGCTAACCTCAAAGCCAGCAGTTCGAAACTACCAGCCATTCTGTGGGAGAAAGATGAGGCTTCCTGCTTCCATAAAGATTTATAGTCTCAGAGATCCTATGCAGGATTGCTGAGTTGGAACGGACTCCACGGCACACCACCACCACCATAAGCACTGAACTGCAACGTCAGTTTGAACTGCAAGCTCAGTGGTTCAAACCCACCAGCCACTCCTCGAAAACCTTATACAGGGTTGCTATGAATCAGAACCAACTTGATAGCATTAAAGAACAATGGTGATGAGATTTGCCTAGGTTCTTCTTGCTAGAACAAAGGTGGTTTTTTGTTGACGCTCTCTTTACTATATTATACCATAAAACAGTTCCTCCACCATCAGTGGGTCTTCAAAGAGTTATGAGCCAAATGATCTATCATCAAAAACCAAAGCTTTTATCGTGGTTTTAATTTCAAGTTGTAACGATTCTATAGGTTAGAATAAAACTGCTTCATAAAGTTTCCAAAGCTACAATCTTTGTGGAATCAGACGGCTGTATTATTTTCCCATGGAGCAACCAGTGAGGTCAAACCAATGTCCTTTTGATCAGCAGTTAAGCACTTAACCACGGCACCACCAAGCATTCTTAAATGACCTAGATATACACAAATCTATGTTTGCTAACTTAATAAATTCATGGGAATTGTTAGCTATTTCTGAAAAGAAACTCTAGTTCAAACCACACTTCATGCTGTAGCAATATACCTAAACTGCAGATACGTCTTTCCTTAGTGTTGGTGTCCCATCTCTCCTTGCTGACTAAAAATTGTCATAGAAGCAAAGAGCACATTTAATGCTCTAATAAAATTGTACTTTTTGAAAAAAATTATATTTAAACAGCAATTTAAAATCCCATAATTGAAATTATTTTTAAAGGTGTTACAAATGTAATGTAAATTAAATGGCCAAAGGGATTTTTCTTTGTCAAAAGCTGATTTCAGATTTTTGTTCCCAGTAACCTCCCATGGAAGTTACTTTCCCACCCAGTGCTATGGAGACAGTTCTGACTTATAGTGGCCCTGCGGCCTCCCTGCTAGGGTTTCCAAGGTTGCAAACCTTTAACGGAGCAGACAGACTCATCTGCCTCCTGCAGAGCATTTGGTAGTTTGAATTGCTGACCTTGCTTTTAGAAGTCCCACACTGTCGCCATGTCTCCTTCTGTTGTTGTTAAGTATTGTTGAGTCAGTTCAGACTCATAGCGACCTTATATAGGGTTTCCAAGGAGTGACTAGTGAGTTTGCCGACCTTGTGGTTCAAACCCACCTTACAGTCCAGCTCATTGACCTGCAGTGCCGTACCAGGACTCCTTTAGAAGACTTGAAAAAACAATATTTGAATCAGTGGTGAATGTAAACAATGGAGTTTCTGGTACTGCAGTAGAGGCAGCTAGACTGCCTTGATATTCCTCAAAAAATACTGAAAATTCAAGAAGTCATTTTGTAGTATTTATTGGCAAAGCCATGCAAGGTATTAGTTTTTATATAAGTACTTTAACCTGCTCTAGATCACATGAAAGGTTGTCCTACTTTGGGTAGAAGTAATAATTTTGAGTATTAGCTTTGTATTATTTCTAGTCTAATGCACAAGAGTAGAACTTTGTAACTAGAAAGAATAATGTGTGTGTGGATGGATGTCGTCAGCAAGTGCCTTTGTCTAAACAAGGCAGGACTGATCTGAAGGACATACAGCTGAAAGGGTCTCTGTATGGCCCAAGGATGTAGAAGAATGAAGACTATCAGTGGTCATTGCAGATGACCTTTTCTCTCCTCTCTTTCCCCTTTCATTCTTTCTCTCCTCTCTCCTTTTTTCTTCTTGAGGGGCACAAGTGAAAATGTATGTGGCATTGGGAGAGGAATGAAGTTACATTAGATGTTAAAAGAAATCTAGGTGGAGATTAAATTAAATAATCAAATGGGCCAAAGGAGCCAAAGCAAAGGATGATGACAGGAATTGGAAAGAAAAGCAGAAAAAGAGCGCATTTGAGGCAATAATAACAATTAAGGGAAACAAACTTAATGTTTTGAACCATTTGAAATAAAAATAAGTCAAGTGATCTTTCTTTCTAGTCATGTGGTACATTATTACGTAGAGAAATAGGCACATCTATAAAAGAATGCATTTTGAAAATCATTAAATTTTGTTAAAAGCTTCAACCTCTCAGCTCTGGAGCTGAAGAATGAATCATTTCTGAAAGCTGGGAAGTGCTTGTGATTTAGCATTTTTAACTCTTGGGAAAGGACTTTACTCAAAATAGCTGGTACAGATTTAGCAAAATTGGCACCTTCTCGTTAAAATGGTGAAGCTGCAGGATTCCTGGGAAAACTGGGCACAGTTGACCCTTAAGCTTTTAGTCAATGAGTGTTGTTATAAAAGGCAAGAATAAAATCATAATGACTTTTCAAGTTAGAATGACGTCAAAATCCATTAATAATCTAAATACAGAGATGACCATTGTATATAGATGGAGTCTCAAGTCAAGCTTGGTCCAAGATTGTTTAAGTGTTTGGGGAAAGAATGGTAAGAAACCCCAGGTAATAATGAAGCTCACCATGTCAGCGCCTTCCCATCCCATCTTCCTAATTTTTAAGACAGTGTGGAACACTTTCAAGTTTCACTTCTAGTTTTGACCTTTCCTTATTCGCCCCACACTGTATTTTTTTTGTTGTCAATTGTAGTTGCTAACTGCAGGGAACTAAGTATTTACTATGGCCCTTCTAGCCAAATTGCTCTACTCTGTGATGTAGTATAAATCCTAGCCTCTGTGCCTGTGATTAAGGAGCCTGTGATTAGTGGGTTACAAGTTGGGCTGCTAATCACAAGGTTAGCAGTTCAAATCTACCAGCAGCTCTGTGAAAGAAAGTTGAGGCTTTCTGCTTCCTTAAAGATTTAGAGCCTCAGAAACCCTATACAGGGTTCCTATGAGTCAGAACCTACACAACTGCACACTATCACCAACTACCACCACCATGCCTGTGATTGTGGACCCATTTTAAAGAGAGTTGCTAATGAGTAAAGTTTAAGGTGGGGATAAGAAGGAAGGATTACAGTGAAACTAAGGATTAAGGATGTTCCCATTTTACTGTTGTTGTTGTTAAGTGCCGTTGAGTCGGTTCCGACCCATAGCGACCCTGTACAGGGTTTCCGAGGGTGTAAATCTTTTTTACTAGAGGGTATGATTTAAGTCAACACCCTTAGTTTCACTTAGAGGCATGGTCTGACTCCAATTTATAAGATTGCTTTAGAAAAGCTCTCTGTCTTGCACTAGATGTTACATCTGGCTCATTCTAGCTGACTTCTAGTTCATGGGACTTTTGGCTTATCATCTGACCTAATTCACCAACTCCTGTAGCCTACTGAGATTACATAGGTGAGAAGAATCCTCCAGGCTCATCTCTGAACTATGAATTTGGGACATGCCAGCCTCCACAACTGCATGAGCCGTTACCTTTGGCTGCTGTGCATCTTGTGAGACATTGCAGCATGTTGCAGAACCCTGGGACTTGAGGGAAGGGAGGGGCGGTGATTGATATGAAGGACTATGGAGGGGTATGTTGTTGTTGTTAAGTGCCGTTGAGTCGGTTCTGAATCATAGTGACCCTATATTGGGTTTCTGAGGAATAGCTGGTGGACTTGAACTGCCATCCTTGTGATTCAAGCAGATTTGCAGTCCAGCGCATTAGCCTACAGCATCACACCAGGAAAAGATGAACTGTTGGGATATATTTAACCTGCAACTTATAGGGATTGGCCTCATGCTGATCTTTCTAAAAGAAATGATTCGTACACTGACTCCTAGGGACCTTATAAACATTCTAAGATACTACTGATAGCCTATCTATAGTCATGCCCCCCAAATCACCAGGTATCCAATAATAATAATAACTTTGGGTACCTTGAAAGTTTTTTCATCATAGTTGAAATAAGGATGGAGGAGAAGTAAGCCTGTTATTTCTAAAGTGGGAACCCTGCAATGCAAAGTAACCGAAAGGAGACACAGGAAAGGGGAACCAGGTTTTCAGGCAGGTCAGTTTTAGGAAAAAATACTAATGGAAGTTAAGGATATGGAAACTGAAAACCTTGTAATTACTCATGTCTGTGGACAGCTCAAAAGTATTTCTCTCTTTTTCAAGGATTCTGTCACCTTAGTTGAATGTCTGAGCTATGTGTAATTATTCCTTGCTTTGATGTTACTTCCTGCAGACTAGATAAAATGTTACCATCAATACCTGGGAGAGCTTGGGAATTGGGATGAAGAGAATATTTCTGAGGGGTGGAAGCTATTTTCCTTACAAATCTTAGTGTTTTGCAATTGGTGAGTGAGTAAAATCTAATGTCTTTGTCTTCATGCTTAACACTATGCTTGTTCAGATTCTTTCTTGGAACTTGTTTCTTAAACAATCAAAGGAGGTTATTCACCAAAGTCAATGAAACTGAAATGTTCTATGTCAGCAGGAGAATAAGACTAGATGTGCTCTCATTACGCCAACTGGAAACAGTTTCTCTGAACCTCATAATATATTATTACATTTCAGATGACATTAAGAGATAAGTCTTTAGTCACGGAGTTCTAGTATGAGGGAAAAAAGTATTTTTAGTTATTTTCTTTATTATTGTTGTTAAAATGTGAATCATGCCCTTCAGTTGATGAATTCTCATTGAAGCTTCAATGGAAGAGGAAGATGAAATAACATAAATGATAGCTATAATTAATTTTATACTAAGCTTCCTTGATGAAATTAATATTGTCAGTTGGAAATGTAATTTAAGCAAAATATGCTTATATGCTCATGTAAGCTGAGTTACACATTTGGACTTTAAGAAAAAAATCACTCTTGCATTTCACAGAACCGCTTACAAAATGATTTGGCTTAATTGTTTGTACAGCTTTCTAGACATTATAGCTCTTTAAAGGAAATAAGGGCACAGGAGAGGAAAAGGAGAAAGACAAAGGGTCACTTTCAAATTTCAAAACAACCAATCCTAATCATGTAGGACACTTCTAGCTCCCTCAGAAATTAGTTTCTGACATATATATCAGTGTACCGTGGCAATATTTTATAAAACTACAAAAAGGAAGAATCCTGACAATTCAACATAATTTAAATCTAAGCTGAAAAAAATTGTATTGACTTGTAAAGTAAATATCAAAACATATTGACCTAAAAGGTCAGTAAACATTACTGAAAAATGTACAAGTCAATATCCATTGCATGCTTGAATTATTTGTCTTTATATGACATTTCAAGCAATTTTAGTAACTGGTCAGGAAAAAGTGAAAAATAAGAAACATCAAGACAGCTCACTGATTTCAGATAAAAATTTTCATGTTCCCCCCAAATACCTATAAACATCATAAACTGACATTGATTACTGTTCTGAAAAAAATAACATTTGCAACTTCTTTGAAAAATCATATAATGAAAATTCAAATGATCATTTCATTGTTAATATTCCTCTAAGAACCTACTTCTAGTAGATATTCAATAAAATACTTATTAAATTAGCCAGTTACAAGAGTTAAGGGTTCATAAACAGGAATACAGAAATTCACATTGATGTACAACTGGAGACGGGAGATTATGGGTGAAATCAGCATTCCTCTCTACTCACATATGGAAGCACGTGACAATGATCTATCTTTCCTTCCTTCAGGATGAATTGAATGTATGCATTTGTGTTAGAAATATGATGTATTCATGAGTATGTAATGACTACTTATGTAAAGCCATAGTTTTTTTTGTGACCTGTATTTTTTCTTTTTAAACTACTGTGTGGCTCTGTAGGATCAGCACTGGACTGTGAACCATAAGATCAGTAGTTCAAAATCACCAGCTGCCTCTTGGAAACCCTACACAGGATTGCTTAGTTGGAACTTACTCAACAACACTTAACAATAACAATTGTATTTTTATCCCAGACATAACAGAATAGAAGTGTCCAACTGATGTTGGACACTGTGGTCATTTTCTCCCTCTATGATCACAAAGGCTGACTGTAAAACCTCAGGCAATAAGTCAGTAATAGGAATGAAAGAGCATTTATTTAGCATCTTCCAGCCTGAGTAGTCACTCACAAAAAATTAGCTAAGATTCTTTATCAAGGCCTATATGTTATCAGGGGTCCTGGTGTGGCACTGTGGGCTAATGTGTCAGACTGCACAGTCATTTGAACTGCAAAGTCAGTGGTTCCAGCTCACCAGCTGCTCCTCAGAAACTCTATACAGGGTCACTATGGGTCGGAATCGACTCAATGGCACTTAACAACAACAATATGTTATCAAGCGGTCCTGGTGTGATGCTGTAGGTTAGTACGCTGGACTGCAAGGTCAGTTTGAACCACATGGTCGGTGGATGAAGCTCATTAGCTGCTCCTTGGAAACCTTATACAGGGTCACTATGAGCGGGAAGTGACTCGATGGCACTTAACAACAACATATGCTATCATTTTAAATGGCTTTTTTAAAACAAAAAAGGTGCCTAAGCAAAGAGACCTCCCCAGAGTTATAAATTGACTATATCTGTGGGGAGAGACATTGGAAATGTTCAATAGCATCAGCCAGCGCAAGGCCAGGGGCCACTGAAGTGAAGGCTGAAGCTGAAGAAAATAAAACAAGTCCATAAGGCCAAAATATGACCTTGAATTTATCCCACCTTAATTTAGAGACCATCTCAAAAACAGATTTAATTCCTTAGACTAATGACAGAAGACCAGTAGAGCTGTGGGATGACATCAAGATCACCACACAGGAAGAAAGCAAAAGGTTCTTAAAAAGACAGGAAAGAAAGAAAAGACCAAAATGGATGTGAGAAGAGACTCTGAAATTTGCTTTCTAGCGTAGAGATGCTAAAGTGAATGGAATAAATGAAGAAGTCAAAGAGTTGAACAGAAAATTTCAAGGGGTAGCTCAAGAAGACAAAATAAAGTATTTCCCCAAAAGGGAAGAACGTACTCAGCATATCTCAAGCTGAAAGAACCAAAGAAGAAATTCAAGCCTTGACTTGCAATATTGAAGAATTATCTGGACTAAATGTTGACCTATACAGAAAGTGTCAAAAGAAGATGGAAAGTATACACAGAGTCATTGTACTAAAAAGAAGAAATGGTTGATATTTAACCATTTCAAGAGCTAGCATATGACCAAGTACTGAAGGTATTAAAGGAAGAAGTGCAAGCAGCGCTGAAGGCATTGACAAAAAGCAAGGCTCCAGGATTTGACGGAATATAAATTGAAATCTTTCAAGTGATGCAGCATGGAAGACACTCACTCATTTTTGCCAAGAAATTTGGAAAACAACTTACTGGCCAATCAATTGGAAGGAATCCATATTTTTGCCCATTCCAAAGAGAAGTGACCCACCAAAATGCTGAAATCACCAAACAGTATCATTAATATCACCTGCTGATAATTCAAAAATTTGCTGAAGATAATTAAAAATGGTCATAATAGTACATTAACAGAAAACTACAAGAAATTCAAGCTGTATTCAGAAGAGGACATAGAACTAGGAATATCATTGCTAAAGCCAGATGGATCATGGCTAAAAACCAAACATACTAGAAAGATGTTTACTTGTGCTTTATTGACTATGCAAAGGCTTTTGATGATGTGTATTATGGCAAGCTATGAATAGCATTGCAAAGAATGGATATTCCAGAACACTTAATTATGCTCAGAAGGAACCTGTGCATAGACCAAGAGACAGTCATTCGAAAAGAACAAGGGGTTACTGAATGGTTCAAAATCAGGACAGATTATATCCTTTCATCTTACTTACTCAATCTGTATATTGAGCAAATAACCCGAGGAACTTGATTATATAAAGAACAGGGCATCAGGATTGGAAAAAGAGTCATTAGCAACCTACTATATGCGGATAATACAGCCTTGCTTGCTGAAAGCCAAGTGGACTTAAAATGTTTACTGGTAAAGGTCAAAGACTACAGCCTTCAGTATGGATTGCACCTCAATAAAAACAAAAATCTTCACCATTGGACCAATAAATAACATCACTGAAAACTGCAGAAAAGACTGAAGTTGTTAAAGACTTCGTTTTGCTTGGATGCACAATCAACACTCATGGAAGCAGCAGTTAAGAAATCAAATGACATATTGCATTAGGCAAATCTGCTGCACAAGACCTCTTTAAATGTTCAGGAACAAAAATACCAGTTTGAGGACTGTGGTGCACCTGAGCCAAGCCATGGTATTTTAAATAACCTCATATGCATGGGAAATAAGGAAGACATAGAAGAATTGATGCATTTGAGTTACGGTGTTGGTAAAGAATATTAAACATGCCAATATTGAATACTGAAGATCTAACAAGTCAGTTTTGGAAGAAGTACTGCTGCAATGCTCCTTAAATGCCAGGCTGGTGACACTTCATCTCTCATGCTTTGGACATGTTACAGGAGGAACCAGTCCCTAGAGAAGGACATTATGCTTGGTAAAGTAGAGAATTAGAGAAAAAGAGAAAGAACCCTAATGAGATGGAGTGGCAGAGTACATTAATGGGCTCAAGCATAACAACAATTATTAGGATGGTGAAGGACAGGGCAGTCTGTTGGGCATACAGTCACTGGGTCAGAACCGATTTGATGGCACCAAACAACAACAACATGTTATTGTAGGAGTTATTCTTTGCATCCATGATTTTATTACCATCTTCTTTTTAGTTACTGATCTTTGCCTTTTAGCCTTGCTATGTTTCTAATAATTCTAATTTGTCATGTACCACATTCATTATTTTCCTTTTCAAATCTCTCTTGCACCCAGTGTCCAAAGGTTGAAATTTACACTTTTCCTCTTTGTCATCCACTATGAGTAACCAGACATTGTATCTATCAGTCTCTCTCTCTCTTTTTTTTTTTTATGTTTTTATTGTGAATTGAAGTGAAAGTTTACAGGGCATATCATCAGTTTTACATTAAACAAATCATATACTTTGCTTAATGAAGCAATGATTATAATCCCCTCCATGCACCATCAGTTAATAGTATTTCTCTATATTCATTTTAGCTTTCTCTCTCTCTCTCTCTCTCTTTTTTTTTTTTTTAACACTCAAGCATATATAATTTATACCACAAAAGGGCACATTTCTGCAAGTCTGTCTCCTGGCTGCCAGCTCTCAGTCCTTCTCTTTCCATGAATCTAGAGTCCTCAGCTGCTCCTTCTCTCCATGTCCCCATCTCTGCCTCCATCTCTTGTGTCACTGCTTCCCTGGATAAGGTCCCTTATTCTGCATGTGCTCTTCTCCCTTGATGGCCCTAGGGTCCTCTGTTTCTGGACTGTAAGATGAACTAATCCACAGTTTTTGTTACAATTAGTCCTAATAACAATTACTCACTATTGAATCATGAGAATCTTATCCTCATCTCTTTTAACCAGACCCATCTAGACAAGATGAAAACTATTCAGTGGGGACTCTATCTTCTCCCACACATTCTTACACTAAATTCCCTCTTGAAACTGTGTAAACCAGTCACTTTGTGCCTTTATTGCCCCTTCATTTTAGGTAGTCAATGTCTAAGTTGCCTGTCCCTATCTACCCTGTATATAAAGCTTGGTGTGAAGACTCCTTCCCTCTATTTTGTTTTTTTTGAGCTATTTATCTTCCGCTAGTCGAGTTCTGATTATCAAACCATTGAGGCTAGGTCAAATGGGTACTATCTGCAAGTTTGGGTGTTCTTTTTTGTCTTCCCTAACTTCATATCAGCTGGATGCTTCACTGTCAGTTCTAGTCCTCTGTGGCTATGTCTTTGTCCATGGGATCAAGTATCCTTAGGTCTCACCACACTTTGGAACAACCAGCCCTTCCTCTTCTCTCTCTCATCTCCAGGTCAATAGGAATCAATGTCAACTCAGCCCATTTCTTCATTGCTGCCTTTCCCCCTCTTCCACTCACTGAATCTATCAGTCTTTTGCTAAATAGATCTCAAATCAAGTTCCTTTGCATCTTATAAAGCATATATTATTCCTCATGTGAAAGACTAACATAGATGTAGACTCCAAAGTAGAACGTTCACATGCCCCTTGTGTATATTCTAATCTGGACAGCTGAGATTAGCTTCCTAAAATGCTAATCTAATTATACCATCTTTCATTTAAAATACTTCAGTGATTCAATACAGTGTCTCTAGGATGAAAATCTAATTTCATTGACTTGTCACATATTTAAAAATAATTTTAAGCTTAGCCATATCTGTCTTTTTTTTTTTTTTTTTTTTTTAATATTTTTGGATTTTCATTCCAGTGTCTTATCAACTCCTCAGAAATAGTTTCTGGTATCCAATGCCTTAACTTCACACCCATTTCCATTTGAGGAAAACTTGTTGTCTCTCTGGAGCCCAGTTATATGTCACCTGCTTTGTGAAGATCTCAGCACATCTCCATGCTGATTGTGCTGTTAATGTTTCTGTACATCCAGAGCTTTTTCTACCTGTATAATTCTCCACATTGCATTGCAATTTTTGAAGCATATGAACTAATTGCATCATTCCTTTTCTAATTATAAATACTGAATTCAGTGCCATGGTAGGTAGTCAAAAAGGTTTTATGATTGTTTTTGAAATAATAAATAAAATGATTTAATAATTTATCAGGGGGATATTTGTAGGATTTTTCTGGCTGCAAGTGGAAGCAAATCAACTCAAACAGGCCTAAGTAGAAAAAGAAATTTAATTATTGATATAGTTGAAAAGGCAAGACCTTACTTTAAGCATGACTAGGTTCTGATATTAAAAATGCCTCCAGGAAGTGGTCCTCCATCTCTTAGCTCTGTGGGTCTCCATTCCTGGTGGATGCTCCCCATCAGCAGCCTTAGGGTAGTCCCCCCAGTGAAGAGAGTGTTCTTTTCCACGTTTCCAGTAAAAAGATTGTGAGGAGGTTGAGTTTGACGTAATGAAGCCAAATTACCATCCTAAACCAATCACCGAACCTGTAAGTGTGGGCTAGATGAGTGGTCTGTCTTAGTGAGGTGCCTACCTTAGGAACCAGAGGGGAATGATTTGGGGAAATTGAGGTGTTGCAGCCAAAAGAATTGAGAAGTGAAAACAACAAATGTTATTACAGTGTGTCAGGGTGAAAAGAACAGTGTGGCAGGATTTCTGGCTTTTTATCCTTTTGCAACCTTGAAATTCCTAGTGTGGCACTGCAGGATAAGCCCTCAACCATAAGGTTAGTTTGGACCACAGGTCAGTGGTTCAAACTCACCAGCTACTCCTCAGAAACCCTATACAGAGTACCTATGAGTTGGAACTGACTTGACTTAGCAACAATAAAACCTTGAAATAGCTATATAGTTTTTCATAGACATAATGTTTTATGCTCAATTAGCTTAAATGTAAATTTAGGAAATTTGACTAAATTTATTCTAAATATGAAATCCCTAGGTTAAATTAAAAATAGGAAAAATTATTTTGGTGGTAGTCATTGTAATCCTTTAATTCCTCAAAGTAGTTTAAGTAATTCTCTCCCTTCACCCTATAAACTCAGTGAGACAACTAGAGCTAAACTAGAGCTAATATAGCTAAACTGGAACAAATGAAAATGAATCTAGGTAAGTAAGTACAGGCCCTATTACCCCATAGGAACATCTTTATTATCAATCCTGTAAATGGCAACCCATATCTAGAAGCACATAGGAAAAGACAGTCCAACTGTTTGTAAATACCTTTTGGGTGACTTGGGACTTGCTTCTCAAAATGGAATTTGTCCTGGGTTCCTGCATCTGTACCATCACTCTCACCTTAAGCACGGATTCAGTGCAGGAAATTTAAATCTCTAGATGTTTTAATCCACCATTCCTCATACTGTGGTGGCTTGTTCATTGCCATGATGCTGGAAGCTATGACATTGGTATTTTAAATATCCACAGTGTCACTCATAGTAAAGAGGTTTCAGTAGAGCTTCTAGACTAAAATAGAATGATAAAGGAGGCAGACTACTTCTGAATGTTAGCTGCTGAAAACATGAATAACAATGGAACATTGTCTAATATAGTGTCAGAAGATGAGCTCCTCAGATTGAAAGACACAAAAAATACAACTGGGGAAGAGCTGCCTCCTCAAAGTAGAGTTGACCTTCATGATATAGATGGAGCAAAGCTTTCGTGACCTTCAGTTGCTGAAGGAGCACAATTCAAAACGAGAAGACACAGCTGCAAATATCCATTAATAATAATGTATGAAGCTAGCAAAATTGGAAATTGTCAAAAATGAAATGGAAAGCATAAAGATCAATAGTCATTAGTTGAATGTTATTGTTGTTGTCAGGTGCCATCGAGTCGGAACCGACTCATAGT
>NW_006408533.1:13099717-13101382 GCF_000296735.1 Chrysochloris asiatica
CACTCTTTCTTCCTAGTCTGTCTTTGTTTTGTAGCTCATCTGAAACCTTTCTACCATGGGTGGAATAGTAGTCATTAATTGAAATGGACTTGTATTGACCTTTTAGAATTGTACAAACATATGATTGACTGTGCCAGGAATGAGAAATTGAAAAGGAATGGCATCTCATTCTTTGTCAAAAAGAACATTTCAAGATATGTCCTGAAGTATAATGCTGTCTGAGATAGGATAATATCCAAACACCTACAGGAAGGCCAGTTAGTGGCACAGTTATTCAAATGTACATACCAACTACTGAAGTCAATGTTGAAGAAATTGAAGAATTCTATCAACTTCAACCATTTGCTCCTAGGAAACCCTGTACAGGTTGCTATGAGTCAGAATTGACTCTATAACACTTAGTTACAACAACAATAACCAACTTCTTCAGACTGAAATTGATCACACATGTATTCAAGCTGCACTGATAATTTTTGGTGATTGGAATGGCAAAGTTGGAAACAAAGAGGAAGGATCAGTAGTTAGAAAATATGACCTTGGTGATAGAAATGGTGTGGGAGAGAGCATGACAGAATTTTGCAAGACCAACAACTTCTTCATTGCAAATGCCCCTTTTTCAATAACATAAAAGGCATTGCCAGATGCAATACATAGGAATCAAATCAACTATAGATGTGGGGAGAGACAATGCAATGTAATATCATCAGTCAAAACAAGGCCAGGAAAAAAAACCCAGAAAAAACAAACAAAAATAAGGCCAGGCGCTGACTGTGGAACAGATGGTCATTGTTCATGTGCAGGTTCAGGTCGAAGATAAAGAAAATTCAAACAAATCTATGAGAGTGAATTTAGAAACCATCTCGAAAACAGATCTGATACATTAGACACTAATGACTGAAGATCAGAGGAACTGTGGGGTGACATGAAGAGCATCCATCTTACATGAAGAAAACAAAAGACATATAAAGAAAGAAAAGACCAAAGTGAATGTCAGAAGAGCCTCTGAAACTTGCCCTAGAATACAGAAAAACTAAAATAACTGGAAGAAATAATGCAGTAAAAGAGTTGAACAGAAAATTTCAAATGGCAGCTTGAAAACGCAAAGTCAATTATAGTGACATGTGCAAAGACCCAAAGTTAGAAAACCAAAAGGGAAGGACATGCTCAGGAATTCTCAAGCTGACAGAACTGAAGAAACAAAATTCAAGTCTCTACTTGTAATATTGGTAATATTGAAGGATTCTGTGGACAAAAGGGAACCATAGTGTGATGCTGTGGGTTAATGCGCTAGGCTGCAAGGTCGGCGGATCAATCTTATTAATTGTTTAGAAACCCTACACAGGATTGCTATGGGTCGGAACTAACTTGACAGCACTTAACAACAACAACAAAAGTGTGGCGCTGTAGGACAAACACTAGACCACAAGATTGGTTTGAATCTCAAGGTCGGCAGTTCAAATTCACGAGCCATTCCTCAGAAACCCTATCTATACAGCGCCGCTTTGAATCGGAACTGACTTGATGGCGCTGAACAAAAAGAACAATGGAAAAAATATTGAATTATGTTGTTGTTGTTGTTAGATGCCATTCAGTCAGTACTGGCTCATAGTGATCCTATGCACAGCAGAACGAAACACTGCCCCATCCTGGGTCAATCTCACTATT
>NW_006408533.1:13101802-13103856 GCF_000296735.1 Chrysochloris asiatica
AAGTCTCCAGGAATTCATAGACTACAAATGGAAATCTTTCACAAACTGATGCAACATATGTTGTTGTTGTTAAGTGCTTTTGAGTCAGTTCTAACTCATAGTGACCCTGTATAGGGTTTCTAAGGAAGAGCTGGTGAATTTGAACCACCGCCTGGAGTTCAAACCAACTTTAGAATCCTGTGCATTATCCACAGCACCACACCATGACACCATGATGCAGCACTAGAGGTGCTCATAGGCCAAGAAATTTGGAAGACAGCTCCTGGCCAAGCAATTGGAAGAAATCTATATTTTTCCCATCCCAAATAAAGGTGATCCAATAGAATGTTGAAGTCATAGAACAAATCATTAATATTACATGCAAATAATGTTTTAATGAAGATAATTCAAAATGGTTTTAGTAGTACCTTGACATGCAGCTACCAATATTTGAATTCAGAATAGAACAGGGAATAAGGAATATCATTGTTGACATCAGAGGTACCTTGGCTGAAAACAAGTAATACCAAAAAGCTTATTTGTGTTTCATTGACTATGTAAAGGCATTCGACTGTGGGGGATCATAACAAACTATGCATAGCATTGTGAGAATGGAAATTCCAGAACACTTAATTATGTTCGTGAGGAACCTGTATATGGAATCCACTCAGAAAGCTGCTTTGTAAGAAAGACCCAGTGGAACCTTATGGAGCACAGTTCTGCTCTAACACACATGGAGTCACCAGGAACTGGAATCAACATAATGACAACTGGCTTTACAAAATGTACCATGCTGGTTGTTAGAGCAGTCCTACACAATATCTCACTCTCCTCCTCTGATCTCCACTCTGGTCTTCTGAACCAAAGATGGACTCTCAGCCAAGTCTAACCCATCCCATGTCTGGCCAGTGACCAATCAGATTCTCTCTTGAGAACTGCAACTAGAGAAAGAGAGATTGTGTATTGATGGTTGGTTCTGAACCCTGAAGTCTTAAGTTCATGTAGACTCAGAAACTGAGCGAAAAATATTGGATCATCCACAAAGAAAGAATGACTTCTGGAAAAGAGAAAATAAAGAAGATGCTAAGAAATGATAAAGAGACAATACAGGTGCTAAGAGATGATGCAGAAGGTGCAGCAACTCTATGGAAGGAAGAGATGGAAAATAATGACAATATATCCCAGAGAGATTGAGGCTCACGTTTGTTTCTCACATTTGACTTCCCATTTGACTCCGATGCATGTGTTTGTCTGTGGCACCTATCTAAAATAACACACATCATATCTACTATTAGAAGCTTGTACTATAAAAGGAACAGGACTTAGACGAACTATCATATAAAGAAGAAGAGACATTAAATGCAGAAATATAACTGCATATACTGCACAATTATGTATTCAAAATAATATTATAGTTTGCATAATGCGCTTGGAAATTCTGAGATTCCTTCATATTTGTTGAATAAACCTCTTTTACTTTCTTGATCCAGCATGAAAGAATTTATGTTCCATAACGAAAAGAGCCTTGACTAGAATACAACAACTGATGAAAGACATTTTCCAGAGCTTGGAAGAACAGACTCATCAGGTTTCTAAATCCTTGGGGAGTAGGATCTGAATCCACAGTGACCCTATTAATTTGGAGAAGAGATTGGAAATGTAGATAATGAAGGGTAAGGTAATTATGCAGGGGAAATAAATGAAACCTTTCAAAAACAAGAAGGCAAAAGTTGAGCTATGTGAAATATGGCAGAAAAGGCTATAATGGTGGAATAGAGATGGAATCTGAGCTAATGGAATCGAAGTCATTTAAAAAGTAAGAGTAATTCAATGATTAAGTACAAACAGAGCATATTGACACTGAAGAGAATGCTGTTTTAGTATTTAACACTGCCCAATTAGACCAATAGGATGTAGTGTTTGTTAGTGCATATTTGCCTATTAAAACAATGTGATATCTACTCTCCAGAATCTTAGAAAGTAAAAGATACATTTAGATGATCTCCCATGTAAGCACTCATTCTCCACAATGTTGTCCATAGCTTGTCATGATCCATACAATCGAAAGCCTTTAC
>NW_006408533.1:13105589-13106992 GCF_000296735.1 Chrysochloris asiatica
TGTCTGCTCTGCTCACTAGCTCTGAACTCTGGGACTATATTTGGACACTTTGATTCATAGTTTTCTGAACTGGAAATGTTATGTTGTTGTTAAGTGCCGTGGAGTTGGTTCTGACTCATAGTGACCCTGAACAGGGTTTCCGAGGCTGTAAATCTTTACGGGAGCAGAATGCCTCCTCTTTCTCCGGCGGAACCGCTGGTAGCTTCAAACTGCTGACCTTACGGTTCACAGCCCGATTCGTAATGGGAATAGGGATCATAATAACCACCTTGCAAGGCTGTGAAGTTGAGAATGGGCATATGAGCTTCAGTGTGCCACAACCATTGCCGCTTTGTATTATGATTCATCAGTTTACTTCCCTCATGAATGCTGACCTCTTGTTGCATTTGGTTTTGTGATCTCCTGGATAAAGTTTTCTACCAAACAGGCTGGGAGTTGATATGTGGCTGAAAAATACATTATGAAATGTTAAAGCAACCAGGGAGAAAGTATATGTGATATTTTCACAGTACCATAATCAAGTAATAAAGCTTAATTAGCTCACTGTGAGTCCTGGGGCACTTCACCTAACTTCTTTGAGCTTCAGTTCCTTCATATCTTAAGTTGCAAGGCTTGAGGAGAGGGGAGTGAAAACAGGAGAGTAGTTGCTTGAGATGATTTCTGATATCTCTTCAAGCTATAAAACTTGATGATTTTCTGAGACCAGGAGGAAACATTCTTTCTTACACTCAGAAGGTTCTTACATAAAAGACAATGGCCAGTTTTGATACATCTTCTCTGAGAAGACAATGATAGAAAATGGACTGAACAGAACTTCCTAAAATTTAGGTTAGAGATAAGGAAGATTTTCCAGGCAGTGAGAATTATTTATTGGTGTGAATTAACAAAGAAGAATGGGAAATTCTAGTAGAATAGATTTCTATCCCTTTGGATAAAGTAGGGTCTTGAACATGAAGACCCAGTTTCCAAGGAGCAGTGAGGAATGAGGGGGAGTGTGGAATGGGGAGAGGGATGAAGAGATTAATGGCCTTTCTCTACTAATTCCATGGTCCTGTGTGTTATTATCAATTTTCATTCCTGGGTTTTGGTAGTTTATGCTTCTTGGAGTATACAGCAAATTTGCTGATTATCCGACTTATCCATAACTATATGTGTGATTTTCATTTTGAGCCAGCAGAATTGTTAATGAAGGTATTAATTAGCAAACACATACAATACTATAAGTCTAAATATCAGAATTTCTAGTTAAGTTTTACCATGTGATTAAAAAATAGTAAAGTCCTAGAGGATGGAAATGCTCTAAAAGCAGAGTAAATCTTAGGACTAACAAAACAAAACAAATCTTGCATCTGTTTTAGGGTTCTCTAGAGAGAATTGAGCTGCAAACAGCAAGGTCAGCAGTT
>NW_006408533.1:13108721-13110338 GCF_000296735.1 Chrysochloris asiatica
GACTCATAGCGACCCTGAACAGGGTTTCTGAGGCTGTAAATCTTTACGGGAGCAGAACGCCTTATCTTTCTCCCGCGGAACTGCTGGTGGCTGACCTTGAGGTTGGCAGCCCGACTTGTAACCACTATGCTACCAGAGCTCCTTGCATATATATATATATGAGAGAGAAATTTACTTGAAGGTACTGGGTCACATAGTTGTGGGGACTGTAAAGTTCATCAGTAGGTCAGGTGACAAGGTGAAAACTCTTGCAGTCTTGTATCCTTAAATTAACAGATCAGGTGATAAGAAGAGTGAAAAGTGAAGGAGTTTTAGAAAAATGTCTCTTTATGGTCTACAGGCAGAATACACCTGAGGGGAATCTTTCCTTTTGTTCTTAAGACCTTGAACTGATTGGATGAGGCCCACCCACACTAGTAGTTAGTAGTTAACTGCATCTAACTACTTCCTAACAGCATGTAGGCTATTATTTGATCAAACGACTGGGCACCATAGTCAAACCAAGTTGGTACATGAAATCAGTCATCACGCCACTCACCCCAGCTCCCAAATTAATTGTCACAATGACAGCAAGGATCCAGCAAAGCTGAGATCTTCAACACACCAGCCTTTCGGGGCCCTTATTATGATGAACCTTTTTCTTAGCTTTATTAGACCTTACAGCCACCTTGTAAACTTAAATAGCCCTTTTAAGCTTTAGTTTGTATCTTTATTCCTAGTGATGAGGTATGCACAACCTTGGAACAACAGGGCTCGGGATACAGGGATTGAGGCATGGTTTGAAAAGGTAAAAGAGGGGAATAATGTTAAGATGCTTGGCTGTCTTTTGAATCTTGGTTTCCCTCGCCTACCATTGTGAGATAGACACTTGGGGGATGGTGATGGGGGGAGGGGAAAGGAATAGCCAGAAACATCACAATAGAAAGCTTGTAAGTCCGTCTTCAGCCTATAACTGATTGGAACAAGTTAAAGGGGGCTAGAAATTGCCCCGTGAAAGAGACCTCCTGTGGAGCTTTTGCAATGCATAAGACCACAGGTGGAAACCAGAATCCCATCCAGAATTGTCTGAGGTGGGAAATTTCCGCTGGAAAGGATGAATAGACCAGCCTGGAGCAGCTAGAAAAACAGAAGATACTTCGTGAAGAAAGACCAGCAGAAAAAATCCAAAACAATAATGGCAATATGATTGATTAATACAAGAACAGTAAGGTGTTCGCCCGGGAGCCATCAAGTCAAGTGGTTGGGTCCCCTCAGAGCAAACTCCCTTCCAAGACTAAGACTCAAGGGGAATACAGGAGCAGGCATGCAGTCTGGCTGGTGACCACGTTGGTCACCAATAAGGGGAAGAGAGGGAAAAAACAGCAATGAAGTAGGGATCTAAGTCCAACCACATTTAATAGACTCTTGTGAATCCAGGCAGAGACCTGGATGGCTAGGAGTTATGGCATGACCCGGGGACTCCTGGGCCCAGAGGCAGTGACATGGCCACAGAGGACTAAAGCAGATAGTGAAGTTTCCGGCTGATATGAAGTGAGGGGAGATGCACAAGAACACCTATACTTGCAGATAGTACCCACTTGACCTGGCTTTGATGGCTGGATGATCAGAACTTGATTA
>NW_006408533.1:13110783-13116966 GCF_000296735.1 Chrysochloris asiatica
CCCAAGGGCAGAGGTTCCTGGGACCATCAAGTGAGAAGACCAGAGAGCGTGACCCTACCCAGAGAGGCAGTGACTCTGGGAATGTGGACAGAGACATGGACAGATGAAGGGGCTGGGGACACTGGACTCAAGGCGGGAGAGGGGCTGTGTTCTGACGGCCGGGGGTCAGGTGGGCCTGTGGGGTGTACCCTTTGGTTATCTGATGATGTATGGAGGGGATTGTGATCATTGCAATGAAATGCAATATGATAGGATGAATGTAAAACTAATGTTATCCCATATAAACCCACATAATTCACAATAAAAACTTAAAAAAAATTGGTTGTGGCTCTCAGGACAAACATTCTGGTGAAATAAACACATGAGTGACAGGTGATTATTCTACAGTGTGGTAAGGGCCATGATAGAGGAAGGGTGGACCTAGGAAATTCTGTTATCTGAGATAGGGTAGGTAGGAGCTCAAGGAAGATTTCCAGGAGGAAATGGTATCCAAGCTGAAATATGAAGGATGGGGAGGAAATAGCTATTGGGAGTTAATTTGGAATAGCAAATGGAATAGCTCCAAGAAATTATGGCCTTGAATCATAGGGCTACCTATTGAAAGCCTTAGAAATGTTGTTTGTTGTTGTTGTTAAGTGCCGTGCAGTCAGTTTTGACTCATAGCAACCCTGTATAGGATTTCTGAGAAGCAGCTGGTGAGTTTGAACTACTGACCTTGTGGTCTAGTGTGTATCCTTCAGTGCCACAACAGAACTCTCAGAAATGTTGCTAGCTGTAGGAAAAGTAGATGGCAATAGAAACTTCTCAAGATTGAATATATTGAGGAATATTGGTATTTTAGAAACATAAGTAAATTTACAATGTATTTTTTTTTCAAAGAAGAGAATATCAAGAAAATAAACTCACTTCCTTAGAAACATGCCTGAAAGAATCCCCTTTTCTCTCCTTTATTCATGCAATTTGCCAACTAAGAGCAGTTTTCATTATTCTAATTTAAACAATTCAATAAATATTTGGTAAATGAGCAATTTGTTTTGTCCATCTCCTTAGTATTTCTGAAGTCTTAAAGTCTTGATTCTGTCAAATTCAGCATTTTTTGTTTTACCTAAAGCCCTTCAGCATGTTCCCTTCAATGTTTTCCCATTGCTCCCAGGAGATACTATCAAGTGTTATATGCATTTGGACATGGCCTCATTAGGTTTTTGTCCATGCCACGTCCCTTTCAACATACTTTCAGTCTTTCAAACTTTCCATGTTCTCTCTGGTTTCAGGATATTGTATCTACTACTTCTGTCTGTGATGTCTGCTCTCCCTGCTCCCTCCAAATCCTCTGAGATCTTTTACTGCACCCTGCCCAACTCATTAAGGATGGGTTAGTAATCCATGGACACAAAGGCCCTGCTGGAACCCCGCACATTCCTCCATATGCACATAATAACAGCCTTGTATTAGGTCCTTGATATATCTAACGGAAAAAAAAACCGTAGGGCTAGGTCACAGGTAAACATATACTGTGTACAAAATAGAGTTGTAGATGATAATCATTTACATAAAGAACACTGACTTAAGATTTTCTATCAGAATTTGCCACCCCTGCTTTATGTTCCCTTTGCCACCCTTCACTACCCCGCACTCCTTTTCCTAAATACTTTGGACACTTGATATTCTCAAATAACTCTGAGGCACCTCTTATTTCTGAAGATAATTCTCTGATTCCTTTATATAACCCAATTGTAAATTTCCTAATTGATCTCACCTTTTGAAATATTTTAAAGATAATTACATAGATCAATGCTTAAACCAAAGGGATAAATCTCATAAAAATAGAAAGTAGATTTAATATATAATGATATTTTGGAGTCAAGGGGCTTTTGGTTGCCCACTTTGTACCATGTAAATCATCCTGAGTACATGTTCAGCAAACTTTTCTAGAGATATGAGAAACCTCCTTAAACCTAAGGTCAATCTAAGATGGGTCACACAATCTGTAGAGCTTCCTGAAACCTGGACTATTTAAGAAGAATGTTGTCAGCTATAATGCCAGACGATGAGCCCCCCAGGTTGGAAGACACTTAAAATATGACTGGAAGAAGAGCTGCCTCCTCAAAGTAGAATTGACCATCATGATGTGGATGGAGCAAAGCTTTCAGGAACTTCATTTGCTAATGGGTCACAACTCAAAATGAGAAGAAATAGCTACCAACATACATTAATAATTGGAATGTGGAATGTATGAAGTATGAATCAAGGAAAATTGAAACTTGTCATTAATGCAGTGGAATTGTAAAGACCAATATGATAGATATTAGTGAACTGAAATGGACTGATATTGGCCATTTGGAATCTGATACTCATTTGGCTTACCATGCTGGGAGTGACAAATTGAAGAAGAAAATGAGCATTTCAAGATCTGTCTTAAAGTGATAGGATAGTATCCACACACCTACAAAGAATACAACTATTACTCAGATTTACACACTAACTGTAAAGCCAATGATGAAGACATAATGTGAATGCCAATGTTTATTTCCTTATTCAATCATCATTCAAGTATCATTTTAGTCTGAAATTGATCAAACATACAATTAGTTTGCAATATGATATTTACTGGTGACTGGGATGTGAACCATTCTAAAGAGAGGTGATCCAATTTAATGTGGAAATCATCAAACAATATTATTAATATCATACACAAGTGAAATTTTTCTGAAGATAATTTAAAAATGGTTGCAACAAGTGTATTGAGAAAGAGCTGTCAGAAATTCAGACTGAATTCAGAAGAAGATGTGGAAACTAGGCATATTATTGCTTACATCAGATAAATCTTGGTCAAAAGCAGAAAATACCAGAAAGGTGTTTGTTGATACTAAGTTCCATAGAGTCGGTTCCAACTTTACAACCCTGCACAGGATTTCCAAGGAGCAGCTCGTGGGTTTGGACCTCCAACTTTGTGGAAAAATGTATGTCAGGGTTGTATCCTTTCACTGTATTTACTCAATCTATATGCTAAGCAAATCATCTGAGAACCTGGATTATATGAAGAACATTTCATCAGGATAGGAGGAAGATTCATTAACAGCTTGTGATATGCTGATGATGCAATCCTACTTCCTAAAAGTGAAGAGAACTTGAAGTATCTGCTGAGAAAGATAAAAAACTCCAGTATGGATTGCATCTTAATACAAAGAAAATGAGAATCCTAAAAAGTGGACCAATAAATAATATGATAAATGGAGAGAAGTTTGAAGATGTCAAAGATTTCATTTTACTTGGATCCACAATCAATGCTCATAGAAACAGTAGTCAAGAAATCAAACAACATAGTGCATTATGTATGTCTGCTGAAAAAGGTCCCTTTAAAGTGTTAAAGAGCAAAGATGTCAGTTTGAGGAGTAAGGTGCGCCTGACCCAAGTTGGGGTATTTTCATTTGCCCTATATGCATGTGAAAGCTGGACAATGAATAAGTGAGACCAGAGAATTGATGTATTTGAATTATGGTTTTGGGGAACAGTGTTGAATATACCATGGACTGCCAAAAGAATGGACAAATCTGTTTTGAAAGAAGCCTGGCCAGATTCCTCTTTGGAAGCGAGGATGGTGAGGCTTAGTTTCTTGTACTTTAGACATGTTGTCAGTAGGGATCAGTCCCTGAAGAAGGACATCATGCATGGTAAAGGGGAAGGTCAGCAAAAAAAATAGGAAGACCCTTAATGAGATGGATTGATATTGTGGCTACAAGAATGGACTCAAACATAACAACAAATGTAAGGATGGTGCAGGTCTGGGCAGCGTTTTGTTCTGCTGCACATAGGATTGCTAAGAGTAGGAACCGACTCCAAGGCACCTATCAACAACATCCAGGGTTAACTACATATTTAGATTGATTCCAGTGTGGCTCAGGAAGACTTGATTTAAATGAGTTTGTTGTTGTCGTTAAGTGCCGTTAAGTCAATTCCAACCCATAGCCGCCCTGTATACGGTTTCCAAGGAGCAGCTGATGAGCTTGAACCATCGACCTTGCAGTGCAAATGACTTTGCAGTCTGATGCATTAGCCCACAGAGCCACAGATACAATCATTTAAATGGCTGTTGAATGTGATAACTTTCAGCTTTAGTGTGGCACTACAAAGACCTTTATTTCAGTAACATTAAGCTTCTGTGATCTAGGATTTACTTGATGGCAAGTAAGTGGTTAATCAACAAATGAGTAATCTAGGTTACAGGAAAGATGCCCCTGGGAAGGGAAGAAGGTGACTTGGCCTTTTGACAGATCTCCTGACAAACAAACAAATGATATTTGCTACCAGAGTAGTCCTTATCTATGAATCCTTTTAGGAGAATGAACCTGGTTGTCTAGGATTACTTATGGTAAGCAAATCTAGAGTCTATGGGTTTATGAGCATGCTCCTGGAAAAATGTCATGTAAGTAATATAACTAACTGAGGGTAACAGAACTGTTTCAAGATCAAAAAACTTCTTTTGTCTAAGTGTCATAATCATACACATTGCTGAGTGACATTGCATGTTAAATCTGGGCCCAAAGTTCATTCCACATGGCAGAAATAGAATCTACATAATTGAATTAATGATACTAAACCTCCCTCTTATTTTCCAGTACCTTACTCGTACTTGTATTCTTGAGATTATAAAGTTTGATATTGTGGGTTAGAAATCTCATGCATGAGAGTCTGATTGGACAATCTGATTTTTTGTGCTATAATTTGGATTTAACTTGTATATCACTATCGTCTACAACTTAAATTCTATGTCTCAGTTTCTTTCTTTGTGAAATGGGATTCATAAATGATCCAGTCGATCTTATCTTTTGAGGTATCATAAGAATGATTGCATATAAAGATCAGTGTACCAGATTAGACTGTCCTTCAGCAAATGTGGCAAAATTGACCAAATAAATATTATGATAGTGTTGTCTTGGGATGGATCCTTGAGGGGAGAGAATAATATAGAATGAATTGGGTCAAATTTTACTAGTGCTAAGACATTACCAAAAGAAAAGTTGTGTAGTTAGACCTGATTCTGACTCCTTTTTATCTTTATTCTTCAATGACACCGTTTCATTTTAGAAATTCATAAAAACTGGCTCTTATAGGATAATTTATTGCCAAGAATCAAATATCCCTCATTATACTAGCCATAAAGAGGTAATTTGGAAGAAAGGCATAGAGACTCAAAGCATCGAATACCCTATGAAACACAACTCTACTTTTTGCAGCGTATGGAGTCTTGATGAGTTTAAATCAACTTGAAGGCAACTAGTTTGATTTTTTGACTTAATAAAAGGAGAAGGGAAGGAAGAGAAGAGTTAAAGAGACATTGGTCTTGTCAGGTTTCTCAGTAGCATGAGACATAAATGATTAAGTTAATTTAATTTGGTTTCTTTTCAATTTATACATCATATCTTCTGATTTCAAATCCTATTATAAAATTTTCAAAAGTATTCATTGGTGTTAATAATGTTCATTTTTGAAAGAAGACAGTGCAAAAACACTTGTTGATTCAAATATAATTAGAGAAGAGTCAAGTCTGTTCAACTTTTTAAACTGATCTCAGCAAATGAAGAACTCTCCTATACTCAAGTCTACCTTATCTAGCTTTTTACTGGAGTAATTATGTGATTGATTTCCCAGGTTTAAATAGTTATCTCATAATAGATTGTAAATTTCCTGAGCACAGGGATTATGTGTTTTCGCGTTTATATCTCTTGTTATTTTGAAGAGCCCTTGTGACACTGTAGAATAAGCACAGGATTGCTAACTGCAAAGTTGACTGTCAACCCACAGGAAAAAGATGAGGCTTTTGGGTCCTGTAAAGATTTGTCTGTCAGTTAGTTGTATTGTGGTGGATTGTGAGTTGCTGTGATCATGGATTCTGAAAGCTTTGCCACTAGTATTTTAATTATCAGCAGGGTCACCCATAATGAACAGGTTTCAGATGAGCTTTCAGATGAAGACAGACTAAGAAGAAGGAGTGATGAACTACTTCCAAATATTTAGTCACTCAAAACCTTATGAATAGTAGAGAAACACTGTCAGATATAGTGCAGGAAAATGAGCCCCTCAGGTTGGAGGGCACTCAAAATGCAAGTGGGCAAGAGCTGCCTCTTCAAAGTAGCGTTGACCATGATCACACAAATGGAGTAAAGTCCATGGGAGTAAAGCCCA
>NW_006408533.1:13117886-13165921 GCF_000296735.1 Chrysochloris asiatica
TGAAGAAAGCAAAAAGTCATTAAGAAGACAAGAAAGAAGGAAAAGATCAAAGCGGATGTCAGAAGAGACACTGAAACTTGCTCTCCAGCATGGAGATGCTAAAGCAAATGGAATAAATGAGGAGGTACAAGAGATGGACAAAAAATTTCAAAGGTCAGTTTGAGAAGACAAAGTCAAATATGACAAAATGTGCAAAGATCTGGAAGCAGAAAACCAAAAAGAAAGAACATGCTCAGCATTTCTCAAGCTGGGGGGACTGAAGAAAAAAAAATTCAAGCCTGGACTTTAGTTATTGAAGGATTCTCTGGGCAAATTATTGAATGATGCAGAAAGCATCAAAATAAGATGGAAGGAATACACAGAGTCATTGTACCAAAAGGAAATGATTGATGCTCAACCACTTTAAGAGGTAGCATATGATCAAGAGCCAATGATACTGAAGGAAGAAGTCCAAGGTGCATTGAAGGAATTGGCAAAGAACAAGCCTCCAGGAATCGATGGAATAAACATTGAAATCTTTCAAGAAAGTGAGATGGCACTGGAGGCACTCACTCATCTATGCCAACAAATTTGGAAGACAACTATCTGGCCGACTGATTGGAAGAGATCTGTATTTGTGTGCATTCAAAAGGGAGGTGAACTAATGGAATGCGATAATCATTGGACAATCTCTTTGATATCCCATGTGAGGAAAGTTTTACTCAAGGTAATACTGGAACGGCTACAAGCATGAATTGACAAAGAACTTCCAGAGGTTCAAACTGGATTCAGAAGAGGACATAGAATGAGGGATATCATTGCTGACATCAGATGGATCTTGGCTGGAAGCATAGAATACCAAAACAATGTTTACCTGTGCTTTATTGACTATGCAAAGGCTTTCGATTGTGTGGATTGTGACAAGCTATGGACAACATTGGGAAGTATGAGGATTCCGTAATACTTAATTGTGCTTCTGAGGAATCTGAACCTGGACCAAGAGACAGTTGTTCGAACAGAACATGGGGCAGTTAGTTGTTCGAACAGAATACTGAATGATTTAAAATTAAGACAGAGTTGTATTCTTTCACCATATTTATTCAACCTGTATGCTGAGCAAATAATCTGAGAAGCTGGGTTATATTAAGAAAAATGTGGCAACAGGATTGGAAGAAGACTCATTAACAACCTGTGATATGCAGATGATACAACCTTGCTTGCTGAAAGTGAAGAGGACTAAAAGTATCTACTGATGAAGATCAAGATCACAGCCTTCAGTATAGATTGCATCTCAATGTAACGAAAACAAATATCCTCACTACTGGACCAACAAACAACATTCTTATCAATAGAGAAAAGATTGAAGTTGTCAAGGACTTCATTCTTCTTGAAGTAACTATCAACACTCATGGAAGCAGCAGTCAACAAATCCACATATACATTAGGCAAATCTGCTGCACAGGAACTTTTTAATGCATTGAAGAGCAAAGATGTCAGCTTGAGGACTAAGGTGCGCCTGACCCAAGCCATGATATTTTCAATAACCTCATATGCATGTGAAAGCTATCCAGTGAATAAGGAAGACCGTAGTAGAACTGATGATTTTGAGTTATGGTGTTAGAGGAGAATATTGAAAGTGCCATGGGCTGCCAAAAGAACCAACAGATCAGTATTGGAAGAAGTACATCCAGAGTGCTCCTTGGAGGCCAGGATGGCCAAATTTATTCTCTCATACTTCGAACATATTGTCAGGATGGACCAGTCACTGGAAAAGGATATCATGTTTGATAAGGTGAAGGGTCAGAGAAAAAGTGGAAGATTCCCAGCGAGATGGATTGGTAAAGTGGCAGCATCAATGGGCTCATGTGGCAACAATTATGAGATTGGCCAAGGACTAGGCAGTGTTTCATTCTGTTGTAGATTGGGTTGCTATGAGTCGGTACTGACTGGATGTCAACTAACAACAACAACAACAACAACAAAGATTTACAGCCTTGGAAACCCTATAGGGGTCACTATGAATCAGAACTGACTCAATGGCAGTTGATTTTGGTTTGGTTAGAATTGTTAGTTACTATTGAGCTGACTTTATTTCTTATATCCCTTTAATGCTTAATATTTACTGAGTGTTTACCATGAGTCTCTGTCATAGACTGATATCTCACATGCTAGGAGGTGTGTGCCATTTTGTGAAAGGAGGAATATGCTCACATTCATAAACGGTGAGAGGTGGAGCTGGGACTTAAACTTACAAAGTTGTTCTTTTTATCAGTGCCTTCTTCTACCTTTCTTGATTTTTAGCTGTACTTCATAAGTACTTGTTAAATAAAATAATAAATACTTCTGAAATGTGGAATGGGAAACTTTTATGGTACCCATTTTACATTTGGGGAAGCTGATTCCTTCTAAGGGCATTCTTTCCATTATCTATTCCCATCAGTGCTGATCTACGAATCAAAAATATAAGCAAGTATTTTAACGCAAATTTCCACATAGGATTTTGGATTCATCAGTAAGACATATTTTCACAAAAGACTATTTTATGTCTTAAAACATCTTAGAGCACTGCCTTCTTATTTTATAAAAATAATAAGGAAATCACCTAAAAAAATTCTAAGGAATTTTTTCAAAGAATGAAGAGAAGAATTCATGTGGGTGAGGAGAGATCAGTTCTCATAAGCATAGCAGGTAGTATTACTTATGTTGCTGTGTCTCTTCTTAATAATGCGAAAATAACCTAAGTTGAATATAAACTATTTCTTTTATTTGTAATTTAGAAAGTCTAGAATAAGGGGCTTTAAGACAAAGACAGGCCATGTTCTCCATGAAAGATTCCTGGAAACTGAAAAATAAGGTCTTTTAACATTTTGTGATATAACTGTTTTTCTTGGCTTAAGCGTAGGTTTTAAAAAATGGTGCTCATTGTTTTGCTTGTAGTTCTTTTATGCATGGACAACTGTGCTGATGATGCATTCAGTTTAGGAGAATTTTCCAATTGAAAAAGTGCTCTGGAGAAGTTTAAGCGCCATGAATCACCCAAACCTCATCTAAGTCTCGTGAAAGCAAAGGCTGTGAAAGGCAGTCACAGAGAGAAGACATATTGTAGTTGTGCTGCCTGATTCAACTAAATAGAAAAATATTTTGTAAAGACATGAGAATTTCAGGCATCTGACAGAGTGGTAAGGATAAATGCCACGTTCTGTCAGAAAGGCAAAAATGAGTGACCTGCCGCTCACCCTCCTCCTGTCCTCTTTTTTCTCTTTTGAGGGGCAGACCTGGAATCCCAGTTTCATTTCTATGTAAAATACAAACCCAAAGTCTTTTGGTTATAGTTAGGAAAGCCCAGAAAATAAAAAAAGGCATTTTTTTCCCTAGAAAATTTCCAAATGTCATTTGGACATTCAAAACAGCTTTTATCAAGTGGATAAGTCAGTACATTTTTTTCAGTGTGATGGGAGTAAATTGCTCATAATAATAATAGTTACAGCAGCTCTCGTCAATTACCTTCTTTTCAGTATTGGTCATTTCCACCCTTGTTTGCTGGGGAGAGACCAGGAGCAGGAAAGGGTAGATATTTCTGGTTTTCCTGACCTTTAAACCAACATTTGTTTCTGAATAAAGCTTGTTCTGTTGATTAAAAAACCAAAAAAATATATATTATTGTTTCTTAATTATCAACACAGTAAATGCACCTAATGCCTGGTCCCTCTTCTTTCCAACCATACCAGATTCTAATATTTCCTTAAAAAATATGACTATATCCTTCTAGTACTTTGAAACCTTATTACATTAGGGTGAGGCAGTTTCAGCCCAGAGATTGTATGATAGATATGGGTGTCTGATGACCTTCTTTAATCTGAAAGCCCACTGTTGGCATTGAGGAATATATTAACCAATTGCTCTCCAATCAACTCCACCTCACAGAGACTCTGTGTGTCAGAGTAGGCCTGTTCTTCATGGAGTTTTCCATGATTGATTCTTTGGAAGCAGATGGCCAGGTCTTTATTCCAAGCAACCTGTAGGTGGACTTGAATGTTCAACTTTTCAATTAGCAGCCAAGTGTACTAGCATTTGCACCACCCGGGCTCTAAAGAATATATAGTGAAGTCTTTCCATTTTTTTTTTAAATGTACATATTCATGTCACTTTTATTGAAACTCAATAAAACAAATACAGATGTTAAATATTTGTGTGCATGTTTCTTATTGTGCTATTGCTTTTGCTCATGCTCCCTAGGTGTGGGTTGTTGTGCTTTTACTGGATCCACTGTTGTTGTTGTTAGGTACTGTTGAGTTGATAGTGATTCATAACGTGGGGTCTTTCACTTTTCTGTTCAACTTTCTCTGCAGACACTCTTCCCAGTTTAAGAGGGGAAAGTTGGACAATTTGATCTACTAGACAAATGATCTGAGGGCAGCCTTGTGGCCAGGCTTTTACAATTTCCTTTGGTCAGCTGGGTAAACAACCCTCAAGATGCTTTTCCTGAGCGTTCAGTTCCTTCCCTGGAATTTGAAAGGTGCTTCTCTGAAGGGATCTAAGTGAGGACAGGGCTCTTCTGAGCACCAGGTTTCTGAGTAGGCTGAACTCTAGGTTTTTACAATCCCTGTGTCCAGTATAGTCTGAACTCCTCAGAACTGTCTTATTTTGGGTCTGTGTAGACAATGGCAGAGCTGGGTGGAGGCTGTCCTACCATGCCTTCCTCAGACTGATTGTTGTTGTTGTTGTTAAGTGCCGTCGAGTCGGTTCCGACCCATAGCGACCCTGTACAGGGTTTCCAAGGGTGTAAATCTTTACGGGAGTAGAAAGCCTCATCTTTCTCCCGCAGAGCGGCTGGTAGTTTCGAACCGCTGACCTTAAGGTTCGCAGCCCGATTCGTAACCACTACGCTACCAGAGCTCTCTTTATTTTGTTTATTCCACAGTGAATCTTCTTTTTGCCATTAACATCTATTTTCTTATGATAGTCTCTTAACTCATAGCAAATTATTTGATGATTTCCCAATGGATGAATAAACATGGAATCATTTTAAAGGCTACAGTAAGGACTGCAAATTCAAAAGCAACTTTGACTGGATCTAGGAAATCATTAGGTGAATGTGCCTAAAGTATAGGTCTACTTAGATACTCTTTGCAGCAATTTTAAAGCTTACAGAGATAACTAAACATCAGTCAACAAACTCCAATTTGAATAGTAATTGTAGCCAATAGTTACAGGTTCTAAACATAATTTGGGGGCTATTTGTCCATAAAGTCTTTGCTGATTCTCTCAACCCTTCTGTTTTCTAGAATGAATCTCTAGCACCAAATGAGGTATATTACATGTTGCGCTTTTTAGATGAAGGGACACTAGTACAGTGGTTTCATGGTGGACTAACTACAAGGTGGGTGGTTCAAACCTATCAGGCACTTCATGGGAGAAAGATGAATCTGTCTGCTCCTGTAAAGATCTACAGTGGGGAAACCCAAATGAGTATTTCTGCTCGGTTCTACAGAGTCACTGTGAATCATAATTGACTGAGTGGCAATGTGTTTGGTGTGATTTTATGTGTAAATACACTGTGAAATGAAAGTTTAATTTTCCTTTGCCAATAAATAAGCCAATATTGTCTCCAGATTGTACAACTAACTGGTATGTCACTCTTATGGAATGATTTAAGTTGTTGGGATTTGATCACTGAGACCCGGGTAGTGCAAATGATTAACAAATTAGGATGCTATTTGAAAGGGTGGTGGTTTGGTCCACCCAGAGACATCTCAAAAGAAAGTCCTGGTAATCTAATTCCAAAAAGTGTTTACCTACGTCCATACTCACTGCCATCGAGTTGATTCCTAGGGTTTCTGAAACTCTAAATCTTTATGGGAGGAGAAAGCAGCCATTGAAAAATCTCATGGAGCACACAGTTCTACTCTGACACACATGGGGTTACCATGAGTTGGAATTAAAAAAAAAAACTGCCTGTGATTTGATCACACAGGGTAATGTTACTCAGTTTTATATAGGCCTGCTTTATTTTCCCAACTAAATTAAACTTGTTGGGAACTTTTCCTGTTTCTGTAAGACTTTGTGAAGAATTGGAGATACAGCTTGTCCTTAGTAGAAGTTTACTGAACAATAGCTTATTTCTAAGTTGCTGTATATGCAATCAAAGTGAACATTTTTAGAAGGTTTCATTTTATTATTATTATGTTTTTGTTTTTAAGATTTTATTGTGAATTGAATGATAGTTTACATGGGAGTAGAAGATTTAATTTTTAATGATCTGTTTTGATGGGTTATGAAATTCAGGGTTAAGAATGATACAGTAACAAAGGAAAGGAACAAAAAAGAGTCAGGAAAGCCACAGCTTGCCTGGAAAACCAGGATGTAGGAGACAAGCACACAGCATCAGAGGATCTGGGTTTGACTCCCAGTTATGCCATTGACAAGCTGTGAGACTTCCATCAATTTACTTCTCTTTAAGATTCTCAACTCTTCATGGAGAAAAATTTAAAAATCATACTTTTTATCTCACAGTGTGATTGTAAGAATAAAAGCTAATAAAATAGTGTCTCTGAAAATATTTCATAAACTGTAAAGTACATCACAAGCAAGGTGATTATTGTAAATTTTTATTGGAATACTCTTTGGGTAATTGTTCTCTAAGTCCCAAAATGTTCAGAAAGAGTACCTTTGTATTTCTAACAAACACTTGGAAGAATACAAAGATTTCCATCCACAACATTTCCCATTCTTTCTCACTCCTTCTGATGTGGTGCTGTAGGATCAGCAGTAGACTATAAACCACAAGGTCAGCAGCTCAAACCCATCAGCTGCTCTTCAGAAACCCTATACAAGGTCATTATGAGTCAGAACTGACTTGGCTGCACTTAAAAACAGCAACAGCATCCTATTATTGGACTCCTGATGTGGTGCTGTAGGATCAGCAGTGGACTGCAAACCACAAGGTCAACAGTTCAAACCCACCAGCTGCTCCTCAGAAACCCTATACAAGGTCACTAAGGAGCTCTGGTAGCATAGTGGTTACTAATCAGGCTGTGAACCTCAAGGTCAGCAGTTCGAAACTACCAGCTGTTCTGCGGGAGAAAGATAAGGTTTTCTGCTCTCTTAAAGATTTACAGCCTTGGAAACCCTATACAGGGTCACTATGAGTCAGAACTGGCTCCACGACACATAACAACAACAATGAGTCAGGATTGACTTGGCTGCACTTGAAAACAGCAACAGCATCGTATTATTGGACTCCTGATGTGGCACTGTAGGGTCAGCACTGGACTTCAAACCACAAGTTTGGCAGTTCAAACCTACCAGATGTTCCTCTGAAACCCTATACAGGGTTGTTACAAGGTGGAGCCAATTCCATGGCACTTAACTGCAACAACAAGAACAGTTCCGTGCTTAGGTCCATAGTTCCAATCCATCAGGCACTCTGTAGAAGAAAGGTGGGGCAGTCTGTTTCTATAAAGATCACAACCTTGAAACTCTATGGAGCAGTTCTACTGTGTCCTGTAGGGTCAGTATAAGTCAGAACTGGCTTGGCAACAATAGGTTTGATCCCATTATTAAAAAGGGTTATTTTCTCTATTAATAGCCCAGTTATGTGACAGCATAAAGAAGACACATTTTGTCTGTATCTCTAGAGGACAAAATTAAGACTAACTGGTGAAATGAGAAGAGAGCAGATTTCCAATGAAAATATGTTAACCTACAATGATAATTGGACTCCTGGTGTGGTGCTATGGGTTAATGCACTGGATTGCAAAGTCGGTTTGAACCACAAGGTTGGCATTTCAAGCTCACCAGCTGCTCCTTGGAAACCCTACACAAGGTCACTATTGGTCAGAACTGACTCGACTGTACTTAACAACAAACAATGATAATTGTCTAGCAAAAGAATAAACTTTCCAGTGAGCCCCATCCCCACACACATTCTAGTGAAAAGAGCAAGATTGGAGACTGGATAGAGGTCCTGGGAAGAGACCATAAGCTAAGAGATGAGCTATGATAAAAGACAGGATAGTAAACACAACAAAACAAAATCCCAACTATAGTTAGCATCACTATTGTTGTTGTTGTTAAGTGCCATCAAGTCGGTTCTGACCTATAACAACCCTGTATAGGGTTTCCAGGGAGCAGCTGGTGAGCTTGAACCACCCACCTTGCAGTTCAAACGGCTCTGCAGTCTGATGCATTAACCCACATTGCAACACCAGGACTCCTATTAAACATCCCTAAAATCAGTATTTACTCTTTCATACCCAAAATGGAATTTTAATGAAGCTAATCTCTATTACTTAAAAAAAAAATGCAGGCAGTACGCTTTTAAATATTAATGAGTGTATACATGCCCTTTTTTCTTCTTTTTTTCCCTCTCACAGTCTGTCAGTTGCTAGAAGCTACAAGCAGGCACTACTTAATAGATTATAGAACAGTGTAGAATAAAATGCTAAGATTTAAGGAAAGCTCATTGAAGTGGATGAGTAAATTCTTCAGTAAATCATCAGAACATAAAAGATAGAAAGATCACTGGGAAGAAATGCATAAGCAAAGTAGGAAAAGAAAGGCATCCTCCTGTAAGTTTTGAAATATCTAGAAATGCTGACTTGCTTTGCTTCCAAATAAAAAATAAATTGACAGCCATCCCTCAACAAAAATGAATTGTTTAATAATTGGGCACTTAATTAAGGCCCCAAAGAAGGAATCTGATACTTAGGCTTAACACTTATTTTCAGAGGCTAAGTCAGGGAGGAGAGACCAGAGCTGCCTTCCAACACCCTTTCCCCTCCACTTCCTGTAAAAAGGCAAAGGGAATTACAGTAACACACAATTAAAAGTTGGGAATATTAAAATGAAAGAAAATAAGAATAGCAAACAAGTGAGAAAGAAAAGCAGAGAAAGAAATACAAATTCCTGTTTCTGTTCTACGCTGGTGTATCTTTCTGCATTAGATTGTGAAACTCACTCCTATTCACCTTTGCTGGGACTGTATAGATTCTGGACCAGAGGAAATTTGACCAAAACTTACTCAAGGGGCCTGGCAAGGTTAAATCATCAAACTGACATTTTTGTTCTGTAGTGGTTTTCAATTGTCAGATAGATATTTACTCTGTGTAATGGGGAACATGGTAAGCTTTTGATTGATATTGGAATTACTTTATCAGCTTTGAATTCCACATGTTTGAGAAACCCCTTACTCTGGAGTAAAAAAAAATCTTCTAAAATCATGTGATTTTGTGTATCTGGAGCAAATTTGAACTCATTCCAGTCAGTTAGTGCTTCTGTAGGATATTTACAAGAGATGTATCCCTTTCTATTGATTTCAAATACTTCTGTTAACCTACTAAAAAGGGACTATTTATCTAAATGGAACTGTAATTTCCAATTTACTGAACAGAGAGAAATACTTTTAGAAATATCTGTTGGTTTTCTTCCTTCAATGAAAGAAACTATGGAAACTTATTTCCATAGATTTATTATGCTTTTACAGGCAGTAACTCTCACACAACTACTGACTCCATTCCCAACATCAGGTATACAGAAATGCTGCTGCCCCCTCAGTTTTGCCTAACTGAGATTCTGGTTTACCCACTTCCCCAAATTGTCTTTCTTCCAATGCCACATCTTCCACAGACTTTGGATGAGTTTTGTCAGCTGATCTCTCAACATTCAAATGGATCATTGTAAACTTTTGTTATGGTTTCATGATACCCTATAATGAAGGAAACAAGAGAGGAACTATCCTCAATAAGCTAAACTTTTCTAAAAATAAAAAGGATTATTATCCCTTGTATGTATGTAATGCTCCTGCTTCCCTTTATAGAAATCCAGGAATCGAGGATGACATTTTGTGCAAGATTTATGAGCCATTTGAATCACAAGGTTGGCAGTTCAAACTCATCAGCAGCTCCTTGAAAACCCTATACAGGGTTGCTATTAGTCAGAACCAACTTGATGGCAATTAACAATAACAACCATATAATTATCCCTCAGTTTCCTATAGTGTCTCACCCCCATTTATTTCTACCTAACATTCCTCAGGAAGCTACTCATTTTAGTGTAATAGACTTGTGCATGATTTTTTCAGCATTCCAGCTTACCCAGAGAGTCAATACCTATTTGATTTTTATGTGGAATCATCAACAATTTACCTGGGCAGTTATGCCCCCAAATTAAAATGAAAGCATTACCTATTTTTCTCAAATCTTGTGCACCAATTACAGTCTTTAAAAGTTGCCAATTACTCTGCTCATCTGTAACACATTGATGATTTGTTAATTTCCTTTCATTGGATACATGTTAAAGAATAGTATTCTGCCATTACAGCATCTGATGACTTGTTAGATTCCATTAAGTCGGTACCAACTCATAGCAACAACATAGCACAATAGAATGAAATACTGCCTGATACTCTGCCAACCTCACAATCATTGCTATGTTTGAGCCAATGCTGCTGCTTCTGCTGTGCTAATCCATCTAGTTGGGGGTCTTCCTCTTTTTCTCTGACCCTCCACTTAACCAAATATAATATCCTTCTCCAGGGATTGGTCCCTCCTGACATTATGTACGAAGTACGAGAGACGATGGCTAACCATTCTGAATTCCATGGAGCATTCTGGCTGTACTTCTTCCAACACAGATCTGTTTGTTCTTTTGGCAGTCAATGGGACTTTTAATATTCTCCTCCAACACCATAACTCAAATGAATTAATGCTTCTATGGTCTTTCTTATTCACGGTCCAACTTTCACATGCATATGAAATTATTGAAAATATCATGGCTTGGATCAGAAGCACCTTATTCCTCAAACTGATACTTTTGCTCTTGAGCACTTTAAAAGCTCTTGTACAGTAGATTTGCCTAGTGCAATACATCATTTAATTTCTTGACTGGTATTTCCATGATGGTTGATTGCCAATCTATGTTTAAGCACATTACTGCTACCATTGTGCCAATCCAAAATGAACTCTTTGAAAACTTCAATCCTTTCTCCATTTGTATGGATGTTGTTTATTGGCCCACCAGTGATTATTTTTGTTTTCTTTACATTGAGGTGCAACCCATACTGAAAGCTGTTCTTTGATTTTCATCAGTAGTGTTTTAAGTCCTTATCATTTTCAGCAAGTAAGGATGTATCGTCTGCATATCACAGGTTGTTAATGAGTCTTCCTCCACTCCTGATGCCACATTTTTCTTCATATAATAAGCTTCTCAGATTATGAGCTCAGCATACAGATTGAATAAATATGGTGAATGAATACAACCCTAGTGCAAACCTTTGCTGATTTAAAGCCGTTCAGTGGTTCCCTGTTCTGTTCAAACAACTGCTGCTTTGTTTATGTACAGGTTTCTCATGAGCACAATTGAGCACTTCAGAATGTTCATTCTCTGTAATGTTTTCCATAGCTTGTCATGATCCACACAATCAAAAATCTTTGCATAGTCGATAAAACACAGGTAAACATCTTTCTGATATTCTCTGCTTCCAGCCAAGATCCATAAGACATCAGCAATGATATCCCTCTATTCACACCCTCATCTGAATCTGGCTTGAACTTCTGACAGTTCTCTTGTCAATGTACATTTGCAGCCATTTTTGGATTATTTTAAGCAAAATTTTCCTTTTGAAGTAATAATGATAATATTTGATGACTTCTGCATTCTGCTAGGTCACCACTCTTTGGAATGGGCACAAATATGAATCTCTTCCAAGAAGTTGGCCACGTTGTTGTCTTCCAAATTTCTTGACCTAAATAAGTGAGTGCCTCCAGTGCTTCATCAGTTTGTTGAAAAAATTCAATTTGTAGTCCATCAATTCCCAGAGTCTTGTTCTTTGCCATTGCCTTCAATGCACCTTGCACTTCTCCCTTCAGTATCATTGGCTCTTTTTTTTTTTTTTTAAGTGCTTTATTGTGAATTATGTGATAGTTTACATGGGAGGACATTAGCTTCACATTTGATCCAATCATATATCATTTCCTTGCCATGTTTACAATACCCTCCATGCATCATCCATTAACCCTGCAAGCCTGACCCCTGGTCATCAGCACACAGCCCATCTCCCTCTCTAGGTCCAAAGTCCCCAGCCATTCCATCTCCCGATGTCATTGTCTCTGCCTCCATGTCTGGCATCACTGCTTATCTGGGAAGGGTTCCATTCTCTGCTCTTCTCCCTTTATGGTCCCAGAGACCTCTGCTCCTAGACTGCAAAGTTAATCACTCTCCTCTCTTTGCCACAAAACATCTACCTTTACATTTCCAGCCCTTACAATCAGTCCTGATAACAATTATTCACTGTTGTATCGCAAGAGACCTATCCGCATTTCCTGTCAACCTGGGTTGAGACCTGGTTGGCCAGCAGTATGGCAAAACCTGGAGCTCCTGGGCCCAGAGACAGGGACATGACCACAGAGGACTAGAGCGGAGAGTGAAGTGTCTGGCTGATATGAAGTGAGGGGAGATGCACAAGAACACCCATACTTGCAAATAGTACCCATTTGACCTGGCTTCAATAGCTGGATGACCAGAACTTGACTAGAGGAAGAAAGAAGAGGAGAAAAAGAGTAATCTGCTACAATTTGATGCACTTGACCTATGCTTGTGGATGTAGTAGCTCAAAGGAGGGAACAAATTTTTACAGTGAGGATCATTCACACTCCCTCAGTACACAGAGTCGAAAAGTATGGGCAACTTAAATAATGGCTACCCAAAATGGGGGGCGGAGGGGGCTACAAAGGCAAGAAGTGACTGGCTTTCAAGCTTTCAGGAGGGAACCTAGTTCTAGAGGGGATGGGGGAGAGTAGAATCTCCACTGAATGGTTTACAACCTGTCTGGATGGGACTGATGAAAGGAGATGGGGATAAAACTCTTGTGTTTCAATAGTGATTGATTGCTACAGGTCTGACTGTGAGTGTTGGAAATGTAAAGGTAGATGTTTTGTAACAAAAGGAGGGAAGTGGTTGATTTTGCAGTCCAGGAGTGGAGGTCCCTGGGACCATCAAGGGGGAACAGTGGAGAGCAGTACCCTATCCAGAGAAGCAGCAACACCAGAGATGGAGGAAAGATGGAGCAGCTGGGGACTCTGGACTCTGGGACGGAGAGGGTCTGTGTGTTGATGGCCAGGGGCAGGCTTGCAGTGTATACCCTTTGGTTATTTGATGATGCATGCAGGGAATTGTAATCATTGCAATGAAACAAAATTAGATAGGATGCATGTAAAGCTCATGTTCACCCATATAAACTATCACATAATTCACAATAATAATAATAATAATAAAAGAATGATCCTATGGTGGCAAGAAGATCACTTGCTCCCTATTGAGATCATGCTAGTTAAAATCTAGGCTTGTCAATCTAATGCTGTTGTTAAAGTCTGTTGAGCTGGTCGTGACCCCGTATAGGGTTTCTAAGGAGAAGCTGTTGGGTTTAAACCATTGACCTTCTAGTTAGCAGTTCAGTTCTTATCCTATAGCACCATACCAGATTATTCCCAAAATTAGAGAAAAAGAATTAGCTGATATGGTGGATTAAAGGACTACATCTCAATCCACTTGTGACAGTTCCTGTCATGACCAGGATGAAAATGAGTTGTTTTTTTTTTTAAAATGTCCTTTGAAATTATCAAACTAATTTTTTGAGAATATTGAACCATGCTAAGTTAGGCCTGAACCTTGGTGTGGCATTATAGGATAAGCATTGGACTGGTAAACACAGGTTGGCAGTTCAAACTCACCCATCGCTCTCAGAAATCCTATTCAAGAACACTCTGAGTCAGTGTGGACTTCACAGGACAGAACAACAGCAGCAAGCTATGCCTGACAATACTGACTCCATACTTTTTGATTTTTCTGAATTTTCTGACCTTTTAAAAATCCTTAGCAAATATCAACAAATGGCTTCTGAGGAAGAAATCAAGGCCTGATGATATACTGAGTGCTACCAGGATCCTGCTATGTGGTTGTGGATGGACCCTGATGATATACTGAGTGCTGCCAGTTTGTTTGCATGTGCCCTTACTCTGAGCTTCTTTTACACATGTAATGGTATGTTTAGTGATGAAGTGGTTAGTTTTTTGGGAAGACATTTTTTGGGAAATATTTTTAGCTACAGCTAACCATATATTCTTTCAGCTGTGCCATTCCTTTTGACAGTGGATTTTCTTTCATGATGATGAGTACTTTTCTCACAGATCATTGTAGGTTTATGTACAAGCATTGACTAAACAAAACCTCTATCTATTGCAAATGCCACACGTGCAATGGAAAACTGCTTGGAATAGCCAAAGATACAATGATTGAAAGCCCTAAATGGAACCTTGATTTAACCTACCACCGGGAATATGCTTCTAAATTAGAATTGAAACAAAGGATGAAAGAAGGCTGTACATTTCCAGGATTTTCATTTCCCCCTTGTAAACATCTTTCATATGAAAGAACATTTAGAAAGACAAAGATGACAGATACATTACAAAAATATTTTGGGGGACATTTTCGAAAACCATGGACTAAGTGGTCAGAGAATGTTCTGTCTGTTTATAATTTAATCCACGTAAACATTATCAACCTCTACCTGGAAAGTATCCTTTACCAATTGGACCAATACTTTAATGAAAAGCAGATTTTATTTAGCCAACATCTACTGATGGTTGTAAATTTGTACTAGTTAAGATTTGCTGGTAGTCATGTTGAGTTAAGATCTTTCCTTGTGAAAAGACTACAGCAAGGCATGAAGTGACTGGCTTGCAAGTCTTCATGATTGTACTTAGTTTCAGAATAATGGGGGTAAAGTAGAATTTCCACTGAATAGTTTTCCTCTTTTCCAGATGGATCTGGTGAAAGGGAATGGGGCATGATGGTGAGAGAATTTTAAGATTCAATTGCAATGTTTAGCAGGATTAATTGTGATTGTCACAACTCTGATTGTGGAATATGTGTAACTAAAAGTGGGGAGTAGTAGGTCTTTCACTTCAGTAACAAACGTCTATGGTCTCAGGACCATAAACAAGGAAGAGTATGAGTGGAGTGTGAGATCCTTACCTAGAAAATTGGCAACAGCAGAGATGGTGGCAGAGTCGTGGCATGAAGAGATAGAACAGCTTCAGACTCTAGGCCCACGGTCAGAAGGCTGGCTTGTAGAATGTACCCTTTGGATATGTAAATGAATATATATATATATATATATATATGTTCATAAAATATTTTTGCTTTGTTTATTTGTAAAAGATAAGATTCAAATGGGGAAGTAGGATGACTGTTGTTACAGGGAGGGGACTATAATCATTGAGATGAAACAAGGTGTATAATTTGTTGAATGTAAAGCTGATGACACAATTCACACACACACACACATTTAAAAAAAGACTACAACAATGTTTGTTGTAAAACGGCTAATAGAAAATTCCATTATCACCTGGGGTATCCTAGTTGTCAATTGTCTTCTGCAGTGACTATGGAATACATTTTACAGGACAAATAATAAAGGTTATCATTTATATTTTCCTTTCCCATTTTTCAGAAACCCTATTGTCCTTATCACCCTCAGTCTTCTAGACTTGTGGAGAGGACTAATGGAATTATGAAAACTCAATTGGAAAAACGTTCTTTCTCTATGGGATTAACTTGGCCACAGTTACTTCTGTTGGTGTTAATGAATTTGAGAACCATCCTATTGGGCGCTCATAAATTAAATCCTTATAAAATTGCATGGGTTGGCCAATGAACTTACCATATTTAGTAATTATTACAGCTTCAAATTTAATTTGAACTGATTTATTAAAGAATTGTCAATCATTGATTCATTATGCTAGAAAACATGCTCTAGTTCCTTAAGAGATTTTTAACAATCAAGGCACTAGAAAGCCTGCTACTTCTCCTCTTTTATCTGGGGTTTGTTTATATTATAAAATGCATCAATTAAAGGATTCCCTTGAACTTCAGATAAAGGGACTTTACTTAGTCTTACTCAAAAATTCTTGAACTGCCAAATTATAGGGAATCAAGGTTTGAATTAATTTATCCCAACTGAAGAAATTCAAGACTCCTAAATCTGCTCTCTTCTTAGCAATTTCTATATTTTATCAGCTAAACCTTTTAAACAAGTTGCTTAAATGAACTTTAGCTCTTTTTAAAGATAAAAACAAAGATATCAGCTTGAGGACTAAGGTGCTCCTGACCCAAGCCATGGTATTTTCAATAACCTTGTATGCATGTGAATGCTGGACAGTGAATAAGGAAGACCTTAAAAGAATTGATGCTTTTGAGTTGTGGTGTTGGAGGAGAATATTCAAAGTGCCATGGGCTGCCTAAAGAACCAATAGATCTGTGTTGGAAGAAGTGCAGCCAGAGTGCTCCTTAGAGGCCAAGATGGCCAAACATCGTCTCTCATACTTTGGACATATTGTCAGGAAGGAACAGTCGCTGGAGAAGATTATCATGTTTGGTAGGGTGGAGGGTCAGAGAAAAAGAGGAAGATCCCCAATGAGATGGATTGGCCAGATGGCAGCATCGATGGACTCAAATGTGGCAACAGCAGTGAGGTTGGCCCAGGATTGGACATTGTTTTGTTCTGCTGTGCATAAGGTCGCTATGAGTCGGTATGGACTCGAGGGCACCAAATAACAACAACAACAATTTTTACTATGAATCTTGTCTTAGGTATCATACTGTAAAAGCCTAGAGTTCAGCCTACTTAGAAACCTGGTGCTCAGAAGAGCCCTGTCCTCACTTAGATCCCTTCAGAGAAGCACCTTTCAAATTCCAGGGAAGGAACTGAATGCTCCGGAAAAGCTTCCTGAGGGTTGTTTACCCGGCTGGCCAAAGGAAATTGTAAAAACCTGGCCACAAGGCTGCCCTCAGATCATTTGTCTAGTAGATCAAATTGTCCAACTTTCCCCTCTTTAAACTGGGAAGAGTGGCTGCAGAGAAAGTTGAACAGAAAAGTGAAAGACCCCACATTATGAATCATACTGTTGCACCTCATTCTTCCCATTAATGCTTGGCACAAAAATGCCTTCATTAAATTGGTCTCTATAGTTTCACAATCCACAAAACTTACTGACTATTGGATATATCATTGTTTATCATAGAGATAACATGAAAATTCAGGCCTATTAGTAACTTCCATACTGAATAATATGGTTTTGTTCTTCATTTGAGAACCATCGTATTAGGTGCTCATAAATTAAATCCTTATAAAATTGCATGGGTTGACCATTGAACTTACCATATTTAGCAATTATTAAAGCTTCAAATTTAATTTGAACTGATTTATCAAAGAATTGTTAACCCTTGATTCATTATGCTAGAAAGCATGCTCTAGTTCCTTAACAATAGAGCATGCTTAGATCAATCTTAACATGACTTTTAGGTGATTCATATGTGTAAAACACTGGCAACTCCTGAGACACCTACTCAACCCCAAGTTCTGTGTTTCAATCTAACCAAACTTAGAATAAAGTGGCCTGGACTCTTCCAGACTGCAAAAATGAACACTTAATTTCATATCATACCCTACCCAGATTTTGAAACATGGTTTTATTGGGAAATTTGGCAGTGTACCTATAGGGAAAAATTCTTTTTGTGTTCAAATGTGAAAATGGCTAAGATTAGGGTGATTAGTGGTTTATTTGTAACAACTCCTTGACAGAAAATTGACTTGAAGAAATAAATCAAACTATCTCTTTTCCAAGTAAAAAACCCACAATTGGCATAATATGTACTCCATATGACTATGTATTTTTATGAGCAGATCAAAATATCTAACTACTGTCACTTTGAATTCAAATAATTAGTCCTATATTTCTCACTGTAGAATACACACTAGACAGCTAACTGCAAGGTGGTTCAAACTCAACAGCTACTCCTTGATAACCTCCTTCAGAGTCTCTGAGTCAAAACTGACTCAAAATACTTAACAACAAAAACATCCTGTTTAAATGGTTGGAATATGACAGGCCATATGGGAGTCATTTTAGATATCCATTCTTATGAAAGTCAACATTAGACTAATCCTTTAAAGCTGTTGAAAGACATAAGATGGGTATAGGCTAAGGATGTAAAACAGTTACAGAAAATCCAGAAGCTGATTTCCCTTTGTAAGATAATTTTATACCATGGTTGTTGTTGTTCAATGCTGTCAAGTTGGTTCCGACACATAGCGACCCTGTATATGGTTTCTGAGGAGCAGTTGGTGAGATTGAACCACTGACCTTGCAGTTCAAATGGCTTTGCAGTGTGGAGCATTAACCTACAGCGTCACACCAGGACTCCAAGTACTTGTCTGGGTTAGGTCAATTCTGTTTCTAAGCATCAGGTTTCAGAGTTTATAGTCTTTGTAAATGATACTGTTTAATGTTGTATGAAAGTGATTACTAATGTCTTAACCCAGAGAAATAACCGGATGCCCATGTACAGGCTAATGTATGAGGGGGAAATGGTCATCTCTAATGAATTTGAAGAGTCCCTAATCTAATTCTACCACTTAGTAAGGTCCCCGGGTTCTTTGAACTACTAAGTTTCCTCTTAGCCACTTTTAGAGTTTTACAACAGCATGGTGAAGAATAAAGAAAGTGAGTTTGTCTAATGGCCAGAACACCTTGCAGAAAATGAGTTACTTCTCTGTGGTGACATGAGACCAGCTTTCCCTGAAGATGAGAACATCCCTTAGCAAGGTCAGAGTCAAATGCTTGCTAATTCAAGCAGCCATGAGAAAGCCACATGATCAGTGGTGATTTCCTCTCTCTCTCTTAGTATTAGCCATGGATTTTTCTTTATCCATTTAGTTATAATTCATGAGTTTCTCATAACTATTGATAAGAATGTAAAATGGTACAGCTACTCTGGGAAAACATTTAGTAGTTTCAAAAAAAAATGCAGCTACCATATGATCTAGTAATTGCACTTCTAGACACTCATACCAAGAAGTGAAATTTTACATCTACACGAAATTCTATGCATGATTGTTTATAACATTTTTATTCACTATGGCTCCAAAGTAGAAAGAACACAGTTGTCTTCAGTAGGTGTATGGATAAACCAAATTGTGGTACATCCTATGGAATACTCTTAGCAAGAAAAATAAATCAACTATTGGCACAGGTAATAGTTACAGTAGGATGAATCTCCTGAGCATTATGCTGAATGAAAAACACCCATATCAAAAGCTTACATATTGCATCATTATTTGACATTGTTGAAATGACAAAATTATTAAAATGGAGGAAAGATCAGAGATTGTAAAGGATTAAGAAGGGGATAGAAATTGGTGGAAGAAGTCCCTGGGTGATGCAAATACTTAAGTGATTGACTACTAGTGATATTGACTATTGAAACCCACTCAGAGGTGTCTCAGAAGACAAGCCTGGCAATGTGTTCCCAAAAGGTCACACCTTGAAAGCTCTATGGGTATGTCCCACTCTGAGCACATGGGGTTGCCATGACTCCGAATCAATTACACACCAACTAACAACAACAAAGAGTTGGGGAAGGGGACAGCAAGGAAGAACTTTTTAAAAATATAGAATGCCTTATTTTTGAATTCTTTAGATTTTTAAATTGGAGAAAAGCACTTAAGAGTTTTTTATATATGAAAAAATTACATGTAAAGCTATTAGAATACATAACTTCAGTGCAAAAAAGGCACGGAGAAGAATGACTGGATCAGGGCGTTGGGGGCTCAGTTTTTATCAGACATGCTGAAGGAGCAATTCCTGATGACCCCCTTTCCTTAGTGCCTTTCCTGCATCTTTTCTGGTTCCCAAGAAAAGATGGGACATCTGTGGTATTTAATAAGTTTTTGCTTCTGTGGGATCCTGCAAAGTGATGCCTCAGAACACTGGGATGACTGGGGGCTGGACACCACAGGACAAATTCAAGTACTTGAAAATGAGCCAGCTTGCGTCAAGTGCCCACTCTAAGCACTTCTTGAAATACAACTACAGCACAGCCCATTCAGCTGGCCTCACCCTGATCTGATATTGGATGGGACAGGATCCGGACCTTGAGGGACCAATGCACTTCTGCTTCCCTGAAAACTTCATTATTAAGAAGAAAGATGTGCTCTGGTTCTGCCCCAACCTCCTTGATAACATGGGCGACTATATCTGCATATTAAGGAACAACTTAACTTTACTTAATGCATCAAAGTTGCCTTTCCCTTGGACAGATGCTTCAAATCCCCCATGAAACTCCCAGGATATAGACTATATCTAGAAAATATTCTTCAGAAGATCACTTGTTGAAATATAGATAAATTTTTTACTTCCAATGTCAAACCAACCATCACTTGGTGTAACGGCTGTTTAAAAGTACAAGACTTATAATTTGTAAAGCCAGAAGGCAAGAACTTGTGTTTTACCTCTGCTACTATTTCACTCAATGATAATTACAGGTGTGTTGTTACATATCCAGACATTGGACAAACCTTCCCTCTTACCAGAACTTTGATTAGAAGGGTGGAAGGCTCACCAGAAGATGCACAGCACTCTCAGATCCATTCACCCAATAACATTGTTATCTATGAGAAAGAAACAGGAGAGGTCTTCTCATCCCCTGTAAGGCCTATTTCACTTTCCTGAAAGGACTCTTGAGATTTGGTGGACAATTGATAGAAAAAACTTGATGACAACAATAATGAAACCAGAATTCAGATATTAACCATCAAGAAAGTTATCCCAGAAGATTTCAAGCGAAGCTGTCTTCATGCTAGAAATGCCATAGGGGAGTTTAATCTGAAAGCTATGGTGAAACAGAAAGGTAACAGATGCCAATAGATAAATTCCCAATAGATAAGATAACAGTTATCCCAATAGATAAGATAATAGGTAACAGTTCCCAATAGATAAGATTGTGAACTGCAAATGTGAGATTGTGGTGAATTAGGGGGAGGGGGAAAGATTGAGAATGAAAGAGAGGTCCAGCACCTAGAACAACATCTGACACATACCAGTGAATCATTGTTGAGTGAAAAATCTTGAGACAATGTTTCCATCTATGTAAAGATCTCAATATATTATTTTTTATTATTTTAATGCTTCCGATACTTTTAGTGCCCAAGTGTGGCTAAGAAATACATATGAGTGTGGCAATGAGGTTTAATTTTATGCCAGATAATCTAGAAAAATAAATAAGAAAGAAAATACTCAAAGCTTTAAAAAATGGCCATGAAGGATCCCTTTGTAATGGAACTATCTTATTTCAATGTCTATAGCCTGGTTGTGCTATTGGCAAGATGTTACTATTAGGCAACATTGGGTGAGGGGCAAAGGGAATTTATCTTTATTATTTCTTATTAGTTCTTAAAACTAATAAATACAATGATCTAAATATAAAAATTTTAATGAACAGCTTTATATTCTCAGATCATACTCTTGGAGACTCTAAGTAAATTTATCAAGGGACCTAGGAATCTACATTTCCAATAACTCCAAAACATATACAATTCTGATGCAGGGAAACACACTCAGGGAAACATATTCTTTGACATTTTACTGAACAAATCAGAAAGAAATATCATCCTAGTATTTCCAATTCAAATTTAGTATTATAGGATTATCTTTCTTATCATCTTTTAATTTATATTTTTGTCTTTTTTTTTCTTGGAGTGAGATTGCCTGTTTCTAATAATATTAATGGAGTCCTGGTGTAGCACTGTATGATAAGCACTAGATGCTAGCTTAGAGGTTGGTGATTCAAACACACCAGACACTCCTCAAAAATCCTAAATCAGGTAATTTTGAATGGGAACTGACAAGATAGCACTTCAGAGCAACAATCACATTAATGGATTTCCTTCTCTGCTTTACTCCACAATACACATAAAATTGTTAAAAAATTCCAGTTCCAGTATTACTCTTACAATAACCCCACAAAGTATAGTATAAGGTCACTCTACAGTGTTTTGTTCTTGGAATATATCTCAAAAATGTATAGTCAGAATAGATACATGGTTCAAAAGTTAATTTAATTGATTCTTTTCTCTAAGGAGCTACTTTATAAAGTTGGGATATGCATGTATTTAATTTCTCTTGTTTTTGCTTTTACTCAGTTTTACTATTTACTGCATCGCTTTGTTCTAGTTTCAGTTTTTGAATATGCAAATCATCTACATGATTAAAAATTCACAGCAATATAAAAATGTACACTCATGAAAGTCTCACTCTCATCCTTTATCTGACATATTTCCTATCTGTCATTTCCAATATAGGCCATCAAATTGATTAATTTCTGGTTTATAATTAATTCCTAAGTTTCTTTTTGGCAAAAAAAAAAAGATTATATATAATATTTTCTACTTTTTTATTGTACAACATAGCATATTATGTACATTCTTTTTTATCTTGGTGTTTAAACTTAAAAATTTACCCTGCAAATCATTCATCAGATCATAGAAATTATGCATTTTAATAAATTTTGGTGATTGAGATCTGACTGAATATTACTACTCAGGGACTAAAAAAATAAAATATAGATAGCATCTCACATTCAAATTCAGACATGTGTTTGTTTATCCTCTGAAAATAAGTATTCTACAAAATTTTTAAAGAGTTGATGTCATGAGAATAATTTTTAAGGGAAATGCAGAGTTCCTTAAGCTTTGGGTTATCTCATTCTAGAAAAGACTTGCATTTTACAGAAAATTTAGTTCTATATAATTTGAATTTCATCATTTTGAAAGATTCTAGTTTTAATTTTCCAAAATATTTAGGCATATTCTTCAAAATAATTTTTAGCCTACTTTGGATTACTGACTTAAAAAAAAAGTTATAATTTCTATCTTTAGACACATCTATTCTTAAGCACTGAAGCATTTTTTTTTCCTCATGAACTCCAGGCTGATTTCAAAACTCTTTCCCTGGCTGGATTGCCTGCTCTGGGGACTCTGCAGGCAGAATTACTTCACAATAGCCTCTCCAAGTAGCAGACCTTCTGGGAAAACTTGTTATCTCTCACAGTAGGGGTGCTTAGCGACATAGTGGTAAACTTGAGTAGAATCAGTTTTGAAAGTGCTTGCTTTGCTTCACCTTTCAAATAGAACCAAAATTTACCAAGTGGATGCAAAATTTGTATCAATTATCAAGAACTTTAAGGAGGTCTGGTGATTACAAGTCAGGCTGCTAACGTCAAGGTCAGCAGTTCGAAACAGTGGGAAAAGGATGAGACTTTCTGTTCCAGTAAAGATTGTTGTTGTTGTTTAGTGCCATCGAGTCGGTTCCAACCCATAGTGACCCTGCAAAGGGTTTCTGAGGAGCAGCTGGTGAGATTGAACTGCCGACCTTGCAGTTCAAACGGCTTTGTAGTCTGGCACATTAGCCCCACAGCGCCACACCAGGACTAAAACCTTATGCAGTGTCTCTATAGTTGGAACCAATTCCACCGCACACAGCCACCACCACCATACTAATTTATCACAGTTGCTTAAAAACAAAACAAAACCCTTGTGTAGAGCAAGTAAATGTGTAAGATAACTAATCATGTCTACAATTCAATTACAATTAAAAAAAAACTTTGTAAAGACAGTGAAGATCAGAGATTTTGATGTTTAAAAATTTATCGAGGCTTGCTTTGTGGCCTAGCATATGGTCTGTTCTGGAGACTGTTCCATGTGCATAGGAAAATAATGTATATTATCCTACTTTTGGGTTGAGTGCTCTATGAAGTCAAGTTAGTTGATTGTGCTGTTTAGTTTTTCTGTGTTTTTGTTGAATTTCTTTCTTGTATTTCCTCCACTGAAAGTGGTATATTAAAATATTTTACTACTATTATTGCTATTATCTGTTTCTTTCTTCAATCCTATTAGAGTTGATTTCTGTATTTTGAGACTCTTTCATTGGGAGCATATATATTTATTCTGGTTGTTGTTTGTTAAGTGCTGTAGATTGGTTCCAACTCACAGTGACCCTGTATGGTGTATCCAAGGAGTGGCTGATGAATTTGAACTGCTGACCTTGTGGTTCAAACCAACCTTGCAGTGCAGTGCTTTATCCCAGCTCCTTATTCAATTAACACTTTAATCATGAGATAATGTCTTTTTCTTTTTTCTCTTATGCTAGTTTTCAGCTTAATGTCTATTTCGTTAGAGATTAACATTGCTACTTCTGCTCATTTTTGATTGCCAATAGCTTGTTTTTTTCCCCCATCCTTTGATTTTTATTCTGTCTTTGTCTTTGTGTGTAAGGTGTGTCTCTTGTACACAGCATATACCGATTTTCTTACCCATTCTGCAACTCTATCACTTGATTAAGTGCAGTTAATCCATTTTCATGGCATTTTTATTAATAGGTATAGATTGCTTATTGTCGTTTGGCTGTGTGGTTTTTTTTTTTTTTTTTGGTAATGCTGCTGGTTTATTTGTTCCATATAATTTTGTGTAGAGTTCATTTTGTGGCGTTTTTTTCATTTTCTTCATTGCTGTTGTTTTACTGTTTACTAAATCGTCCTGACTTTCCTAGGTTTTATTTTTTAATTGGTTGTGTTGCTACATCACCCATATGGTTTCTTATGTGTGTTATTTGTGTCTTCTCCCTCTTTCTTTTTGTTAGATTTGCCAGTGGCTTGTCAATTTTATTAATCCTTTCAAAGAACCAGCTTCCTAATTCTTTTTATTGTTTTTCTGTTTTTTATTTCATTTATTTCTGCTCTGATATTTATTATTTCTTTTCTTCTGGTGACTATAGGCTTACTTCGCTATTTTTTTTCTAGTTGTTGGGGACTTGCTTTAATATGTTGATTTTATTTTTTAGATGTATGCATTTATTGCTATAAATTGCCCTCTCAGCACTGCTTTTACTGTGTCCCAAAGGTTTTGGTATGCGTGTTTTCATCCACATTTGTTTCTAGGAATTTTTTTATTTGCTATATTACCAGTAGGTTTTAAGCAGGGTGGTATTCGGTTTCCATATATTTGATGTTATTTTCTTGATCTTCCAATTGTTGATTTCTAATTTTATAATATATTGATCTGAGAAGATGCCTTATAGCATTTTGATGTTTTAAATTGAGACTTGCTTTAGGCCTAACACATGGTCTATTCTGGAAAATGTCACATCTGCACTGGAAAATAATGTGTATTGTGCTGCTGTTAAGTTGAATGCTCTGTTCAAGTCTATAAAGTTAAGCTGTTTGATTGTGTTGTTTAATTCTTCTGTGTCTTTGTTGAGTTTCTTTGTGGTTGTTCTGTCCTTTTTGCAAGTGGTGTATTAAAATCTCCCACCATTCTTGTAGAGTTGTCTATTTCTTTTCTTCAATTCTATTAGGGGTTGCTTTATGTATTTTGAGGCACTTTCATTGGGAGCAAAAATATTTATTATGGTTATTTCCTCTTGTTCAGCTGATACTTTAATTATGAGATAATGTCTTTCTTTGTCTCTTTTGCTGCTGTTTGTCTTAAAATTTATTTTATCAGAGATTAATGTTGGCACTCCTGCTCATTTTTATTGCAATTAGTTTGATATATTTTTTCCACCTTTTAATTTTTTATTTATTTTTGGTTTTGTGTGTAAGGTATGTTTCTTGTAGACAGCATATTGAAGGATCTTGTTTACTTATCCATTATGCTACTCTCTGTCTCTTGACTGGTGTATTTAACCCATTGATATTCAGTGTAGTTATTGACAGGTATGAGTTGATTACAGTCATTTTGCTGTTTTCTTTTTTATGGTGCTGCTTGTTTCTTTTTCTGTATGCTTTCCTGTGCTGAGTTCATTTTTTGTGCTTTTTCTTGTCAATTTCCTCATAGTTTTAATGTTTCCAATATCTTCATGTATTTTCTGTTTCTTTATTTGATGTGAAAGTGTATAAAGTTTCTTAGAGGTTACCCTGTACTTATTAATTTATTCCCTGTTTTAAAACTGTCTATTTTATCTTGAAATCTACCTGACCTCTTCATCACTTGTAACTCTGTAACTATACTTTTCCCTCCCTTCACTTTGTAGTTGTCCTGATCTTAGACTGACATCCCAGACTCCCTATTTTCAGTCTTGTAATTTTGTTATACTCTGAACACTTCCATATTTGGACTAAATTCCAGGTGGTGTTGTCAAGTATGTCAATCTTTAGTTGTTATCTGCTCTTGTTGGTTCTCAGTCCCAATAAGTCCCTTTTGTATATTTTGGAGAATTGGCTTGGCTTTTACAAAGTCCTTTAATTCTGTTTATCTGGAAATGATCTAATTTTGCCATCATATTTGATGGACAGCTTCGTTGGGTATGTGAGTTCTTGGTTGGCAGTTTTTTTCTTTCAGAGCTTTGTATATGTCTCTTTAATGACTTCCTGCCTGCATGGTTTCTGCTGTGAAATCAGAGCTTAATATTATTGGTTTTCCTTTGTAGGTAACATTTCATGTTTCTAGGGTTTCTAGGATTCTTGTTTTTGATTTTGCGGAGTTTTATTATGATATATTTTGGTGATTTCCTTTTGGGATCTAGCCTGCCTGGGGTTCATTCAGCTTCTTTAATGCTTATCTTCTTTTCTTTCAAGGTGTTAGGGGAATTTTCTTCCAGCAGCTATTCGATTATCTTTCCTGTAGTTTTCTTTGTCTCTTCCTGTTCTGGAATTCTAGTCATCCATAGGTTATTCCTCTTCCTGTTGTACCACATGAACCTTTGACTTTATTCAGATTTTTTCATTCTTTTTTCTGTCTGTTCTTTTTTACTATTATTGAGAGATTTATTTTCAAGTTTGACAATTCTGTCTTTCATCAATTCAATTATACTCCTTTGCTGTGTCAGTGTATTGTCCATTTCTGATATCTTAGTATTGATCATCTGGATTTCTGTTTGTAGGTTTTGTATTGTCTCTAATGCTGTATCTATTTTGTTTGATTTTTTCCTGTTGTACTTTTCTGAATTCTTCCTTGTTTTCCTAGACCTCTCTGTGAAACATTTGGATGTATCACAATATCATTCTCCTGAATTATTTTAATGCATATTCAGTGCCTTCTATTCTTCCTTAAAAGCATTTTCTAGCTATTCTTCTTGGTCATTTGTTTGAGCTACTCTGTTTTGTTTCTTCATGTGAACAGAGTTTTTCTGCTTTTTTCAAGGCATTGTGGTATAGTTATATTTGTACTAAGCTGATGAATGTATGCTGGCATTCACCAATTGCCTCCTGGTGGGTGTGATCAGGAGATGAGCTTCTCTGTTCACTGTTTGTACAGTTCAATTCAGAGTGGATTTAGCAGATATTTGTTGTAGTTGTTGTTTTGGTGTATAGCAGCTTGTATTGACTCTTGCCCAGTTGGTGTGGTTGTATAGGGTGTGGCTGTGACTTGACTGTATGGCCTTAGTTGCTGTCTTCTATCCTGTAATATAAGAAGAAGGAAAATATAGAAACCAACCAACCAACAAACAAACAAACCCACCAAATAAACCAAATAACAGCTCAAACAGCAAAAACTCAGTCAATAGTTTCCTTTCCATCAACAAACAGTGTGCTCCTCTGGTCTTCATGGCCACCTAAGAAAGTTCAAAATGGCCATGCTGCATCCAGAGGCCCCACACAGAATGCCTGCCTCCTTTCCTTCTTCCTTCCACCTCTTTTTGTTTTCTCTATCCCTATCCTAGTGAAAGCCAGTCCATGGATGGCCAGTACTAACTTTTCAGATTTGGATCAGAGCCTGCTCTAATAAAGTTATTGTATATACCTCCTCTCTGGGTCTCACAACCTCCCCAAATCCTAGTCTTTGTTTTGATGTGAAAGTGTATAAGTTTTCTTTGAGAAATTAAGAAAATTTCTTAATTTCTTCTCCCATTTAAAACATTGTGTTTTATCTTGAAATCTACTTGACTTCCTCACCCTTTGGCAATTCTGTCCTATTAATCATATTAAACTAAATCTAGGGGATTAGAGAGTTGATTATGCTAGGGGAAGTGCAAAGATAGGAAGTATGTTGATAACCAGATGGAGTCCTGCTGTGGTGCTTTGGGATGGAGTTTGGGATGGAGATGGGGGAGATTGATAGGAGGATCTTACAAAGGTCTAAGGGATGATGAAAACTGCTAAGATAATGGCAGAAATAACCATGAGAAGTTCAGGTTCTCAGAAGTCAGAATCAGCAGTATTTGTGAGAGATGAGCAGGATTTATGAAGGTAGGATTCGAATGAATGGCAGGTATCTTGGAAGACACAAATGTTTAATGGGTGCATAGGTGAGCAGTCCCCACATGACTGTCAGTTTATCTTAATGCAGTGGCTTGCATGTTGCTATGATACTAAAAGCTATGTCACTTGTGTTTCATATACTAGCAGAATCGTCCATGGTAGACAGGTTTCAGTGCAGCCTCTCGAACAGACTTATTGTTATTGGTAAGTGCCATTGAGTCAGTTCCAACTTATAGTGATCCCGTATAGTATTTTTGAGGACTGGCTTGTGGATTTGAACTGCTGACATTATGGTTAGCAGTCCTGTGCTTATCATGCAATGCCACACTAGGAAGAAGAAATAGGTCATTTACTTCTAAGGAAGCATCAGAAAAAGATGGAAGGAATATGTAGAGTCATGGTACCAAGAAAAATTTATCAATGCTCAAACATTTTAGGAATTAGCATATGATCAAGAACTGAATGTTATTGAAGAAAGAAGTTCAAGTTGCAATGAATGAATGCATTACCAAAAAACTGGGATCCAGAAATTGATGGAATTCCAATTGGAATGCTTCAACAATCTGATGTAGTGCTGGAAGCACTCACTAGTCTATGCCAAGAAATTTGCAAGACAGCTACCTGGTCAACCCACTGAAAGAGAACAATTTTTATGTTCATTTCAAAGAAAGGTGACCCAGTGGAAGACAAAAATCTTGGAACAATAACATTAATATCACATGCTATACTAAAAGCAATAACAAAAGTTAACTTTTGCTGAAGATAATTTAAAAAGGGCTGTAGTAGTACATGGACAGGGAGCTGCCACAAATCCAAGCTATTATTATTCATATCAGATGGATCTTGGCTGAAAGATGTTTTCTTGCACTTTATTGACTAGGAAAGGCATTTGACTGTGTGACTCATAACAAATTATGGATAACACTGAGAAGAATGGGAATTCTAGAACACTTAATTGTGCTCATGTGGAACTTGTATATAAACCCAGAGGCAGTCATTCAAAGAGATCAAGGAGACACTGAATAGTTTAAAATCAGAAATGTGCATCAAAGTTGTATTCTTTCACCATATTGTATGCTGAGCAGATCATCTGAGAAGCTGGACTACAAGAAGAAGAATATGACATCAGGATTGGAGGAAGATTTATTAACAATCTGTGATATGAAGATGATATAGCTTTACTTGATGAAAGTGAAGAGGAATTGAAGCACTTATTGATGAAGATTTAAAAATGTAGCCTTCAGTATAGATTACAACTCATTGTAGAAAAAAAGAAAGAAAGAAAATCCTCACAACTGGACCAATAAATGATATGATAAACCGAGAAAAGATGGAAGTTGTCAAAGATTTCATCTTACTGGCATTCACAATCACCATTTAAGGAAGCAGCAGTTAAATCAAAAGATAAATCTGTTGCAAAAAATTGCTTTAAAGTGCTAAAGAGTAAAGATCTCTATGATTTGGAGCCAATTTGATGAGTCGGAACCAACTCCACGGCACATAACCACCACCATCACCAATACTTTGGAGTCCTGGTATGGTGCTCTGGGCAAATGCGCTAGACCGCAAAATGGTTTGAAACAGAAGGCCAGCAGTTCAAGCTCACCAGTCACTTCTTGGAAACTGTACAGAGGGTCGCTATGGGTCAGAACTGACTCAACGGCACTTAACAACAACAACAATGCTGTGGGTTTATGCTGCTGGACTGCAAAGTTGGTTTGATCCTTAACGTCTGCGGTGCAAGCTCACCAGCCACTCCTCGGAAACAGTATAAAGGGTCACTATGGGTCAGAACCAACTCGATGGCACTTAACAACAACCACAGGTGAATGATATTACCATAGATGTGAAATGGAAGACATATTTTGGGATTGAAGAGAAACTGAATGGTCTTTGATAGTGGAGAACTTCTCAACAGAGGTGTAGTAGACAATGTTAAATTCTGAAAAAAAGGATGAAAATGAGAACTAAGAATTTTCTGAGAAATAAACTATGGGATTTTTCTTAATGAATTCACTCAGTTTATTAAGATAAACAAGGAATATATTCATTGGGTGATATGGGTAGAACTCAGACAGTAGCAGGAAACAGATTATCCGTATACTTTCCTTCACACTTCCCAGCCTTCATGATCTGGAGTTAAAGAGAAGAACTCCAGTTTCTTTTTGCAGAATAGGTGAGGGATGAGATATCAGATGAAAGGGAAGAGTGTTTGAGTGGATGGACAGGTTGTGGAGACAGGATTCATGAACAGAGTTTGAAGACAAGAGAAATTAGAATCAGAAGCCCAGTTGTTAAAAAACCAGGAAACAGATGAACTACAAATCAGACTGGGTTTATGCTGTAGTATCTGGTGTTGCCATAAAATGTCCAGATTTCCCAGATCAAGATAATATTGTCTCCAATGTTCATGCCATATCCAAGTCTGCAATTTTAGGCAGGTTGAGGTCAGCAGTTCAGCAGGCAAGGTGAAAGGATCAGAGAATCAGGAAGCCCTTGAGCAGAAGGAAGGGATGCCAGGCAGCTCCTCTCCTCTCCATGCCCTGGAATCTAAAGTCAGCACTTTCTAAGCTCAGAGGAAAGAATCATGCCCATTGCCCTTTGTTTGTCTAACAATTGTAGCCCAATGTTTTGAATTTATCACGTGATCATTTTGAAGTTTTAGAGAGCGAAAACTGGAGACTTTGCTATAAAGATACCTAAGGGGAATCAAGGAAGACATAGTATAGGTTTGGGGACTATTCAGTGAAGTACTCAGCATCAGAAACCAAAAGAAACACAGCTGGAATCACTTTATGAATCGCAGGCAAATTGTAAGATTGAATTCAGTGAAGATAATTGGTTTTTAAGTATGTCCTTTTCTCTTTCTCCTATTTGATATTATTAACATGAAGTATTTTTAAATGCCAATAATTTAAGTGTAATTTAATTTATTTAATGAAATTGTTTAATACTTTGAAAGTATAAGAACAGCTTTAAGAAGCAACAGCAGCAGGAGAGAGTTGTGGAGCCCCTGAGCATTCAGCTTTGGAAGGGAAGGAAGGTGCCTTGCATCTCTCCAGGGTGAGTCTCTGGTTGATGCCTGTTGAGTCCCTTTGAAAGGCTTTTTGTTTAAGATCCCCCAGCTGAATGCAAGGGGACTGCATGCCAAATGGCATCAGGAAATGTAAAGTGTATTAAAATAGGCAGCAATCCAATAGAATTGGATACGGTTCCCCTGCCCATGAAATTCTAGGATTTAAGTAAAGTTGGAATCTGGAAAACAGATTGGGCTGTCAAAGTTCCATAGTCAGGTTTTTTAAAGACTTCCACAACTGATTTTTTATAAAAATACTGAACCATATTAAATTCTGGTTAGCTGGGGTTTTTTTTGTTTTGTTTTGTTTTGTTTTTCAACTAAGCACAAGTCTGTGTTTCCCTATCATGTAATTTATGTAGTTAAACATTTTTGAAACTAAGTAGGGGACATTACGTTTATGCCTATTAAATGTTCTCTTTTTATTTTGAACTAGGTCAAGTTTCCAGACTGTTCAGAGCTTTTGGAATACTAATTTGCCTTCTAGCATATTGCCCTTTTCTCCTAGGTTAGTGTTCTATTTTGAAATAAAATGATTATACATTGATACTTTATAGAAGTTATTGACCGAGAAGACAGGTTTCAGGACAAAACTCTTTAAGCCTTAAATAATTCTCTGTGGACTGGCATGGATTAATTAATGGAGAGATTGCCTTCTTTGTATTATTTTGTAAGATTTAGATATATGGTAATTGGTACAAAATATTGGTAGGTTGCTGCTTCTACAGCTGGGAGTAATAAAATCCTTTGTCTCTGATACACAATCTTCAAGTCTTCTATTAAACTATGGGACTGCAGTTGTTCCACTGGATAAACACCGGACTTCATATTACAAGGTCAGCAATTTGAGCTCAACAGTCACTCTGCAGGAGAAAATGAGGCTTTCTGCTCCTGTAAAGATTTAAAGCCTTTGAAACACTACACAGAGGTGCTATGAGTTGGAATCTACTCGATAGCACTTAACAACAACAACATGAAACTATAGTAGACTATCTTGTTAACTTGCAAGTAGGGTAAAGTTTTAGATTCTTCATAGTTCTTCACTATCACTGTTAAGAGTATATGATTCTACTAGTTCAGCTAATACAATGATGCATGCAGGAGATTGTAATCATTGCAATGAAATGAAATAAGATAGGATGAATGTAAAGCTAATGTTCTCCCATGTAAACTATCACATAATTCACAATAAAAACTTAAAAAAAAACATGCTAATACAAAAACAAACTGACATTCTAAAACAGAAATTCTTGTCTTTCAATGATTCAAGTGTGTGTGTATGTGTGTGTGTGGGTGTCTAGCATGTGCTTAAAAATGTTCATGGAAAACTTGTTATTTTTTTAATTCAATTTTTCTATGAACATTTGAAACCTACTTGTATCTTTGAAATTGTGCTGCCAGATAGTACTCTACTGATGGTGGCCTCTGTTCTTCTCTTCTCTTGGATTAGGATAAAATGCATATATAGGAATCAGATTGTCTGGCAGAAGACTGGAAGTCGAGGTGTGGTTAAGAATATCTTGAAGCAGAGCATCTACCTTAAATTTGCAAAATAAAAAAGATGTTGCTGAGTTGCTTTTGTTAGTGCCCTTAAGGGGTGTGGACTCATTTTAAAAGATAAAATAAACATAGAGAAAAAAATCAGTTGATCTGGGTCTTCTGTAATTTTAGTTCTTGACATGAATTTGTTAGTAGCAGAGACAGTCTCATGTCAGGAAGTATTTGTTGTTGTTATTAAATGCCTTTGAGTTGATTCCGACCTATAGCAACCCTGTATGGGGTTTCCAGGAGCATCTGGTAAGCTTGAACCGTTGACCTTGCAGTTCAAATGACTTTGCAGTCTGATGCATTAGCCCACAGTACCACACCAGGAAGTATTGGAATTCAGAAAAGAGTCATTTTATAGTAAATATCACTTGTTTGGAAAAAATCTTAATTTAGTGGAGAAGCTGTGCTTTTAGTTAGTTTATGAAAAGTGATCACCAAAGTGTACAAAGGGTAATAACTTTATTTTAATGAGATGATTCTGAATACTGTGCATTTTCAGTTTGGGGTGGAAGAATTTGTGTTTTTTACAATTTTCACAAGGTTTTAGCAATGTTTCCCTTAGTTTTATACAAGAGACATACACTTGAAAAGTTGAACCAAAGGTTTTATTCAAAGTAGTTGAAATTTCATGCACATATCTAATCTCTTCCTAAAATTTCTGCTTAGCAGCTCTAGCACAGGGCTAACTCAGGACACTTACGGAAAAAATAGCCAAAATATGCAGGCTCCCAGGCAGCGTTTGGCCAGTAGAGTGCACATTTCAAATACACGAATTTCCTTCTTTTTAATTCTGCAACTGAATTAATGGTAATGGATGCAGAGAGCTAGTTGGTGGCTGATTTTGAATAATGACAATGTTGGCTACAGCTGGGCAGAGTTTCTACTGCAGGCTTCCGCTAGACCAGTGGCTCTCAAATTTAGAGGAACATCAGAATTCCTTAGAGGGCTTGCTAAAATTCTCATAACCCACCTTAGAAGATCTCATTCTGTTGGTATGGCTGGGGCCTAAGATTTTTGCATTTCTAACAAATTCCTGTAGTCCTTGAATGGTGTAAACAATTAATGCACCTTGCTGCTAACTGAAAAGTTAGAAATTTGGGTACACCCAATGGAGCCTTGGACAAAAGGTCTGGCAGTCTGCTTTCAGAAAATCAGCCATTAAAAACCCTGTGGAGCTCAGTTTTGCTACATGGAATTGTTGTGAGTTAATGTCAAATCCTATGTTCTGTTAGAACAGAACACGGCAACACTGAATGGTTTAAAATTAAGAAAGATGTGCGACAAGGTTGTATTCTTTCACCATACTTATTCAACCTGTATGCTGTGCAAATAATCCAAGAAGCTGGGTTCTATGAAGAAAAACATGGCATCAGGATTGGAGGAAAACTCACTAACAACCTGCGATATGCAGATGATACAACTTTGCTTGCTGAAAGTGAAGAGGACTTAAAACATTTACTGATGAAGATCAAAGAGCACAGCTTTCGGTATGGATTGCATCTCAATGTAAAGAAAACAAAAATCCTCACCATTGGACCAATGAACAGCATACTTCTCAATGGAGAAAAGATTGAAGTTGTCAAGGACTTCATTCTTCTTGGATCAACTATCAACACTCAAGGAAGCAGCAGTCAAGAAATCAAACGACATATATTGCATTAGGCAAATCTGCTGCAGAAGATCTTTTTAAACTGTTGAAGAGCAAAGATGTCAGCTTGAGGACTAAGGTGTGCCTGACCCAAGCCATGGTATTTTCAATAACCTCATATGCATGTGAAAGCTGGACAATGAATAAGGAAGACCTTAAAATAATTGATACTTTTGAATTATGGTGTTAGAAGAGAATATTGAAAGTGCCATGGGCTGCCAAAAAACCCATAGATCTGCTTTGGAAGTAGTGCAGCCAGAGTACTCCTTGGAGGCCAAGATGGCTAAACTTTGTCTCTCATACTTCGGACGTATTGTCAGGAGGGAATAGTTGCTGGAGAAGGATATCATGTTTGGTAAGGTGGAGGGTCAGAGAAAAAGTGGAAGACCCCCAACGAGATGGATTGGCTAAGTGGCAGCATCAATGGACTAAAGCGTGGCAACAGTAGTGAGGCTGGCCCAGGATGGGGCAATGTTTCGTTCTGCTGTGCATAAGGTCCCTATGAGTAGGTACCGACTCGATGGCACCTAACAACAACAACAACAATGTAAAATCCATGGCAATTGGTTATAAGTTTCCATTTATCTGGTGATATTGCTGGTGTGGTGCTGAGTGTTAATGTGCTGGACTGCATGATCTGTTTGAAATGCAAGGTTGGTGGTGCAATCTCACCATTTGCTCCTTAGAATCCCTATACAGAGTCGCTATGTGTTGAAACCGATTTGACAGCACATAACAACAATGATGCTGCTGCGGGTCTAGGGAACATACATTGAGAGTCACCACCCTAGATAGTTCCTGCAGGATTGGGTCTTTGGCCTGAGATAGGGGAGCTCATCAGAGAGCAGCCATACCAAATATTTAGTCTATATCTCTATATTTGTCTTAGGGAAGATATACATTTAGGTTTCCCAGGGTATCTAATGCTGCTTTATGTTTTTCATTTTATTCATGTTTTACATAAGTCAAAGTAAAATCCTGCCATAGCATCTACTGAATTCAAGCGCTGTTAGAGTCCTTTGTTTCTAGTTATCTTCCTTCATATATGAAGCAACACCCACTAATTTTTGGATGGTTTTTCTGAACAAAATCAATGTATATTACACAAACCAAATGGCAAAAAATCGATCATTTAAATTCTTTCTGGATTCACATCAAGAATCAATCCTATCCCCTCTGTACAGGGTTGATAGGGATGGGCAACTTAGACATTGGCTACCTAAAATGGTTCGGGGGTGGGGGTGGGCAATAAAGGCACAAAGTGACTGCTTACAAGTTTTCAAGAGGGAGTTTAGTTTTAGAATGTGTGGGGGAAGGTAGAACCCCCACTGAATTGTTTTCATCTTGTCTACATGGGTCTGGTGAAAAGAGATTGGGATAAGTTTCTTATGATTCAAAATTGAGTAATTGTTATCATGATTAATTGCAATTGTCACAACTGTAAAGCTAGAAGGTTTGTAACAAAAAGGGGAAAGTAGTTAATCTTACAGTCCAGAAACAGAGGACCCTAGGATTATCAAGGGAGAATAGCACAAGCAGAATGTGGAACTATATCCAGAGAAGCAGCGAGCGACACCAGAGATGGGGCAGAGATGAGGACATGGAGAGATATTGCTGCTGAGGACTCCAGACTCATGGACAGAGAAAGGCTGTGTGCTGGTGGCCAGGAGGCAGGCATGCAGAATGTGCTCTTTGGTTATTTAAATGATTATAGATTCCTGAGTGTTTTTGTGTACATTTAAAAACAACAGCAACAAAAAATCAGAGGGAATAGAAACAAATACTATTGAATGATGTTGCACGGAGAGGATTGTAATCATTGCAATGAAATGAAATACAATAGGAAAAAAAATTCCTCTGGAGTGTGCAGGACCTTTTTGTTCTTATTCTTTGTCTGATTTCTGAATGTCATATGTCAAAGCACTTCATATCCTTTAAGATCAAGACCTTATTTGAGTTTTCTCTTTCAGTAAATGCTAGCTTTTTCTATAACAATGATCTTTGCCCTGGCTACTCTTATATATATTTTTTATCATATATTCATTGTATACCTTTTATCTGGTGGTCTGGTGTGGTGCTGTAGGATAAGCACTAGACTACAAGGTCAATTTGATCTACAAGGTTGGTAGTTCAAACTCACCAGCTCTTCCTTGGAAACCCTATACAGTGTTGCTTTGAGTCAGAACTGACTCAACGGCATTTAACAACAACAACAACATGTCTTTTGTCAGTTTATTCATACCAATGCAACCATATTGGCCACATCCAGCCTCCAGTTCAATGCATTATTAATATAAACAGATTAACAACCATTGTTGATAGTCCTGATTCATTCCTTTGATTGAATACTAGATAGTGACTCCCTGGAACTGTAGATTGAGTAGCATTTTAAGACTGCAGCTGTGTTCATGGGAAAAGTGTCATCATCAGCTGACCATGTTCATTGTTGGGCCTGTTCAGGGAACATGACGACCTGTGAGCACCACACAGACCCATCTGGACTGTTCTTTCAATATCACTGTGGAATTAGGAGGATCAAGCATCTTGATACTGACATTTCAAAAGTACTAAAACTTTGACATAGGAACTAAAAGAGCCATTATTTTTCTGAGCCTCCGTTTCCTTTAATATAAAATAGGGATACATTTTTGGTAGGTGACTTTGTTAAATTAGAAACTTCTCTAGAAAAGAGCCCCAAGAGGAAGAGTACTGCAATTACACTGTTGGCTCCACAAAGGGCTGTATTGATACATTGACAGCAATTGGGTGGAGTTTTTGCTCCTTCACTGCTTGGCTTCCCCTAGACCATTAGAACATACTACTCACTGAGGTGTCTGATTCTGTTCCCCTAGGTGGGACCTAAGGATTTTCATTTCTAACAGGCTTCTGGGCTGGAAGGCAATGTGGCAAGGAAGCAAGAGAGGCCATCAAGAATTCCTGTCCAGATCCCACCTTGTTATTTACTAACTTCGTTTATTTACCCTCACTGAGTTCTTAGACTTTCTAAACTTAAAATAATAATATAATATCTACCTCTTAGAGTTGTTGATAAGTGCCATGTTGATAATTAAATGAGGTAATATATGTAAAAAGTGTATTTTGTTTTGTTGATTTAGTTTGCTGTTAGTTGCCATTGATTTATTCCAACTCATGCACTGCAGAGTAGAACTGCTCCATAGCGTTTTCTTGGCTTGAATCTTAACAGATGCATTTTGCCCGGCCATTTATTTTGCAGTATCACTTGGTCGGTTTAAGCCAACCTTTAGGTTAACAGTCCACTACAATTGTGTGCACCAGCCAATAAAAGGTGCTGTTACTAATGAATTGCTGGTATTCTCCTTTAGGATAGGAGACATGGAATGGCTGTTGTTATTTGATCATGGATGATAAATATTTTTTGCATAATAAGTGAATTAGAACCAAAGGTTAAAATTTGTATGAGGGAGAATTACAGCTAAATACAGGGAAGAACTTTCTAAGAAGCAGACCCAGGTTAATAGAACAATAAGTTATCTTACTCAGAACATGCTCAGGAGAGGCTGCATGGTTTTGGTCCGAAAGGATTCCCACTTTGAATGGGAGGTTAGAATCCATTTTACTGAAAATCTCCCAAATTCAATCATGCTGTGAATTCATCCCTGTGATTTTTGGAAAGTTACTCTCTCCAACCCTATTTTGAGATGACTTGGGTATGCCAAAAGGTTTAGGTTTCTTATGCGCCTTAAGGAAAACTCATCAAGCCCAGTGTTTAAAAATAAACAAAGCAAAGTAATAACAGATATCCATTAATTTTCTTTGTTTTAAGGACAACATTAAAGACTTTTCTTAAGCTAGGGCTCAAGCACTGAATATACCCATTTGGTCAGCCCAAGGCTGACTCACTAACAAGAGAACATTCTAGAAAAGCACATCTGGGCATGGCAGTTGCGTCTGGCAGCCCCGTGAAGAAGCACATAGCTGTGGCTGGATGTTTCTGGTACAGTGATCAGCAGTGAAATGATTAACAGTGTTGGCATTTAAGTGATCATAATTAGGTTTCAAAGTTAACAGCCCATTGAGATAAATAGTAGAAGTTCACACCTCTTTCAGTGCTATTGTTTATCAGACTGTCAAGTTGCAGATTCAGGAAGATAACATTAATGTGGCTTTGGACACTAATTGCCCAGAGCCAAGTTACATCCACCTGGGAGGGCCCTTTGGGTATTTGCTCAGCTAAAATGTCAGGGAATATGCAGAGTTGGGATTCTGCATTGCCTACCAGCATACAACATCACACTAACATTTAGATTCATAGAAGGCAAGTGATACAGAAATGTTTTTCAATGTTTCACAGGCGTAGCTTGGTTTCTTAAGGTATTTGCTTCAACGTCTTCTCTCAAATGACAATGAAACTGCTTACTTGGACTGAATGATTCCTGAGAGGAATAAGAACTAAATTATTTAAACAACAACAGAAAGCCCTTTACTTTTATCAATTAGATTTCATAACCCATATATGTCCTAAAGGAATTATAGGCACGTTCTGTCAATAGAAGAACATTGGGAGCAGAATTAAATTAATTTTCATAGAATTTTGATTTAGTTTTTCACAATTAAGTTTATATGCATGATTGCACGCTGCTGATGCTCAATAAGGGTGGAGATTGTACAGTTTCAGTTCACAAAATATTGATTTTCTTTTAAAAAAAGACATTCAATAATTAAAGACAGCAAAAATAGGGGGAAATAAAATCTCTAAGCTGCCTTAAAAAAGAAAAAGCTGCAACAACATGGTAGTGGTTGTCTTCTCATATAATTGTTGTCATTAAGTGCCGTTGAGTTGATTCCGACCCATAGCGACCCTATATAGGGTTTCCAAGGAGCAGCTGGTGAGCTTGAACCACCAAACTTACAGTTCAAACGACTTTGCAGTCTGACACATTAGCCCACAGCGCCACACCAACCCAGTACTTATCCTACAGTATCACACTAGGATACTGTATTCTTTTAAGGGGTTTTATTATATGAAAAATACTAAAGCCCCTTAAAAGAATAGAGTCCTAGTGTGATGCTGTAGGACAAGTACTGGGCTACTAACCTCAAGGTTGGTAATTCAAACTTACCAGCCACTCCTTGAAAACCCTATACAGGGTCATTATGAGTCAGAACTAACTTGACAGCACTTAACAACGATAACAACAAAAAGAACATTATTGATATTTATCATTAGCATGAAGTAATTATGAACATCCTCTAAAATTTATATTGTTTAACAAATTTAAAGAAAACTTTAAAGCTAGCTACCACTTCACCTTGAACAGGGTTTGTCTTTAAACATTTTTTCTTTCGTCATTATACCCCTAAAGGTTAGAAAATTTATCATTTTGACTCTGAATCTTAGTGCTAGACAATGGTTAATGATAGTGAAAGAAGGCCTAAGGCATGAAGAGAGGAGAAGAAAAAAGAGGGAATAAAGGAAGAGGAAAAGTAGAGCAGGACCATAAAAGCGAGAGAAGGTTGTAAAAAGAGTGTAGTATGAGGAGGTACCATAAGGTACCTGGGTGCTGGCACCATTGTTTTCTTACATCAGAGTTAAGAAGACATGCTTCTACTTCTTTTAAGTATTTCTGCCTTGGAAAACTTTTCCATGAAAAGAATTATACCGAAAAGAAATGACTCTCATGTTTCTGAAAGGGTGAGAGAGATGTTTTAATTTTTTGACTGTCAAGTTCTCCAATGGGAATTTTGAAGCTTATGAGTAGAGGCTATTGACACAAACAGATAGGGGTAGACTGTAGGCAGATCTAGCTAATCAGCAGAATTCATCATATAATGATTATTTTTGTTGTTAAGTGTCATTGAGTCTAGTCTGACTCATAGAGACTCCGTATAGGGTTTCCGAGGAGTGGCTAGTTAGTTTGAACTGCTGACCTTACAATTCAACCTGACCTTGTGGTTGAGTGCTTATCCTACAGTGCCATGGCAGAATTGTGTTTTATTTCTTGTGTAAGTAGGAGTACACTATGGACTCCTGGAGACCAGCTATTGTGCCTTATTAACTTACATATCCTTAATCTAAGTTCAATGCCTGTGATATAGACATTATTAATATTTTTAAGCTAAACATAGAGTTAAAGCAAAATGCAGAATGTATGATAAATGGATAAAAGATTGAAGTTGTCAAAGATTTCATTTTGTTTGGAACCACAATCAGTACTCATAGAAGCAGCAGTCAAGAAATCAGATGATGTATTGAATCAGGCAAATCTGCTGCTCAAGAGCAAAGACATCAGTTAGAGGACTAAGGTACAACAGACTCAAGCCATGGTATTTTCAGTAGCCTCCCATGTGTATGAAAGTTGGTCAATGAAAAAGGAAGACCATAGAAGAACTGATGAGTTTGAATTGTGGTGATGGAGAAGAATAATGAAAGTATCATGGATTGCCAGAAGAACAAACAAATCTATGTTGGAAGAAGTACAGTCAGAATGGTTCTTCAAAACTAGGGTGATGAGATTTCATTTCTCAAACTTCAGATATCAGGAGGGACCAGTTCCTGGAGAAGGACATCATGTTTGGTATTCGACTACTCATCTTTAGTTTGGAGATATTTAAAACCACCAGGTTATTATTATATTCATAATTTTTGGTGGAGGGTCAGCGAAATAGAGGAAGACCCTCAATGGAATGGATTGGCACAGTGGTAGCAGCAGAAGGTTCAAGTGTGACAATTGTGAGAATGGTGTAGGATTGGGCAATATTTTGTTCTGTTGTGCATAAGATTGCAATGAATCAGCGCCATCTTGACAGCACCTAACAACAACAAGCACAATAACAACAACAACAACAACAAAAGTTAAAAATCCATTATTAACCTTCATTTTTCTGCCTAATTGCTGTTGAGTTGATTTCTGACTCATGACTATGCTATGTGTGTTAGAATAGAAATGTGGACTATAGGACTTTTAATGGCTAATGTTTTCAGAAGTTAAGTCTCAAGACCTTCTTTGGACGTACCTCTGGGTAGACTAAAACCTCCAATTTTTGGTTATCAGTTGAGTGCATTACCCATTTGCACAACAAAGGTACTCGACTACTCTTTATTTTGAAGATGTTTAAAACCACCACGTTATTATTATATTCATAATTTTCTATCACATATTAAAATATTTATAGTATTCAAAATGCTTCCATAGTACCTTTTAGCCTTATTAAATTTCTTGTAATTTGAATGCATGCTAATGTAAAGGGCAGCAAGACATATACATATCATAGACCATAATGTGATGGTGAGTTTGATGTGACAACTGGGCTAAGCCAAAGTCTGTAGTTGGAGTCCTGGTGTGGCACTGTAGGTTAATGTGCCAGACTGCAAAGCCATTTGAACTGCAAGGTGGGCAGTTCAAGCTCACCAGCGGCTCCTCAGAAACCCTATATAGGGTGTCTATGGGTCGGAACCGACTCAACGGCACTTAACAACAACAACAGTCTGTAGTTATTCACACAAGCATTAATCCAAGTGTTGCTGGGAAGTTATCATGTAAATGTGGTCAAGGTTTATAACCAGTTTATTTTAAGTAAAGAAGGTTATCCTGACTACTCTGTTTGGGTCAGCTCTTATTAGATTAAAAGGGTTTAAGAACAGAACTGAGATCTGAAGTAGAAATTTTGCCAGTGGACATCACTTCAGGTTCATTTGGGCACTTCCGGATGGTCCACATCACACATACCAATTTACCTAACCAGTGATTTGAAGAAGAAATTTTACCTATGTACAGCACTTTAAGTTCCTTTGGGCCTTTCTTGATGACCCACAATACACATATCCGATTTACCTAATCAACGTTAGATCTCTTATACATCAATCAATTCCTCGAATACATATTTATTGCCGAGTCATCTCTGGCGGAACCCTGACTGAAACACAAAGCTTGGGGTAGGGGTAGGGAGAGAGGGAAAGAGAGAGAATGCAGCACATTTACGTAACTGAAAGTAATTCATCATGCCTGCTTTATTTATTTCAGTTCACTTTTTTTGTAAAAATATAACATGACTGACACAGCTGAAGATCTTCCAGCTCTGTTGTCCACTGCCTCAAGTCCTGCACTCACATCATCCTAGAGTAAGGAACATTCTGGAGCTGGTGTGCCCCCATCTGATCCATGTTTACACATTTTCAGGATATGTCAATGTCCATAAACTGCTGAGTTTTATATTCTGAGTTTAAGAAATATTCAGAAAGTACATAATACTTTATCTTTTTGCAATTTACTTTTTCACTACTGCAATATATTAGCTACTTATACACACTGATATATGTAAATCTAGTTAATTTATTTTAACTTCTGAATAGAATTCCATTATAAGCCTAAATATTATAATTTTTCACATTTCCTTATTGAATAGACCTTTTCAATACTTTAAGCAGTGCTGCAGTGCATGGTTTGGCATGTTTTCTCATGAAACTATGCAAACACTTACGACCTAATTAAAGATGGAATAGTAATGTCCACCATTTGTCAGTTTGTAGTACTATGGTTGTAGTACTATGTGCTGGAAGCTCTTCCACTAGTATTTTATATTCCAGCAAGGTCATCAGTGCTGGATGGTTTTAGCTGAGCTCCCAGATAAAGACAAACTAGGAAGAAGGAGAAGTGAACTCTTCTGAATATTTAGCTACTGAAGACCTTATAAATAGTAGCAGAACATGTCAGAGCTAGTAACAGAGATGAAAGCATTATGAATAGCACCATAATACTGTCAGATACAATGCCAAAAGGTAAGACCCTCAATATCTATTCTGAAGTACAATGCTGTCTGTGATATCCACACTCCTACAAGGAAGAACAATTGACACCACTATTATTCAAAATTTACACACCAACCACTAAAACCAATGATGATGAAACTGAAGAATTTCATCAACATCTTCAGTCTAAATTTGGTCGAACATGCAACCAATATGCATTGATAATTACTGGTGATTAGAATTTGAAGGTTGGAAGGAAAGACGAATGACCAGTCGTTGGAAAATATGACTGTGGTGATAGAAATGATGCTGGAGATCCAATGATAGAATATTTCAAGACCAATGGCTTTTAAAAACAACATAAAAGGTAAATGTACACATGGATTGCACAGGAATCAAAGTAAGTATACCTGTAGGAAAAGTTCAATATTTTTAGCCACAACGAGGGGCAGACTGTGGAACAGACCATCAATTGCTCATATGAAAATTCAGGCTGAAGCTGAAGAAAATTAAAACAGGTCCACAAGAGCCCAAACATGAAGTTAAATATTTCCTACCTATATTTTGAGGCCATCTGAAGAACAGACTTGATGCATTAGACATAAATGACCGAAGAACCAGAATAGTCGTGGGATGACATCAAGAACTTCGTACAAGAATAAAGGAAAAATGTCATTAAAGAGACAGGAAAGAAAATGTAAAAATGGATGCCACAGAGACTCTGGAATTTGCTTTCCAGCCTAGAGATGGTAAAGCAAATGGAAGAAATGAAGAAGTCAAAGATCTGCATAGAAAATTTCAAAGGGCAGCTTGAGAACACAAAGTCAAGTACTATAATTAAATGTGCAAAGGATCGGGAGTTAGAAAGAACTACAGAAAAGAAATTTAAGCTTGACTTGTAATATTGAATGATTCTATGGGCAAAATATTGAATGATTCAGAAAGCATCAAAAGAAGGTGGGACATATACAGAGTCACTGTACTAAAAAGACAAGTCCGATGTGCAACCATTTCAAGAGGCAGCATATGATCAAGAACAAATGGATGGAAGAAGCTACTGAAGGAAGAAATCCAAGCTGTACTGTAGGCACTCACAAAAAGCCAGGCTTCAGGAATTGATGTAATACAAACTGAAATCGTTCAACAAACTGATGCAGCACTGGGGGAGCTCACTCATCTGTCAAAAAATTTGGGCCACAGCTACCTGGCCAACCAACCGGAGGAGATCCATATTTGTGCCCACTCCCAAAAGAGGTGACTAAGCAGAATATTGAAATCATCAAACAATATCATTAGTATCATAGGTAAGTACAATTTTGCTAACCATAATTTAAAAATAGTTGCAACAGTGTATCTTCAGGGAACTGCCTAAAATTCAAGCCAGATTCAGAAGAGGATATGGCACTTAGGATATTATTACTGACATTAGATTGATCTTGACTGAAAGCAGAGAATACCAGAAAGATGTTTACTTGAGTTTTATTGACTATGCAGACATTAGGCTGTGTAGGTCATGACAAACTATGGATAACATTCAAAGAAAGGCTATTCCAGAACACTTAATTGTGCTTCTGAGGAACTGGTACATAGAGTTAGAGGCAATTGTTAGATTAGAACAAGGTGATATTGAATGGTTTAAAATCACTAAAGATGTGTGCCAGAGCTGTATCCATTTACCATCCTTATTCAATCTGTATGCTGAGCAAATAATTCCATAAACTAGATTATAAGAAGAACATGACAACAGAATTGGAGGAAGACTGATTAATATCCTGCATGTTCTTCTTCATATAATCCAGTTTCTCAAATTATTTGCTAGTGCATGATGCCATTTGATTTCTTGAATCCTGATGGTATAACCTTGCTTCCTGAGAGCAAAGAGGACTTAAAATACTTTCTGATGAAGATTGAAGACTATAGCCTTTAGTTTGAATTGCGAATCAATGTAAGAAAACAAAAATTCTACCAACTGGACCGATATGTAACATTGTGATAAATGGAGAAAAGACTGAATTTGCCAAAGACTTCATAATGCTTGGCCCCACAATCAGCACTCATGGAAGCAGCAGTCAAGAAATCAAATGACATAATGTACTAGACAAATCAGCTGCACAAGACCTCTTTAATCTTAAAGAGCTAAGCTGTCAGTTTGAGGACTAAGTAGTGCATGACCCATGAGGTATTTTCAATTGCCTCATGCATATATGAAAGTGACTTAGAAGAATTGTTGCATTTGAATAATGATGTGGTGGTCGTGGTAGAGGTCTTGTCTTAGAATTGGTTCTAAATCATAGAGGTACTGTATAGGGTTTCTGAGACTGTAAATCTTTATGGGAGCAGAAAGCCTCATCTTTCTCCTACAGAGTTGCTTTGAACATTCAAACTGCTGACCTTGTGGTAAGCAGCCCAACTCGTAACTCACTACAATACCAGGGACCCTTGAATGGTTGTTTAGGAGAACAATATTTAAAGTAACATGGACTGCCAGGAGAACAAATATATCTGTGTTGGAAGATGTACAGCCAGAATGTGCCTCCGAAGCTAGGATGGTGAGATTTTGTCTCTCATACTTCAGAAATGTTGTATGGTTGGACCAATCCCTGGAGAACGATGATATGTTTGGTAAAAATATCAGTAAAAAAGAGGAAGACCCTCAAGGAGATGGAGTGACACCATGGTAATGGTAGCAGCAATGGACTCAAACATTCCCAAAATTATTAAGATGGTGTAGGACTTGGCAGTGTTTTGTTCTGGTGTACAGACCTTTGTTATGAGTTGGAACCGAATCAATGGCACCTAACAACAAAAACAGTCTCTCCTGTATCTGAATGTAATGTGATGTTTATGATACTCATTGAGTTTTTAATTTTAAAGGAGAATTTTTATTAAACTCTTTTTTCAAATTCACCTGTTCCTTTAAAGATTGTCCTATTGTTTCATTATGATATATCCACCATTCTATGTACAGTTATAGATAAAAGAAAAAAAAAAAAAAGAATTCTTTTAAAAACCAGAAGATGGTATTGACAGGAATTGGCAACTGACTGATGGGAAGTAAAGAAGAAAGAGAACACAAGTAAAAACATATTAATAAACTTTGATGTTTATTCCAAGGAGCCCTGGGCATGTAATGGGTTACACATTGAGCTGCTAATCCCAAGGTCAGCAGTTTAAATCCACTAGTTTCTCTCCTGGAAAAAGAAAAGGTTTTTATTCTCATAAAGATTTACAGGCTGGGAAATATTATACAGAGTCGCTATGAGTCAGAATCAACTTGTTGGCATGCAACAACAAAACCATTTATTGAGTGCTTAGTATGTGCCATGCACTGCACTAAACACATTGCATGCACGAGCTCATTAATCCTCAAAAAAAATCTTTTCTGTTGTTATTAGGTGCTGTCAAGTCTGTTCTGAATCATAGAGACCCCAATACACAATAGAAGGAAACACTGCCAAATCCTGCACCATCCCAACAATTGTTGTTACACTTGAGAACATTGCTGCTGGCACTGTGACAATCCATCTGGTTGGGGGTCTTCCTGTTTTTTGCTCTTCCCTTTACCTAAGCATGGTGTCCCTCTCCAGGTACTGGTCCTTCCTGTTAACATGTCTGTAGTTTGAGAGACGAAGTTTCACTACTCTACGTCTAAGGAGCAGTTTGTACTGCGTCCAAGACATTTATTTTCTCTTCTGGCAGTCCATGGTACTTTCAACAATTTTCTCCAACATCATAACTTAAATGCATTAATTATTTTATAGTCTACCTCACTCATACTATTAATAATACTAAGGTTTGGGTCAGGCTCACTCACTTGAGTCCTCACTCTATAGAGGTCTTTTGCAGCAGGTTTGCCTAATGCAATATGCTGTTTGATTTTTTTTTTTTTTTAAACTTTTTATTGTGATTGAGTGAAGGTTTACAGAGCAGATCATCAGTTTTACATTCAACAAATCCTATACTTTGCTTCATTAAATAGTTGCAATCACCTCCATGTACTAACAGTTAACCGCACCTCTATTCACTTTAACTATTGCATTCCTGCCTGTGTCTCCCGCTAACTTCATCTTTCTTCTACTAACCTCCCTCTTGTTGAATATTGCCTGCCCTGTCACCCATGTTAACATGTGTCTACACACAGGCTTATGGATAAACTTCCCTTTCCCATCCCCGTAACTATCATAGATTGTTTCTTTTATTAATAAAATATTTTCTTATAGTTTTACAACATCGGCCAAATACAATATTTGTTCTTTTGTGGTTGACTAATTTAGCTTAGCATAATGTCCTCCAGCTCTATTCATATCCTCATTCTTCAATGTTGAATAGTATTCCATTGTGTATATTATCAAAGTTTGTTCAACCATTCTTCTGTAGATGGGCATTTAGGCAGTCTCCATCTTTTTGATATGTCTCTTGTAGACAGCATATTAAGGAATACTGTTTTGTTATCCATTCTGCTTGTTCTGTCCCTTGGCTGGGGCATTTAATCAATTTATATTCAGTGTAACTCTCAATAAGTATGAATTGACTGATGTCATTTTGCTGTGTGATTTTTTTTTTTTTTGTAAGTGTGTGTGTGGTGCTCTTGGTTTCTTTGTTCCACATAATTTTCTGCACTAAATTTTTTTTTTGTGAGTTTGCTTTTCATTTTCATTTCTGTTTTGTCAATGTTTATTAAATCTTTCTGATTTTTTAATTTTAATGTGCAGATATATTAATATACTCCTTATTTAAAACAGTCTGTTTTATCTTGAAATCTACTTTACTTTCTCACCATTTGGAAGCTGTGTATCTACAGTATTTATTGTCTCTTGTTCATTTGTAGTTGACTTAATTGTAAATTGATATCTTTGGTTCTCTGTATTCAGTCTTGTAGTTTTGGTTCACTTTAAATACTTCCATATCTGATGTGAGTTCTGGATGATGTTGTAATAATGTACAGCAATCTCAAGTTGTTGTCTGCT
>NW_006408533.1:13167551-13173726 GCF_000296735.1 Chrysochloris asiatica
AAGAACACTTAAGAACAACTCAAAAGAGGAGCAGGAAATTGGAGCTATAAAAGAGAAAAACAAAATAGGACATAAGATGAAGAAAGAAATTTTAAAAAATCACTTAGAAGAACTAAGTAGAAGAAGATAAAAAGAAAAAGCACAGAGTAGTAAAGAAAGATCAAAAGGGGAAAAAATGAAGGAAAATGAGAAACAGAAGAAAAGGAAAAACAAAAGCAGAGGTAGAAAGGATAAAATTCAAGGGAAAGAAAGAAGAAGGAAGAAAGAATGAAGAACAAACAAACAAAAACAAACACAAAAGGAAAAAACAAACAACAAACCAACCCCAAAATAATGATAGAAAAAATAACAACAACATTACAACATTGGACATGGAGAGGAGAAAACTCTCAGGGGCTCCTGCAAATCAAGGCGCTCACAGGTGTATGTGGCAAGGATGTGACAGCAGAGATCCTGCCCTAGATGGAATCCCTTTGGTCTGGGTATTATCTATGTTCAGGGCACGCCACCCAAAAGTAGTTCATAAAGGCCCTTGATGGAGCTGGTTTTAGTCTGTTAGGACCACAGGGCAGTTGAGGGCAAGTTGAGGAATTAAATGATGGTTTGGTAGCTCTGTGAGTTTTGTAGTTCTGGAGTCCAGTCTGCCTGAATCCATCCACCCTTACCTCATACTGTCATGGCTCCCAATCATGTGGCTCCAAACTCCCAGAAAGCAGGGTCTGTGATGGGGAGGGATGAAGATAGGAGCTGTTCACACCTCTGGTCTCCAGGGGGAGTGTGAGGAAAAAGAAGGCCTGGGTGAATCTGCATTCTTGAATATCCATTCTTAGCAATGTTGTCCATTGCTTGTCATGATCCACACAGTCAAAAGCCTTTGCATAATCAATAAAGCAAAAGTAAACATCTTTCTGGCATTTTCGGTTTTCAACCAAGAGACATCTGAAGTCAGCAGTGATAACTCTATTTCCATGTCCTCCTCTGAATCTGGATTGAATTTTGAGCAATTCTCTGTTAATGTACTGTTGTAGCCTTTTAAAAATTATTTTTAGCAAAAATTTCATTATGTGTGATAATGATTATATTGTTTGATGATTTCTGAATTCTGTTGGGTCACCTCTCTTTGCAGTGGGCACAGATATGGATCTCTTCCAAGCATTTGGCCAAGTACTGTGATACAAATTTCTTGGCATAGATGAGTGAGTACCTCCCATGCTGCATCAGCTAGCTTGTTGAACGATTTCAATTTGCATTCCATCAATTCTTGGAGCCTTGTTTTTTGTCAATGCCTTTGGTGCACCTGGGACTTCTTCCTGGCTCTTGATCGTGTTACCTCTTGTAATGGTTGAACATTGACTATTTCTTTTTGGTACACTGATTCTGTGTATACCTTCCTTCCTGTTTTGATACTTTCTGCATCATTCAATATTTTGCCCATAAACTCTTTCAATATTGTAAGGCTTTCTTTAGTTCTTTCAGTTTGAGAAATGCTGAGCATGTTCTTCCATTTTGGTTTTCTAACTATAGGTCTTTGCACATTTCATTATAATTCTTGACTTCATTTTCTAGAGCTGTCCTTCATCTCTTTGCCTTCTGTATTTCTTTCATTCACTTTAGAATCTCTGTGCTGGAGAGCAAATTCCAGTCTCTTGTGATTTCCATTGTGGTCTTTTCTTTGTTTCCTGTGTTTTTAATGACCTTTTTCTCTCTTCTTGTATAAAGTTATGGATGTCACTCCACAACTGTTCTTATTCTTTGGTCATTAATGCCTAATGCATAAAGACCTGTTCTTGAGATGATCTCTGAATTCAGGTAGGATGTATTCAAGGTCAAATTTTGTCCTGTGAACTTGTTTTAATTTTCTTCAGCTTCAGTCTGAACTTGCATATGTGCCACTGTGGAACAGTCGGCCCCTAGTCTTGTTTTGGCTGATGATATTGGATTTTTCCTCTGTCTTTCCCACAGATCTAGTCACTTTGGACTTCTGATACGGTATTGTAGGATCAGCACTCCACTGTGAACCACAAAGTCAACAGTTCAAACTTACCAGCTGCTCCTCTGAAACTATACAGGGTCGCTATGAGTCAGAACTGACTTGACAGTACTTAACAACAACATACTTATTTTGATTCTTGAGCATTCCCATCATTCTCCTTTGCTGGGGAGGTCCATATGTATACTTGGCTTTTATGTTGTTCAAAAAAAGGTATTTGCAATGAATAAGTCATTGATCTTGCAAAATTCTACAATGCGGTCTACAGCATCATTTCTATCACCAAGACCATATTTTCCAACTACTGATCCTTCTTCTTTGTTTCCAACCTTTACATTCCAATCACTAGTAATTATCAATGCATCTTGATTGCATGTGGGATCAATTTCAGACTGAAGTTGGTAGAATTCTTCAATTTCCTCATCATTGGTTTTAGTGGTTGGTGTTTAAATTTGAATAATAGTGGTAGTTAACTGGTCTTCCTTGTAGGCGTGTGGATGTCATCCTATCACAGACAGCATTGTACTTCAAGATTGATCTTGAAATATTCTTTTTGACAATGAATGTGATGCCGTTCCTCCTCAATTTGTAATTCCTGACATAGTAAACCGTAGGATTGTCTGATTCAGAATGGCCAATACCAGTCCATTTTAGCTCACTAATGCCTAGGATTCTTTGTCTGGCACTGTAGGATAAGCATTATTTTCAACTCAAGATCAGCAGTTCAAGCACACCATCTGCTCCTTTGTAACCCTATACAAGGTCGCTATGAGTCTGAACCAACTTAATAGCATGTAACAATAATGCCTAGGATATCAATCTTTATATGCATTCATTTTAGAGAACTTTCAATTTTTCTAGATTCATACTCCATACATTATATGTTCTGAGTATTAGTGGATGTTGGTGGCTGTTTCTCCTCATTTTGAGTTGTGCCCATTAGCAAATGAAGATCCTGAAAGCTTTACTCCATTTGTGTTATCATGATCAACTCTACTTTGAGGAGACAAATCATCCTCAGTTGTATTTTGAGTGCCTTCCAATATGAGGATATCATCTACTGGTACTATATCTGACAATAATCTGGTGCTATATAATGTTTTCCTCCTCTGCTACTACATCTGAAGATGCTAGCTACTATTCATACGGTGTTCAGTGGCTAAACATTCAGAAGTAGTTCACCTCTCCTTCTTAGTCCATCTTATTCTGGATATTTATTAAAACATTTCTAGCCTTCTATTTAAAATGCCAGTGGAATAGCTTTCAGCTTCATAGCAACATGCAAGCCACCATAGTATGACAAATTGACAGCTGTACTAAATGAATCTAAAATCTCTTTAGATGAGCACTATTTTTACTTTTATGAATGAAGGCACTGAAGTCAAAGAAGTAAGAAATGATGATGCTTAAATGTAGACAAAGACCTGTCTGATTCATGTCACACAATTCCACATTTCTAAAAGTAATGCTTCCTATGCTTCTGTCTTGGGTGTCTGTGTATAATTTACTGAGAATGGGAATCTAGGAGAATGAACAGATTTGGTTGGAAAATAATGAATTCGTTTCTATGGCAGTTGTACATATGTCTAGAACTCAGCAAGCTGGTTTGAGCTGGAGATATAGATTATGGAATGATAGAAACTAGTGACAAGAGAGGTGTACAAAAAATAGAATTCAAGGAACTATCAGTATGGAAGGATGGGAAGAAAAAAAAAAGAGCCACAAAAGATACTGAGAAAAGAGTAGTCACAAATAATGGAGGAAAGCCAGAGATTCATGAAGGCATGGCCAGTTATGTCATACTCATAAAGATGTGAAATTACATAATGACTAAAAAGTTTCCACTGGGTTTGGAAATTAGAAGACCTTGGTAAGAGCAATTCCAGATTGTGATGAGCATGGAAACTAGCCTGCAAGTGGGTGAAGCAGTAAGAGGTGAGGGTGATATGATGGGGGGGGGGGGGTAGATCATCCTTTGTTATTTAGTTATTCACTTAATTCTTTGAATTGGTATTTTAACTAAGTTGTTAAGCGACTTTCTATCTCCAATGGAATTGTCAGTATCTTCAAGGCACAGCCTGTCTCTGATCCTTTGGTTCCGCATAGCATTTATCATAGCAAGTATAGTTTTTATGCTTTATGAGAGTTAGGTATGCTGAAGAGGAGAACAGGGAGGACCTCAGCAGCTATTCATAGGGGATTCTTCCTTCCTGGTGGGTCAGAGCACACCTGTGTAGACAGGGGCTGGTAGGACACAGTGGGGGAAGCTCTGGGGTCAAAAGACCCTGTCTCAAATCCTGCTTCTCTTAAGCCTGTGCAATTTTACAGGTAAGGAAATATTCTAAAGCTCTGTTTCCTTCTCTGTATAAAAGGGATAACTATAAAACCCATTTCATATGATTTTAGGAGGAAAAATTGAGAAAAAAAATATAATACATTTAGTATACGATCTGAAACTAATATTTGCTCAATCAATAACTTAAATGAGAAGAAAACCCACAAATCTGGAAAGGTAGTGCTGGCTTTGTAACAGGAAGTTGCTTCTAGAATTGTTGTTGTTGACTTATGGCAATTCCATGTATGTTAGAGTAGACCTGTACGCCAAAGGGTTTTCAATGACTGATTTTTTGGAAGTAAATCACCAGGTCTCTCTTCCAAGGCATCTCTTGGACCACTTAAGCCTCTATTCTCTTGGCCAGCATTGGAGTATGTTAACTGTTTGCAAAGCCTCATGATTTCTCTTGTAAAACATTTCCTTGCTCACAGATGTCCCTCCCCTTCACTCTGCTCCATGCCCTTCCTTTACATACATATTCCTCTCTGTGGCTATCTCTTCCCTCGACAGTGAGTTCTTCAAATCACAGCTGATGCCTTTCTTCTCTATATCATTACCATTCAAAGCAGGACAAACTACACAAACACATTTGTTGAATGACTGAATGAATGTCTGGTGTTTTTTTTCTGATATAGTGTAGTGATTCATTTTTTTCTCAAATTTTTGCAACAAAAGTATTTATCAAGTAAATGATGAACGAAGAGCACTAAAAACATTGCTTTGGTTCATGGGTAATTTGAATTTGATTGCTTGCAATGAAAATGTCTTGTTTTCATCCACTGAATGAGGGAAAACCTGATAAATTTCCATGGCACACAATCCTCATACAGTTATGCTTTCTTAATATTAGCTAGCTTTCTCTCTTTTTTCTTCTCATTGCCCTATAGTAAATACTGGATTTTAATTTACCTAAATTTAAACTATAGTACTTTCACAGTTATGAATATATAAGTGTTCTTCACCTCCCTTCCCCACTACAAAATAAAATCCAAATTCAAAACAAGCTTTATGTAAATTTGATTTCTCAACTTCACACACCTGAGTTAAATGAGGCTCATAAGAATGGTTGCAATTTGGTTAATGTTTTCCTCCTGACACAGAATTTTAATTTGGAATTGTATTTCTGAAGAGGTGGTAGAGGAAGATTAGCCTGACAATTCAGGAGGGCATTTAAAAGCATGTCTTCTTTACTAAGGTAGTGGGAGAGTTTTTTCTGGGGTATTAATTAGGCCCAAAGTTCACCAAGGTCAGGGTGCAACAAATGTCCTTGACACTGAAAAGTTCTGTTTGGAAACCAACAAGGATTTAGAACCTCAGTTGTTGTTTTTAATGCTGTTAATGGGCGACCAAATGCTAATTAGTCAGATTAACTAAGTGGCTGAGTCATGCAGAAATCCTTCTCAAAAAAGAAGTGCCCATTTTGAGATGCTAAATGAGGGCATAAAGGCAGCCAACCATATAGTTCTCCAAAGATAAGAAGAGTGCCAATGAAGTTGTTAATGGAGCAAGTGAATTAAGTTATATATATATATATATATATATATACATATGTATATGAGCTTTGATTGTATAATGATTTAGCACTTGGCTGCTAAATGACAGTTCCATGTTTCGAATCCAGGAGCTGCTCAGTGGGAGAAGGATGTGACAGTATGCTTTTGTAAAGATTTACAGCCTTGAAAAGCCTCCAGGGTAGTTCTACTGTGTCCTATGGACCTCTGAGCCTCTGAGTCAGAATGTGACTTAATTGCAATGTTGTTGTTGTTGAGTGCCATCGAGTCGGTTCCGACCCATAGCGACCCTGTACAGGGTTTCCGAGGGTGTAAATCTTTACGGGAGTAGAAAGCCTC
>NW_006408533.1:13174111-13193529 GCF_000296735.1 Chrysochloris asiatica
AGCGAGCGAGAGAGAGTCTGTGGCACTGTAGGATACTACAAGGTTGACAGTTCAAACTCACTGTTCGCTCATTGGAAATCCTATACAGGGTCGCTAAGGGTCAGAACCAACTTGTTATGATCCACACAATTTAAATGCCTTTGCATAATTAATAAAACACAAGTAAACATCTTTCTGATATTTTCTGCTTTCAGTCAAGATACATCTGACATCAGCAATGATATTTCTCACTCTTCTTCTGAATCTAGCTTGATTTCTGGCAGTTTCCTGTATGTGCTGCTGTAACCATTTTTGAATGATTGTCAGAAAAATTTTACTTGCATGTGACATTAATTATATTGCATGCTTTCTACATTCCATTGGGCCATCTTTCTTTGGAATGGGTACAACTATGGGTCTCTTCCAATCAGTTGGCCCAGTAGCTGTCTTCCAAATTTTTTGTCATAGATGAGTGAGTTTCTTCAGTGCTGCATCAGTCTATTGAAAAACTTCAGTTTGTAATTCCTGGAGACTGGCCTTCCTCCAATGCTTCAGTGCAGCTTGGACTTCTTCCTTCAGTAACATCAGTTCTTAATCATATGGTACCTCTTAAAATGGTTGAACATCAACCAATTCTTTTTGGTACAGTGACTCTGTGTATTCCTTCCATATTTTTTTGCTGCTTCATGCATCATTCAATATCTCCATAGACTCCATCAATATTGTAAGTCAGAACTTGAGCTTTTTCTTCAATATTTCAGCTTGGAAAATGCAGAGCATGTTCTTCCAACAATGCTTCGCTGCTATTCATAAGACTTTCACTGACCACTTTTTTCCGAAGTAGATTTCCAGGTCCTCCTCCCTAGTCTGTCTTTGTATCGAAGGTCCACTGAAACCTATTCACTATGATGACCCTTCTGGTATTTAAAATACTTGTGGCATAGCTTTTCAGGACTATGAGTTGGAACCGACTTTACAGCATTTAGCAACAGCAACAACATATCTTTTAGTAAAATAGCTTGTTGTTTCTCTTTCTCTTTTAATAGTCCATGAGGACTATTATATTGTGTTTCCTTTGCCTCCCTAGGTCTGGCACAGCTCTTAGAACAAAGCATGGTAAAACAAGCTGGAAGAATGGATGGATTCTCATGATCTGAAATCACAAATTAAACTCATTTGTCAGATGACCAACTACCCTTGCCTTGATTGAGGTGTTTCCTATGATGTGGGTATTTTAGTGCTAAAATTGGGATGAGTTGGTTATCCTACACTTTATTTTATTTTTTCTTGATCATAGTTTATAAGTTTATTTGATGAAAAAATTTTCCATCCAGAGTTGTTTTTGTTGTTAAGTACCGTCGAGTCGGTTCCAACTCATAGTGACCCTGCACAAGGTTTCCGAGGCTGTAAATCTTTATGGGAGCAGAACACCTCATCTTTCTCCCGCAGAACCACTGGTAGTTTTGAACCGCCGACCTTGAGGTTAGCAGCCCAATTCGTAACCACTACACTACCAGGGCTCCTTATCTAGAGTACCATTTCAGATTATTTTTGTACACATAAACAAGAAATTAAGGACAATGACCATATACAGAATAAAAGGAAATAGAATAAACGGACTCAGGCTTGATATGGTCACATGAGAGAGGAGGCTATTCCCGTCTGAAAATGTCAGTGTAGTACATGTAGCGTGGTGGGGTGGGAGGTGGGATGTGACAAAGAGCTGGACCACTGAGCTTCACCAAGTTCACTTCAGAATCCACATTCTACAGGGTTGTCCGCCACAGGTGCACACAGAGCTCTGTATTTTAGGGCCTCCTGTTTTCCCGAGTCATACCATTGTTAGAAATGAATCCCGATGTCACAAAAAAGACACTCGGTGAGACTAAATTACCTTGGCAGAGTAAAATTACTCCTGCAAGAGGGTGCCTGCGCATAGCTGTACATACACGAACAGGCTAGTGAGCACACTGAGTGGGCTGTCCACTTGGGTTTTTAATCCCTGATGCGAGTCTCAAGGCTGTGTCTGACCCTATTGGCTAGGGTTTTGACCGCACAATCTATTCCCTTACCCAGTTGGCTAGTTCAAATTTTTAAGGCGCACATTCCTACTTTAGGAAAAGAAGAGAGGGGTCAGTCTTTGCTCCAGGAAGTAGTTTAAGGAAAAAGAAAGTTATCATAAATTCCTTACTCCAGGAAGTGGTTTAAAGAAAAAGAAAGTGACTATAAATTCTTTACTCACTTCAGGAAGTAACCAAAGAAAAAGAGAGAGATCATAAAGTCTTTACTTCAGGATATAAAAAAAGTTACCCGAATATAATAAACAGAATTATAATTTTTTTTCTCCACACCATGGAAAGTGGACTTTAGCGGTACATCCTCCAAGAACAGCTCTGGCCTCTGCCACAGGTTTCTTTTTGATCCTTCAATTTGAGGTTTGATACAATCAGGTTTTCACATCTGAATTTTGAGTGTTCTTTGAAAAAGTAGGCTACTTCCTCATCGTGTTTTCTGTAATTGCAGATGCCCAAAGCCTGGCCAACTGGCCTGCTGTGGGACCCCAGGAAAACTGCAAGGAAGCCTTCCCACCTCACGCTCCTCTTCAATTTACTCCATCCAGCTATGATGGCATTCCAGCCCCCCGAGAAGACCTTACCCTACTCTTTAACTTGATATTTAAGACCTTCTGTGATCTGTCCCTCAACAGCTCTTCCATGCTCAAATTATATTACATCCCCACCAATACCTATGTCTCCCCTCATTCCCTTACCTCCCAAACGAAACAGTACAGAATATGTGCTTGATGTCCCTTGAAGATAGATCATTTTCTAAATGCATGATGAGAATACAGAGGTAGGCTTTGAGGTTAGTATGATGAGAATATACAGCCTCACCAGGAAATTTGTTAGAAATGCAAATCATCAGGCCTCACACTAGGCCCAGTGAATTCGAACTCTGGAGGTGGGGCCTAACAATCTGAATTTCAATAAGCCATATGTTCAAGTTTGAGGGCCACTGTTTGGGGGAAACAAGTACTTCATTTAATGAGTCAGAGCCTGCCTGTAGTGTCAATGGTCATGAAGCATGAGTGAAACTGGACAATGTGCTAAAGTCTCTGGGTCTTACTTAGCTTCTCTATTAAGGAGGGACTGGAATGGATAATCCCTGAAGTATCTTCCTCTCTTTTTACCTTAAGTACCCAAGAGTGCATTAGTATTCTTAAATTTTAAAAAATCATTAATATTTTTCAATATGAAAGCCAGAATAAAATTTCATAGTGCCATACCTTTTCAGGACTTGAATTCCTTTTGATTATGGCACCAGGAACATCTTATAGAAGAAAGTGGAGGTTCTCTTTGATACTTAGTATCATTCCCAAATACTTGTAAGTCCTCTTTATTAACCTATGTTGTTATTGTTAAGTGTGCTAGAGTTTTTTTCTGACTCATAGCCACCCTGTAGAATATTTCTGAATAGTTGCTGGATAGTTTGAACCACTGACCTTGTGGTTAGAAGTACAGTGCTTATCCTATAAGGGCCACACCAGTACTCCACTTTGTTATTAAGTGCTGTTGAATCGGTCCAGCACCACACCAGGACTCCAGGACTCCACGTATAATTCTATAATTCAGTCTGTACCAGATCCTTAATTTCATCAATAGTCTTATTGTCTACTTGTTGTTAAGTGCTGTCAAGTTGGCTCCAACTCATACCAACCCTATATAAGGTTTCCAAGGAGTTGCTAGTGAGTTTGAACCACCGACCTTGTGATTAGCTTATCCTACAGTGCCATACCAGGACTCCACTGTCTACTTATTGCATATTTATTGCAGTGCTAGGTGCTATGCTAAAAAAAAAATGTGATCTGGGGGAAAGAAATTGATGGTCTTCAATAGTTGAAAGCTGGTGAGGGTGATTTATCTCTTTGAGGACAACCTTGCCACCAACTTGTACTGATGACAAACCTCAGACCAAATTCTTCCACACATGCAAACATTTTATATCCTGTTGTTTTTGTTGTTAGGTGCCATCGAGTCAGTACTGACTCATAGCGACCCTATATACAACAGAACAAAACACTGCTCGGGTATAGAAAGACTTACAAGACATATTCTTTAGGCTTGGTAAAATCCTGGCTCTCTGATACTTTGAGTGTTCCAAGAGCTCCTTGCATGAATGGTTCACTAGAGGCAAAGACGCAGTAATTTAGCAGCAGGATTCAGCTAATACCTCAGCCAGATTCAGAGAAGGAGAATCCTCTGAGTCAGCAGCCGGACCCAGGACAATTTCCAAATCAAGTCTCCAGTTCTGCTTCTAATTGCATAGACTCTCAGGTTTGTTGAATTCTTACACCCTGTTTATGTGTAAGTGGGAATGCCTATACATTATTTTGGTAGGTACACACATCTCCATCACCACTCATTTCACCAGCGAAAAATTATTCCTTACTTCCATTATGTTAACAACAAAAATCTCTGGGATTGGCTGACTTTAAAGATAGCTGGAGTGTTGGCGGAGCTTCATGTGGAAGGTGAGTTTTTATCACATTCAAATTCTATATTACCAACCCTTCAATGGATATTTTCAATTAAGGCAACTACTTTCCCTCACATTAGATAAAATCTACCTAACAAAGGCTGTATCTGGTAAACTATTTTAAAGTAAATTACAGGTGGCCCAACTGGGAAACACAAAGAAGATAATCTTAGTTGCTGTGGAGTTGATTCCAATTTATGAATTTCACAAAGTATGACATTGATGTAATTGTAAGTCTTAAATAATTGTATACTTGGCATGTCATAGGATTTAACCTAAACACATACTCTTTGAGTGACTTTGAATAAGTCATGCTTCCTCCTCTTTGTTGTTCTCTAGGGGTGCTTGACCACCTTCTCCTTATACATTGGTCTTTGGTCTCTGCCTTGTAAGATTCCTTACCATGCCATTTTCTGATTCTACTTGTTTTCCCCCTTTCCGGTACCTTAGACATCACCTTATACAAGGAATCTGGAATCCCCACATTATCCCAAGTATTCTCCGAAAGCAGTTGCCATAGAGTTGGTTCTAACTCATAGTGATCCCATGTGTGTCAGAGTAGAATTACCCTCCATAGGGTTTCCAATGACTGTGAGTTTTCTGAAGTAGTTCAACAGACTTTTCTTCCAGGATACCTCTGGGAGGATTTGAATAGCCAACCTTTCTATTATCAACAGAGTGCTTAATTTTTGAGTTCTCCAGCAAATCCTAGTGTCATTTAAGGATATTTTAAGTATCCTCTGCTAATTTCTTTCAGAGTTTTATATTGTACTTTTCCTGAAATTCCATTGTCTTGAGCACTAGGTTATAAACTCCCTGAGAACTCAGGCTGCCTTTGTTCTTAAGTGCCATGGAGTTGGTTCCAACTCTTAGCTACTCTGTATAGAGCTTCTGAGGAGCAGCTGGTGGGTTTGAACCACCAACCTTGTGGTTAGCATTCCAGTGCTTATGCTACAGTGCCATGCCAGCACTCCCCTTTTCTTGTTGTTAAGTGTTGTAAAGCAGTCAGTTCTAATTCATTGTGACCCTGTCTAGGGTTTTCAAGGAGAGGTTAATGAATTTGAATCGCTGACCTTGTGATTCAAACGGACCTTGTGGTCCAGTGCTTTATCCCACGCCATAGGCCTTCCTAGGAGTCCTGGTGTTGGTTTGAATCACAACCACAAGGTTGGTTTGAATCACAAGGTCAATGGTTCAAATCCACCAACCACTCCTTGGAAACCCTAGACAGGGTTGCTATGAGTCAGAACTGACTCAAGGGCACATGACAACAACAATTACAACAGACTTTCCTAAATGCTAGGGCAGAACAGAAGGCAGCAAACAGTGCCTCATATGTCATACACAAGTATCTTTGAGAAGTTTTCTTGAGAGGGCAAGTGAGCTTCGCCTATGTGAGAACAGTGACCTTGGTGGACAATACAAAACACATTACAACTAGGTGCTAAATTTTATATATGGTCTGTATGTGCCTGAAAAGCTGAGGAAGAGAGAAGTGAGGGGGAGGCTGACAGAAAGCCAATTAAAGATATCTTACAGATGTGACTATGAACCTTTCTCCTAGGTTTCACAGTCATTAAGAGATTCTGAAGAACACAGAGCCACTGGTTTACCTACTGGGCTCCTTCTGGACCAGTCTCTGTGGGACAGGAGGCTCAGATTAACCTCAGAGGGAGCTCTGTCCAAGAGTGACAGACAGAGGGATGGAGAAGAATAACAATAGCAGTTATAGCAATTAAAATAGAAATGATATCATCTGGGATCACTCAACCAATTAGCATACAATTTAGTGTAATAAGAAATCAGAGAGAGAGGAGAAAGAGAGAGAAATGAGAATAAGAACACATAAGCATACCAAGGATAAGAAAGCAAGACCAAAACTGCAGTATTCCAACTTGGATAGATCTCTCTCATTCACCAGGAAGAATTGCACCCAAGAAGGAGGAGAACTGCATCCCTGTCATTTTGGAGTCCAGTATACTATCTATTGTAGATATTGACATCTTACTCAGCCCCGGACCAGTCTGATTTTAGGAAGAGTGTACAGTATTTACATGAAAACAAATATGGGCATTAGGAGGCATTTTCTCCCTGCATGCAATTCCGACTAAAGAATTTACATTCTTCTAATTTGCTGCTTTACTGCACCACTTAGTATCAGCCTAAGATGTGCACAATGTCCTCACAGTTAGGAAGGTGCTAAGGAAATTCACCCTTTTTACATTGAATTACTTGCTCTTCTCCTTGAAGCTACCAAACTCTCTTTTGAAATTCCCCTTTCTATGCATCTGTTTGGTTTCAAAAGTATCAGATGATCCCCAAATCAAGAAGCAGGCTGGCAAAAATGCTTAATTTTAACATTGAGTTCTGAGTGTATTGTTGCAGTATTTCTACTCTGATTGAAAATGGCGTTTTCAATAACAAATGCAGCAGCATGTGTTTTATTGATGTTGCCATTGATGAATTCTTCCTTAGAATGGGGATTCTGAATGTATTTTAACAACACACAAACATGAATACCATATGGTGGAACTGCTTCCCGCAGAGAGTTAGAACAAACATCATGAATAGCATTAATGTAAACCACATGTATTAGTGTTACCCACCCTACTGGTTTCATCCACCTACAGGCTAAAACTAAACAAGAGAAATGTCTTAAGCAACCAAACATTGAACTTCTGTGGTGTCAGGAGACTGTGGGGTGTTTTTCTCTAGGAAAAGGAAGGCAAATTTAGAGTCTATCCCTAAATACATAGGGACACTTAACAACTGAGCTTGTCTTAATTGCATCGAGATGCTTAGGACAAAACATACCCCAAGATGGCAGCTTGAAAGCCAGTTCTTGATATGATGAAGGACTTCTCTTATTCTCAAATTCAATTAAAATAAAAAAAAACAACAACCATCAAAAGCAGCCTTTGAGGTGCTTCCAACAAAAATAAAGGGCTTCAAAAAGTTTATAGTGAAATTCCATTATTCCACAAGCATTTTGAAGGCACTCGGGTAGCGTAGTTGTTACGAATCGGGCTGCGAACCGCAAGGTCAGCAGTTCGAAACTACCAGCTGTTCTGCAGGAGAAAGATGAGGCTTTCAGCTCTTGTAAAAATTTACAGCCTTGGAAACCCTGTACAGGGTCGCTATGAGTCTCCGACTCCACGACACATAACTACCAACCACCACCATGTACATTTACAGACATGCCTGTCACAGACAATCTGAAAGAACATCTCACTGGCTCACAAGGAGTTTTTAGCGAATCAAGGACAAATGACACAGGTGAGCCTGGTCTAAGTTGAGCCAGGGCAAAGGGGGAAGGGGAGCCAGTGAATGCTACATTCATGGAATCTGATCTTTGTAGTCCTGTTTTATCATGGAAAAAACTCCAAAACACAACCCCACTACATTCTAGTCAGTTCTAACTCAGTGACACTAGATGACAGTTCAACTGTTTATAGGGTTTCTGAGGCTCTAAATCTTTAATACTGCTTCATCTTTCTCATGTGGATTGGCTGGCGGGTTCGAACCACTGACCTTTCGAATAGTAGCCCAGTGCTTAACCTGTGGTATCACCAGTACTCTGTCAAATATTGGGAGGGGGCAACTTCTCTAGTGTGTAATTTTTGCTTAATATGTTACTGATACAATATGGCTTGGCTGGATTATTATAATAAAAATTTGTGGGCTATTTTCCAAAGCCCACAAATATCTATGACTGCAACCTAGAATTTTAAGATTTGAAATGTTTTCTTCAAGGGTGTGTTCTTTCACTGTACCTGTCTATGGCTACTTAGACCCCTCACAGATGTAGAGAGATTGGATTTAGAAATTCTGTGCTTTCTACAACCTATAACTTAGTTCCTTTTAATTTATTGAGCTACCACTAGATAGCAGCTGGTGTGCTAGTTCCTTTCCTTTGTTTCTCCATTATCACTGTTCCCTTTTTGAAACACAACCCCCATTTATGTATACTGCTGTCTACGGGATGAGGACCTCCTTTTTTTGTTTATTTTTACTACATACATCTTTCCATTTTCCACACCAATGCCTTTTAATGTTTTGGTGACATTAAACTTCCTGTTGATAAGACTAGCCATGAGTTATTAACTGTTGATATTAGGTAAAGGCTACATTGAAAGCTCATTATATGATTTTACCTGTTTTGGTAGATTTGAAAATTTCATAATAAAAAGTAAAAACCATCAAAATCTATGTTTATTGCTAAGAAGAATGCAAAAGAGTCAGTTATTTTGGAAGATAGTCTGGCAATCTCTCTGAGACAAACATAGATTACCATTCAATCCAGCAATTTCTCTCCTAGTTATTTACCCAAATGAATTGAAATATGTGTCAACACAAAAACCCGAACACAAATGTTTATAGCAGCTTTATTCATCATTGCCAGTATTTAGAAGCAGCCAAGATGTCCTTCAATGGACAACCAAATGGAGTATTATTCAGCGATAAAAAGAAATGCGCTATTAAGCTACAAAAAGACATGGAGGAACCTTAATGCTTATTGCTAAGTGAAATGTCAGTCTAAAAAAGCTACATATTGGATGATTTCAACTATATGACATTCAGGAACAGACAAAACTATAGAAATAGTCAAAAGCTCTGTGGTTGCGAGAGATGCAGAGGAAAGGACAGGGATGAATATGTAAAGCAGATGATATTTTAAGAGCATTGCAACTATTCAATTTTATAATGGTGGATATATGATGTTGTACATTTGTTAAATCCCATAGAACTATACAACACATTCTCTAATGCAGACTTTGACTAGCCATCGTTTATCAACGTTGCTTCTTCAGTTGTAGCAATGTACCAGACTAATCCAAGATATTAATTGTAGGAGAGATTGTGTACAGAGGAGAGAATGGGCATATGGGAACTCTGTATTTTCTGTGCAACTTTTTTGCATATGAAAAACTGCTCTAAAAAGAAAATATATTGAAAAAACAATGACTGTTTCTAAATCCTGGCCTTATAGTTCTGAATATAATTTTCACCTCCATTTCAGCTTTTCTCCCAAGATTTCAGACCATGAAATTTCTCTATCTGAACCCACTTTCTTCCTCAGACTGAATTGATTTCTGACCAACATCAAGAGCTCTGAGACCTGTACCGTCTGTTTCCAGAATCCACTTGCTTTCATTTTGGCTTCAATTCAGTTCTTTTCTGGCCTAAATGTCTTGGGTATAGCAATGAAATAATTCTTATACCAATACCCTAAACTTCCTATTCACTTGTGTTACATGATATGTGTTTTCCAATCTACATCCCATAGACACCTCACCAGACATTATGTTTCCTGCTCTTGGGTTTTCAAACGTTTCTTGCTTAGTGAAGCTATAATAACTTCAGGTAGAGTGCCGGAATATTTTCCTTATTTATATATATATTATTCCTTCAGGGAATATCTCATGAGCTGCCATCTTACCCATATTTTAACTTAATGTCTTAGCCATTTGTAGCAATAACGTCCACTAGAACTTTCTACAATGATGGAAATGTTCTCTGAATCTGCTCTGTTCTATATGGTAGCCACAGCCAGACATATTACTCTGAGTGCTTGAAATGTGACTAGTGCAACTGAGGAACTGAATTTTAAATTTTATTAAATTTTAATTGATTTAAATTTAAATACTCATATGTGGCTAGTGGCTACCACATTGCATAGCACAGCTCTAGAGCTTTGTGGCATTGTCCTTCCTGGAGAGTCTTCTTGCAGGTGAGGTATACTTTCTTCTCCATATCAAGATAATGCTTCTTTATTGTGAATAGCACTGGACTGCGAGCCACAAGGTCAGCAGTTCAAACCCACCAGCGGCTCCTCAGAAATCCTATAAAGGGCCTCTATGAGTTGGAACCAACAAAATGGTGCCTTTGTTGTTGTCTTTGTTATAGACTCACTTGATCCTGAGTATAGAGGTTAAAAATTCTGGATCATTTGCCCCTGCCAAAGGTAACGTAGTGGTTACAAATCGGGCTGCGAACCTTAAGGTCAGCAATTCAAAACTACCAGCTGTTCTGCAGGAGAAAGATGAGGCTTTCTGCTCCCTTAAAGATTTATAGCCTCAGAAATCCTGTACAGGATCACTATGAGTCGGAACTGACTCCATGGCACATAACAACAACAAAACCTTGTCCTGAGCAGTCCTGGTGTGGCACTGTGGGTTAATGTGCCAGACTGCAAAGCCATTTGAACTGCAAGGTCAGCAGTTCAAGCTCACCAGCAGCTCCTTGGAAACCCTGTATGGGTGGGAACTGACTCGGCACTCATCAACAACAAAAACAACAACCTTGTCCTGGTGTGGCACTGTGGGCTAATGCATCAGACTGCAAAGTCGTTTGAATTGCAAGGTCAGTGGTTCAAGCTCACCAGCTGCTTCTTGGGAACCCTATACAGGGTCGCTATGGGTTGGAATCGACTGGACGGCATTCAACAACAACAACCTTCTACTTGTTAGGACATTTAAAAAAATATTTATTTTTGCTTTGTTTCATTACACCAAAAGTCTGGAATGTCGTGATCCCTTTCCCGAACCCCTGCAATGGCCTTCTGAGAAGATCCCCTGCTGTCACAGTTACCTCCTTGTAGACCATTATCCATATAACAGATGGAATACGTGTATTAAAATAAGCCAGACTTTCTCTTTTCCTCCTTTGCCATTTTAAAGCTATGATACATGCTTTAGAGTTCCTGGGTGGTGCGAATGGTTAAGCACCCAACTACTAACACCCACCCAGTGGCCCCTCGGGGGAAAAAACAAGACTTGACAATCTGCTTTTGAATGACCACAGCCATGTAAGTCCTGTGGAGCACAGCTTACTCTGTACATTTGGGGTCACGATAAGTCAGAATCAACTTGACAATAGTAGGGTTTTTTTCATGGTTATAAATGTATTTGCTTAGAATGCTCCTCTTGTGTTTTTTTTCAAATCTAGTTTCTTGTCCTTTAAATCTCAGCTGAAATGACACCTGAGAGAGACTTCCTCTGACCTTTGTCTGAAGAATGTCCTTGTTTCATTGTCTATCTCAGATCCTGTGGTTTTCCTCAGTAGGATTTGTTGTGATTTGTAATCATTTTATTTATTCATTTAATTGTTTTCTTCTACAGAATGTACATTGATGAAAGCAGGGAACACAGTAGTTCTTGCTCCCTCCCCTTTGGATCTTTAGTACTTAGCACAGCTCTTGCTTGCCACACAATTGTTGTCTGTTGTGAGTTTGGCACACAGAAAGGCTTAACAAAGAATTATTGAAGGAATGAGCGAATCATTTTCCATTTTTAACTGTAAGTAGCTGAAATCCACCAGAGAAGATGCACTGCTCAGCCTGAGAAGTATAGCAAACCATTCTCAGCAGGTATCTCTCTCCATCTTGGAGCCAATTCAGTCGCCTTTCTTTTTATCTCCCAGGGCTATTATGGGTGGTGGGAGGTGGGGGGGAGTAGAGTTGGATAAAACATTCCTGATTTTATCTTCCCTCTTTCCAAGAATTTTCTGATTTTATTTCCCTTTCCCATTAGATTCACACCTACAGGTTTCTCTCTGCAGATGAAATGTCACTTTAGTGCATTCTTTGGAAATACTTTTCTTTTAATCATTGTTGTTGTTGTTAAGTATTGTCGAGTTGATTCTGACCCATGGCAACCCAGTATAGGGTTTCTGAGGAGCAGTTAGTGAGCTTGAACCACTGACCTTGCAGTTCAAATGGCTTTGCAGTCTGACGCATTAACCCACAGTACCACACCAGGACTCCTCTTTTAATCATTGAGAAGCCGTGTTTAGAATTTGACTCCATAGCCACTGAAGTGGGCATCCCTTCTTGGTGACTGGCATTGACTATGTTAAACCCCACCTCATCCTCTTCTTGAACTCAGGAGTCATTTTTGTTCAGTAAAGGACTGTTTGTCAACATCTTCATGTTCTCTCTTCTATTCTGTTTTGCTTCATAGAGAGCATTATAGGTAAGTCTCTTCCTTCTCAGAGTCTGATCCACGGCACCACTTAGGATTCGTTAGAAAAGCAGTCTTAGGACCCACTGGAGACTCACCATATTGGAGTATCAGTTGGGGCAGACGGACTCAAAGGAAGATAGCAGAGAGCTTCCCGTGACTATACTCCATGTTCTCCCAAAGGTCCTGACTCCCATTTCTCTGTGGCCCCAGCAGTAGTTCAATGTCTACTCAAAGGGAATAAGAATTCACCTTCAACAATAAAAATGCTCAAGATGTACTGACTGTTCTCTGGAACTAGAAGTTTTCATGATCTTTATAATATAGATGAAGATGTAGCGTTGAGAGAAACGAAGTAATTTGTACAGGTCAGAAGGTCATACAGTGGTAAATGGCCAAGATGGAGTTCAATCCCAGGTCTGCTTGTCCCCAGAGTCTGACCTTCTAGTGCTAGACAGTGCTTCTCTGCTGCTCTGGAATGAGAGTGTTTAAGATTCTGATGACAACCCAATGAAGTAACAATGTCAATAGTTGGTTAAGTTCTATGTAAATGAGTCCCTGGGTGGTGAAACAATGAACAAATGGTGGCTGATAACTGAAAGGTTATCAGTTTGAGTCCAACCAGGGATGTCTTGGAAGAAAGATTTGATGATCTTCTTCTGAAAAAACAAAACAAAACAAAAACAACCCAGCTCTTGAAAACCCTATGGAGAGCATAGTTCTCTTATAACATACATGAGATTAAACATGAGCCTGTATTGACGCAACAGGAAACAAACATACATAATCTGTAGCACAGACAAATGACCAGGTCACTTTACACACACTCATCATGCACATTTGGCCCCAGACAAAAAGTGATTTACCTGACTCTACCATATCTGTTAGTTTCTACAGAACTCAAGCACTCCAATGGAAGGTACACATGAAGAAACTGCAGGAAGATTAGCCCTTTCCCTGGAGCAGGCAGATGACCTTGGTGAGAGACAAAGGGAGAATTGCTCTTTCGAGAGTTGTATACAAGCTGAGGCTTAGACCCTTACAGGAGTATGACTTCTGTAAGACAGGAATGAGTGCCAGAAATCATATAGTGCTCAGGCTCCTTCAACCAAAAGTCTCAAAACGCAACCTGGGCATCTTATTCTATGCACATCCATCATCTCTAGAAGCAACACAAAAGAGAACATCCATCCCCTTTTCATATTTGGGGAAACAGAAGTCAATACAGGTAAAATTATTTGCCTAAGGTCATAGACTCCATCACTGTTAAAAGCAAGGAGCAGAAGCTAAACATTTCTTTACTCCAAATTCAGTTTTATCTAGTAGACGCTTGTGCTTAAAAAGCTGGTGTTTGGGTTCTCTTTATGCTAAGCTCGTTTTCAGCATTTCTTCTGATGTATGGCCCAAATTCTGCTTCAGTGGGTCTTGCTCAAAACTCATTTCTTTGGTGAACCATGGTCTAATCTCATATGACCACAGGCTTTCCTTAGACTGAAGCTCCCAGACATGGTCTTTGAAAAATGACATTATAATTCTGAAAAGAAATGAAAGAAATTGAAACCAATCTTGATGATGTACAATTTTTATTTGGTTGCTTGTGCTGTTTAGATGAAGAGGGCACGGATAGTGACACTATCTTTTCCATGTTTTGTACCATGTGTAATATGTTCTCAGAATGTAATAAATGTTTCACAGGCCAATGAAAAATTCCAAAACACATAACCTACTGGAGAGGTTGTAAAATTATTCATGGCTGACACTGATGTGAGGATCACAGAGTTTTTACCCTCCAGGAGAAGATAGTGTGGCACCCAGAGAAGCCAGGAGCTAGTTCCTAGGAAAATCAGATATATGGAGTATTTCAATGAACTTACTTCCAGAGTGAATGCTAATAAGGCATTTACAAATGTGTATAATAACATTGTGTTAATTTATGCAGCTCTGTGGTAAAACCAATGGTTGGTACTGTTTTTTTTTAATCCTATAAATGCGCTAATTGCAATATGCATTTTAATGTAGTACCTTAGTTGTATATTGCTGAACAAATGTTAGGAGAACAATTGTATATTAAATGTGATCTGTGCAAATTATAATAAATGATGGAGTTATGGCAACTATCTGAACAAGTGAAGCATTTTGTAGAATCCTTAGAAAATAACAGTGTAGATGTTGAGCAAATAAAAATTTAAATTGAACTATAAGGAGCTCTGGTAGCATAGTGGTTACGAATTGGGCTGTGAACTGTAAGGTCAGCAGTTCGAAACTACCAGTGGTTCCCCGGGAGAAAGATGAGGCGTTCTGCTCTTGTAAAGATTTACAGCCTCGGAAACCCTGTGCAGGGTCTCTATGAGTCGGTCTGACTCCAAGGCACTTAACAACAACAACAACAACAACAACAACAACAACAACATACCTATGTAGCCACTATATAGGGTGTTGGAGAAAAGATTACCTGGAACAAAGGGTAGGAGAAGTAGAAAAAGAGATGATTAGAATAAGAAGGAGAAAGTATTTCATACATACAGAACTTGACAGTAATCATTTTGGAACATTTGCTTCCTTATGAAGGCATTGGATTTGGTTTTGGTTTGAAATGTCCTGATATCAATTTTCATGGCAAATAAAATCATTTACTAATGGCTTACTGTAGTTGTTATGTGCCATCCAGTCAGTTCTGACTCGTAGCGACCTTGTATAGGGTTTCTGAGGAGTGCTTGGTGGATTTGAACCACTGATCTGTGGTTAGCAGTCCAGTGCTTATCTTATAGTGTTACACCAGTATTTAAGTATACTGTAACCAACCAAGCGAACTATGGTTGTTAAGTGCCATAGTCAGTACCAACTCCTAGCGATCCTGTGTAGGATTTCTCAGGTGGCTGGTGAGTTTGAACCGCCAACCTTGCCAGTTCAAACTAACATTGGGGTCCAGTGCGTGTTCTACAGTGTTGCAGCAGGACTCCTATATGCATAGTTATAGCTTTAAATAAAACTATATAATAAAAAGCATTCAGTGAGAAGTAGGTGCATAGAACCACTGGGGTCCAGAGGCTGTGTGTGTATTGTTCCTGTCCAGGTCGATAGTCAAGGGTGTTGGGTTAATAGTCAATGAATTGGATGGGTACAGAAGCAGAGTAAACTGGAGTAGGGTGTGACCTCATGCCAGGACCAGGTGGTAAGGAGGGGAGGGGAGTGGTTTGATCTGAGATGGTCTGTCTATGAAAAGTCAGCTGCAAGATGGTCAGAAAGAAACTAGTTTATTATTTTAAAAGACTAGGAAAATGGAAGGATGTTCTGTTTTATTCATTCAGTTCATATACCTGTTATATACCCAATGTGTGGCAGGTTTTCAGTAGACATTGAACATACACTGATGAATTAGCTACAATCTCTTAGATCTAGGAACATACAGTCTGTTACATTAAGACATGGAGCACTACATGCTATGGTGGAGATGACAATGAGTTTTTGAGCATTTACTAGGTGTTAAGAATGTATTTTATATACATATACAGGTATTAACACTCTTCATCTTCATGTGAACACTCTGATATATAGAGAGAACTAGAGGATACCATATAAGAGGGGCATTAAATCCCGTCTAAGAGGATTGTTTTAGATTTTTCAGGAGAAGGTGAATGTCTTCAGTGAGAGTGGAGGAGAGATGAAAATGTGGGAGGAGAATTGGGTGGAACAAGATGAGTCTGGGGAGCACACCAACATGACAAAAATATTCAGCTGATTCCCTCTCCTCCACACTTTCATCCTAATCAGTAGTTATGTATGAATAAAGTCATTTCTAGAAAGAAAATGATTCCATTTGTAAATAGAAAAAATTGAGATGCTTGCTCCACACCAACTGCTTTTATTTATGGTAGATGTTACTCAGCAATCTACCTGGTCCACTCTCCAGACACAAAGAAAATGATACTTCCTCAGTCTTCAAGATATTGCCATGGGACTTGCTTTGTCCATGGATATGTGAGCAGAACTGAATCGGGGAAGCTCATCAACGCTGGTCTGCTGTTCTCCAGAATCCTCTTTGTTCTATTGAACCAGGAGGTTATATGTCCAGAGGGTACAGCTCTAGGATGGTGAGAACTGTCAGCCTAGATTAGTGAATTGTTTCATTGAGGACCATTGTTCTGGAGGGTTACCCGGACCTACAGTGAATTTTGAATGAGAAATAAATCTCTGTACTCTGAAGACACTAAAATTTTGCTTGTTCTAATCGAGATACAATGTTTATACCTTATAGCAACTCTGTGTAGGGTTTTGGAAGCTGTAAATCTTTACGGGAGTAGAAAGTTTCATCTTTCTCCTGTGGAGAGGCTGGCAGATTTGAACTGCTAACCTTGCGGTTAGCAGACCATCTCTAATACACTACCCTACCAGGGTGCTATGTATATATTCAACAATCACTATATATATGTTGTTGTTGCTAAGTACCATTGAGTCGGTTCCATAGTGACTCTGTGTGACTCATAGTGACCCTGTATAGGGTTTCTGAGGAGTGGTTGGTGAGTTTGAACTGCTGACCTTGTGATTCAAACCGACCTTGTGGTCTAGTGCTTATCCTACAATGCCACAATAGGACTCCAGACCAATACATATATAAATTGGTATAGGGTTTCCAAGGAGCAACTGGTGGGTTTGAACTATTGACCCTGTGGTTTGCAGTCCAGTGTTTATCCTACAATGCCACTCCAGGAGTCATACACTGGAGAGAAAATTTAAACCGCAAGGTTGGAGGTACAAACTCACCAGTCATTCCTCAGAAACACTATACAGGGTTGCTATGAATTGGAACTGACTCTACAGCTCTTAACAACAACATATATGCTGTTGTTGTTAAGGGCCATCGAGTCAGTGCTAACTCTTATTGACCCTGTATTGGGTTTCCAAGGATCAATCTTACAGTTAAAAATAATATAGATAGATAGATAGATAGATAGATAGATAGATAGATAGATAGATAGACAGAGAAAGAAAGAGAGAGAGAGCCTGTGGCACTGTAGGATAGGCACTGGACTGCTAATATACAAGGTTTGCGGTTCAAACCCATCCAGCTGCTCCACAGAAACCTGTTACAGGGTGGCTATGAGTCAGAATCAATTTGATGGTGTGGTGCTGTAGGATTAACACTAGACCACGGGGTTGGTTTGATTTGCTAGGTTGGCAGTTCAAACTCACCAGCCACTCCTGGAAACCCTATTCATGGTCACTATATGTTGGAACAGACTTGACAGCACTCAACAACAATGATTATTTATTATTGTCAAAATGAATAAAAGAGTAGTCTTTGTGATGGTTAGTTTCACTTTATTCTTCCAGGTTTTGTGATTTCTCTGCATTTCAAGTCACTTCTTGTTTCTCTCCCACCCCTTTCCCTGTTTCCTTCTTTCCCCCTTACTCTTCCTCATGATGTGGCTTTGCCTGACAACTACTATCATACTCTTTCTACTTCTTAGGTTCATGAAGGATATTAGGATGAAACGCTTTAAACTTCCTTGGCAGAAAGAAGCATACTTCCAAATCATCCTCTCTCAAGTCCTTTGACTGAGCAGCTTGTCGCGTGCTTGTTTTAAAATTATACAACCATTATCATGTAAGGCACATTATCTCATTGCTTCACCAAATAGCACTCAGAACAAAAAGGTATAAACAAATTGATATGATAAGATGCACCTGGCAAAACAATTTAGCACTAGACTATTTTATGTAATGCATATCTCACTGCCATCAGCAAAAGTCTAAATTATGTGGTAAAATAATTGTAGATTAAAAATTGTGCCTTAGAGATAATATGTGTCAAGTAAAGTGGAATAAAGAGTGATTCACTTGAGAGCAGTATTATGCCATTTTGAGAAAAATTAAATTTGAAATCTTGAGTTTTGGGTTTCCCTTGTGGGGTTCATCCTGAGTGCATTTGTTTCTCTTTCACTTGGTTTCTTTTTTCTGTTCATTGTCCTCTGAGAAATCAGTGTCATTAGGTAGTTTACAAGCAGAGGCATTGGTGCTCTAAGCAGGAAGATAAAGCCAAGTGTAGAGAATGGATAGTCAAAGAGACTTTATTGGTGGTTTGCCAAATCCTTGTCCGGTATTCTAAGTAGGAGCACAGTGGCTCTGCAGGGCAAGCACTGGACTACTAATCACAGGTCAAGGGTTCAAGTCCACCAGCTACTTCACAGCAGAAAGATGAAGTATTCTGCTCCCACAAAGAAATTACAGCCCCAGAAACCATATACAGGGTTGCTATAAGTGGGAATGAACTTGATGCAACAACATTCTTCTGAATACATCATATGGGCTACAATGTCTGCTTGGCTTTGCATGCACATGTATGCACATACACAGACAATAGTCTTTTATACATAAGTGTACATATTTCATTACTTTGTGAGTGTAACATACCTAACTTTCTAACATCTATCTATCCACCAATATATAAAAACACACACCACATGTGAAAACACAATATCCTCTGTAACTGACCTTTCTGTATAGTAGAATGATTAAATTATTAGGCAGAGCAGGGCAGAAGGTCTCAGGTGATCATGAGCATTTCTTTCACAGCATGGGCAATTCACTTACCAATGCCCCAAACAAGAATCTATCCTATGTTTTATTTAATCTTTGCAGATTGCTGCTTCATTAATAAGGGGACCAAGGAGAACTATGAACATATATTATTTTTATTATATAAACATGATTTTTATTACAGAAATACCTGTTATTTTTCAGCCGCTTACTTTTTATGATCAAAGCAGCACACTTTATAAGCAAATGTTGTTGTTGTTGTTGTTAGGTGCCGTTGAGTCCGTATCGACTCATAGTGACCCTATGCACAACAGAATGAAACACTGCCTGGTCCTGGCCAACCTCACAATATTGCCACACTTGAGCCCATTGATGCTGCCATTTTGCCAATCCATCTCGCTAGGG
>NW_006408533.1:13194319-13203706 GCF_000296735.1 Chrysochloris asiatica
GAATACTCATACTTCTCAATGTTGTCCATAGCTTGTCATGATCCACACAATCGAAAGCCTTTGTGTAGTCAATAAAGCACAGGTAAACATCTTTCTGATAGTCTCTGCTTTCAGCCAAGATCCACTGGACACACAGCACTGATATCCCTCGTTCCATGGCCTCTTCTGAATCAGGCTTGAATATCTGGACATTCTCTGTCAATGCATGTTTGCAGCCATTTCTGTATTACCTTTAGTAAAACTTTACTTGCATGGGATATCAAAGAGATTGTCCGACGATTTCCGCATTCTATTGGGTCACCTCTCTTCAGAATGGGCACAAATACAGATCTCCAGGTCACATCATACTGCTGGTTAACCAGGTCTCGATCCAGGTTAACAGGACTCTATTGAATGTGGTCAGACTTAGTTCACAACTTCGTTGCTGTTTTCCCCTCTCTTCCCCTTATCGGTGACCAATGTGGTTAGCAGCAAGACTACATGCCTGATAGTGTACTCCATTTGAGTTTCAGTCTTGAAAGGGGGTTTGCCTTGAGGGGATCACTTGCCTTGATGGCTCCCTGGGGAACAGCTTGCTTGTTTTTGTAGTAGTCAATTGGGCTGTTGTTGTTGTTTTCTGCTGGTCTTTCTTTCAAGAAGTATCTTCTGTTTTTCTAGTTGCTCCAGACTGGTCTATTTGTCCTTTCACGAAGAAATGTCCCACCTCAGAAGACTCTGGATGACGATCAGGATTCCACTTACGGTCTTGTGTAATGCAAAGGCTCTACAGGGAGCCTCCTTCACTGGGAAAGTTCTAGCCCCATTTTAGTTATTCCAAACAGTTATAGGCTGAAGACAGACTTACAAGCTTTCTCTGGTGATGTTTCTGGCTATTCCTCTCTCTTTCAAGTGTCTATTTTATAATAGTAGGCAAGGGAAACCAAGATTCGACAGACAGCCAAGTATGTTAACATCATTTCCCCACATTTCCCCATTGAAACCATGCCTCAATCTTTGTATCCACAAGCCCTGTTATTCCACGTTTGTGTTTAGATTGTTGTTTACCTCTGTCCCATTTAGCCCATGTAAACCTGCCTAGCTATTCTATTCCAGAAGCTCTTCAACTATCTCTTCTGTGTACTTCTGTGATTCTTCCTGTTCTGGAATGCCAATAATTCTTAAGTTATTCCTCTTCATGTTATCCAGCATGAATCTTTGACTCTCTTCAGATTTTTTAATCCTTTTTTCTGCTTGCTTCCCTGTCTTAGCAGTATTGAGAGATTTGTCTTCCAGATTTCTGGTTCTAGCTTCCACCTTCCATTCTGGCCCTTTGCCTTTTGAGTGTATTGTCCATTTCTGATATTTTATTATTAATCATCTGGACTTCTTTTGTTTTTTTTTTTTTGCAAGTTTTGGATTGTTTCCAATGCTGTATCTATTTTGTTTGATTGCTCTTGTAGCACTTTTATGACTTCTTCCTTATTTTCCTCCACCCCTTTTCTGAGTATTTGAATTTGTTTCCATATTATTCTTCTGAATTCCTTCTCAGGCAGATCCAGAGCCTGCTCTTCTACTGGAAAGTCTGTGTCTGCTTCCACCTCATTTGTCTCAGTTACTTTTTTCTGTTTTTGGACATGTGTTGACATTCTTAATTGTGTTTTCTTGGATATTTTCAACAGTTATGTGAGTTTTTAATGCTTAAATGGATGTATGTTGCTTTGTTGTTAAGCTTTCTGAGCGTCTCCTGGTGGATATGATCTGGAGATGATCTGTCTTTGCTTTCCCAGCCTCCAAACTGGAACTCATTTTTTTTGTCTTCTTAATGACTTTTTGCTTTCTTCCTGTATGAAGTTCTTGATGTCATTCCACAATTCTTCTGGTCTTTGGTCTTTAGTGTTTAATGTATCAAATCTGTTCTTCAGATGGTCTCTAAATTCAGGTGGGATATATTCAAGGTCATATTTTGGCTTTCGTGGACTTGTTTTCATTTCCTTTAGCTTCAGTTTCAATTTGCATATGAGCAATTGATAGTCTGTTTCACAATCTGCCTCTGGTCTTGTTTTGGCTGATGATATGGAGCTTTTCCATCTTCTCTTTCCACAGATGTAAGCAATTTGATTTCTATGTTTTCCATCTGGCCAGGTCCATGTGTATAGTCGTCTCTTATGCTGTCTAAAGAAGATATTTGAAATGAACAAATTATTGGTTTTGCAGAATTCTATGATGCGTTCTCCAGCATCATTTCTATCACCAAGGCCATATTTCCCAACTACTGATCCTTCCTCTTTGCTCTCAATCTTTGTATTCCAGTCACCAGTAATGATTAATACATCTTGATTGCATGTTTGATCAATTTCAGATTGAAGAAGTTGGTAGAGTTCTTCTATTTCATCCTCACTGGCTTTAGTGGTTGGTGCGTAAATTTGAATAATAGTGGTAAGAAATTTGAATAATAGTGGTAATAAGAGAATGTACACATACATATGTACATATATATAAATTCACCTTTATTTTAAAAAGGCTCTGGAATTAGATCTTTACTATAGGTCTGGGTAAAGACTCATTAACAGCTTGTGATATGCATATGATACAATTTTGATTACTGAAAGTGAAGAGGTCTTAAAATACTGATGAAAATCAAAGATTACAGCCATTGGTATGGATTGAAAATGAAAATACTTACAACTGGACCAATAAGTAATTGATAAATGGAGAAAAGATTGAAGTTGTCAAAGACTTCATTTTGCTTGGATCCAAAATCAACACTCACTGAAGCAACAGTCAATAAATCAAATGGCATATTACATTAGGCAGATCTGTTGCACCAAATCTCTTTAAGGTTTTCAAGAGCAGTTTGAGGACTAAGGTGTCTGACCCAACCCATGATATTTTCTATTGCCTCATATGCATGTGGAAGTTGGAAAGTAAAAACTGAAGATCTTTTAAGAAGTGATGCATTTGAGTTATGATTTTGGAAAAGAATATTGAAAATAGCATGAACTGCCAGAGGAACAAACAAATCTACCTTGGAGAGGTACAGACAGAATGCTCCTTAGAAGCCAGGATGGTGAGACTCTGTTTCTCATATCTTTCACATTTTAGCAGGAGGAGACAGTTTCTGGTGAAGGAAATCATGCTTGGTAAAATGGAGAATCGGCAAAAAAGTGGAAGATCCCCAGCAAGATGGATTGGCACAGTGGCAATAGCAATTGGCTTAAACATAATAACAGTTGTGCGGATGGCACAGGACCTGGCAGTGTTTCATTCTATGAGTTGTAACCCACTCTACAGCATCTAACTACAACAAAAAGATCTACACTAATTATTAAGAACAATTGTTCCTGGGAAGAAATTAATTGCAAATTCATTTTTATGGTTCCTTTGGAGAAAATCAGAGTTGCTTTAAAAATACTGTTGAATTAGATCTGTGTGAAAGAGAACTGTAAATTACTTGGTAAACAAGAAAAGACAAACAAAAATGGTGAAAATCTAGAAATGAAACATCGTGATAATTTCCTATGAGTTGGAGTTGACTGGCAACTAGCATTATAATTCATGGCAGACACATGAGACTGGCCATTTTATGCAGTAAATATTAAACACATTTTAATTTAATAACACACAGTCCTGTTTCTTGTATCTTGATTATTATAATCTCTCAAATAAATTGTTAGAGAGATGTTAGTGTAAAGAATTAGAATAATCATTCAGGCATGTTGCTTGAAGTTGATCAGTGTTTCTCAACCATACCATTATCAACACTTTGGACCAGAGAATTCTGTGTAGCAGCATCTTTGGATACTCACTAGATGCCAGTAGCAACTCCCAACTGTGATAACCAAAAATATCTCCAAACATTGTTAAATATCCTTAGAATGGCAAGATTGTTGCTAGATGAGAACCATTGAGTTAGGTCAGCTTGTGTGTATCTGTACACATTTATAAATAATACAGATAGCTTTATATTGCAAAACATTTGTCTACCACCAGAAGTATCATGAATTGGAGCAGGAAGAGAAATTAAAATAAAATGCAAAAGCAGAAAGTAACTCTGTCCTGAAAAATTCTGTTGACAAGGTAGTTAATTTGTCTTTTTTTCCAAGTACTTCCTGCTTAAAGCCTCCTAACACTTGTTATTAAGTGTCGTCAAGTCAGTTCCAACTCACAGTGACCCTATATAGGGTTTCTGAAGAGAAATTGGTGGTTTTGAATGACCGACCTTGCGGATCAAAGTGACCTTGTAGTCCAGCGCATTATCCTGAAGCGCCACACCAGTATTCCTTCTAACACTTAGATGATTCAAAAATACTTTTATGTTTGTTTTTAAAAAATTTTCTAGAAAAGCATTGCTTTTACAATAGTTGTTGTTTTTCTGATCTCAAATTATCAAGAAGGTAAACTGAAGATTTTACAGCTATCAAAAACAACAGTTAGTACAACAACCACAGCGATGATGAAAAATGGATTCTATTTGAGTATAGCACTCAGTTGATTTTCTGTGAAGTAGATATCCTCTGTAGTAAAAAGATCATGTAATTCTGGTTTTTAGATGGATAAGACATGCCTAAATCACAAGTGAATAATGAAGATAGGTTAGCTCATGGTTTTATTTTTTATTTTGTAAAAAGAGCAGGAAGTGTAATGGGTTAACATGTCGAACACGTCAACGTCAACAGTTCGATTCCACCAATTGATCCATGTGAGAAAAATGAGGCTTTCTGCTCAAGTGAAAATTTACAGCCTCAGAAAACTTACACAGGCACCTAACAACCACCACCACACTAGTAGAAAGAGCACTGCATTATGGGAATTGATGAGCAATGGAGTTAAGAGAACCTTTATTCTAGATATGAGTTCTGCCATTCTCCACCTGTCTAATTTAGGTCAATTTATTTGATTTCTCTGAAATTCTATTTCTTTCTCTATGATATGAGTTACAACTGACTCAACAGCACTTAACAACAACATAATGCCAGTAATAATATTCAACTCTTAAGGTTTTTGTGGAGAATGGCATATGATAATACATGAAAAGTACTTCACTTCTCCGTCCAGCTCAGGGCTATAATTTTTGGTAATAATTGTTCCCTTTCCCTTTCTTGGAAGTTAGGGACTTGAGCCAGATCTCCTGGCATCAATGTGTGCAGGAATCTTTTGCTCCCTTGCTGCATACCACTCATGTAAGAGATATTTTATGTTGTTTATTAATAGCTATTAGACAAGTAAATTCTCTAAAGGCACCAGAGTATCATTTCCATAAACTCAGAAATATTCTATTATCTGTAAAGACCAACTAATCATTTTCTTCCTGCTCCCATTAGTTCTGAAGTCTACCATTGGGTCCTAGTCTGATTTATTCACTGTGACTTTTCTTTCTTTTTGCCTCATAATATTTTCATGTCTTTCCTTTCTAAAGATGGTTATTTTGTGTTAATTGTTTTTGGGGTTCATAGTGGCCCAAATTTTTCTATGATTAGACCAATGTCTAATATCTACACCCAGGGAAATTTTCAAAATGTACTTCCATGTTCAATGTCTGTACAGGATGCGGCATGTGATAAGCGCACAGGACAACCTAGGTTTTTGAAAAATAGAATGTAGAGCTGAGTTTCAACATTCCTTCTTCTTGGCCATATCTGAACTGGTCAAATAAAACATTACTGATCTCAATGGAGATTTTCTTTAATGAATATTGCAAAAGATTTGCCACTTGTTTTAATTCAGCAAATTTATTTAACTATACAATTCAGTGAAAATGTACCGAGGAGAAACTATTTGATAAGGATGATAAGACAATTAGATATACCCTTAGCTAAAGAAATTCTGAAAATACCTCTAGACCCATTTCAAGTACATTTTTCAGTAAGGAAACTGCTTAACACTTTTAGACAATAGTTTTGCTTCTGCTTTTATTGCCTTTCACATCACCCTTTGTTCCTCTCACTGTTGTTGTTTAGTGCTCTTGAGTTGGTTCTGACTTATAGCTACCCGACAACAGAGGGAAATACTGCCTGGTCCAGAGCTGTCCTAACAATTGTTACACTTAATCCCATTGCTGCTGTCACTGTGCCAATCTATCTCTTTGGGGTCTTCCTCTTTTTGAAGACTCTGCACTTTACTAAGCATGATGTCTGTCCTTCTTCAGGGATTGGTCCTTCTGATTTTTGTCCAAAGTATGAGAGATTAAGTCTTGTCATTCTAGCTTCTAAGGAGCTTTTGGGATGTAATTCTTTGTACACAGATTTGTTCTTCTGGCAGTCGATGGCATTTTCAATATTCTTCTTTAGCACCATAATGCAAATGCATAAATTCTTCTACAGTCTTCCTTATTCACTGTCCAACTCTCACATGCGTATGAAGCAATTGAAAAAACACTCTGAATGGTAGTGAGGCCGTCCTGAACCTCCATGGGATTGACCTGTATGTAAGTCTAGCAAGATGGCAACACTGATCAGTCCTCCACATGGACCACAAGGACCAACTATTGGTTGGGTTTTCAAGCAGCTATTTGCACAAAAATAGACTAAACTCATGGAAGAATGGCCAGATACTTGTATTCCAAGTTTCTTGGCACAGATGGATGAGTGCCTCCAGTGCTGCATCTATTTGTTGAAACATCTCAGATATTCTGTCAATTCCTGGAGCCTTGTTTTTTGTCAATGCCTTCAGTACTGCTCGGTCTTCTTCCTTCAGTACATCTGTTTCTTGAAATGGTTGAATGTTCACCATTTTTTGGTACAGTGACTGTGTGTATTCCTTCCTTTTTCTTTTGATGCATCATGCATTGTTCAATATTTGACCAATGAATACTTCAATGTTGAAACTTGAGGCTTGAATTTTTCTTCAATTCTTTCAGCTTGAGAAATATTGAACATGTTATTCCCTTTTGGCTTTTGCACATTTTGTTATGATACTTTATTTTGTAGTCTTTACTACAAAATTTTCTCTTCAGCTTTTTGACTTCATCATTTCTCCCAGTCCTATTAACTACTTTAGTTCAAGAGCAAGTTTCAGAGTCTCTTCTGAAATGCATTTTGGGCTTTCCTTTTAAATTATTTTTTTGCTCTTTCATATGATGTTCTTTATGTCATCCCACAACTCCTTCTAGTCTTTGGTCATTAGTGTTCAACGCATCAATTATCTTACGATGGTCTCTAAATTCAGTTAGGATATATTCAAGGTAATGTTTTGGCTCTTGTGGACTTGTTTAAAAAATTTTTTTAACTTCAACCTGAACTTGCATATGAGCAATTGATGGTCTATTCCACAGTTGACCCCTAACCTTGTGTTGGCTGATGATATTGAGATTCTCCATCATCTCTTCCCACACATATAGTCAATTTGATTCCTGTGTATTCCATCTGGCAAGGTTCATGAGTATAGTCACAATTTATGTTGTTGATAAAGGTATTTGTAATGAAGAAGTTGTTGGTCCTATAAAATTCTGTCATGAGATCTCCATCGTCTTTTCTATCACCAAAGTCATATTTTCTATTTACCAATCCTTTCTGTTTGCTATCAATTTTTTCACTCCAATCATCAGTAACTATCAGTGTATCTTGACTTTATATTTGATCAATTTCAGAATGACAAAGTTGGTAGAATTCTTCAATTTCCACATCAGTGGCTTTAGTGGTTGGCGTATAAATTTGAATAGTAAATTGTATTAACTGGTCTTCTTTGTAGGTGTATGGATATTATCCTATCTCAGACAGTATTATACTTCAAGATAGATCTTGAAATGTTCCTTTTGATGATGAATGCAATGCAATTCCTCTTGATTTTGTAATTTTCTGCAAAATAAACCATATGATTATTCAATTCAAGATGGCCAATACCAATTGCAAAAAAAAAAGGTACCAACCATCCATCCCACAGTACTTTCTGATTTTCATCTTGGCTCTATAGTTCATTGAAATGGCCACATAGAACTCAAACATCATATTCACAGTTATGGGGTCTGTTAGATAAGTTAACAGGTTTCGATGCAGGAACAGAAAATGCTCAGGGCACAGTCCTTTCAGTCAGGACATGCTGTCCTCAGCCATATCCAAAAGCAGGCCTCCCTCTGCCCAGACAATGTTACAAAATTCTTTTAGGGATGTCAATAAATGCTCACAAGACACACCACTTCAATATAAACCACAGTCTGAAGGTACTCATCTAGAGTTCCTTGGGTTGACAAAGCTCCTAGCCCCTGCTCATTTAAGTGCTTGGAGGTACTGCACTCTGAAGGCAAGGCTCCTGCCCAAAGTCACTCTGTTTTACTTGCTCTGTGGGCTGGGAAGTCCGCTGATCTACCCGGTGCTCTGGTTCTGCTGCTACTCTATTAGTGCCACAGCTTTCTATCCCTAGGTAAAGGAGGCTCCCTGTGCAGAGATCTCAGCTTTCAAAGGACAGATGCCACTTCTGCGCTCTTCTTTAATGGAATTGAGATCTCCCTTTCTTATTCTGAAATAGCTCATTTTATAAGCATGTTAGAGTCCCAAGTTTTCACAATTAACTTCTTCTAAAGTCTTCCTTATTCGTTGTCCAACTCTCACATACATAAGAGACAATTAAAAACACACTCTGAATGGTAGTGAGATTCCCCGGAACCTCTGGGGATTGACCCGTATGTAAGTCTAGCACCTTGTCCCACCTTCTCTTACCCAGACCCATCAGGAAAGAGTTGTTTGGTAGGAGACTTTGACTATGACTAGAAGAGATAGTAAATAATTCATAGCACCACACCAGTCACTATTAACTTACTAATACCTTGGATATCCATCTTTAGGCATCCCATTTTGTTTTTGATGACTTCTAATTTTCCTAGATTCATATTTTGTATATGATTGTATGTGGACATTATAGCTTTCCTTCTTATTTTGAGTTTGCCACATCAACAAATTATGGTTGTGAACGATTTGCTTCATCTATATCATTAAGACCACATCGATTTTGAGGGGGCAGCTCTTTCCAATCTGAGGGCTTCATCTTCTGGTACTGTACCAAACAATGTTCTCCTCCTGCTCATAGGGTTTTCAGTGGCTATTTTTGAAGACATGGTCTGCCTGTTCCTTATTCTTAGTCTGGAAGCGCCGCTGAAACCCGTCCACTATGGGTGACCTGCTGGTATTTGAAATACTGGTGGCAGAGCTTCTAGGATCACACGACATGCAAGCCACTACAGTACAACAAACTGACAGATGAGTGGTGTATACATAGGGGGTGACTTCAAAAAGTTTGTTAACAAATGGGATGAAAAGATAATGGAGCTTTTCCATGAACTATATATGTTGTTGTTAAGTGCCATCGAGTCAGTTCCGACTCATAGTAACCCATAGGGCTTCTGAAGAGTGGCTAGTGAGCTTGAACCACTGACCTGTGGTCCAAACTGACCTTGCAGTCCAATGCATGAACCCATAG
>NW_006408533.1:13204336-13205667 GCF_000296735.1 Chrysochloris asiatica
GGCAGCAGAACATTGTCTGATATACTGCAGGAAGATGAGCTCCTCAGGTTGGAATTAAAATAGGAATGGGGAAGAACTGCTTCCTCAAAGCAGAGCTGATTTTATTGACAAGAATGGAGCAAAGCTTTCAGGACCTTCATTGGCTGATGTGCCACAACTCATAGTGAGAAGAAACAACCACAAACATCCATTAATAATCATAATCTGGAACATAAGAATTACGACTCTAGGAAAATTTAAAGACCTCAAAAATGAAATGAACTGCATAAACATCATTATCCTAGGCATTAGTGAACTGAAATAGACTGATATTGGCCATTTTGAATCAGACAGTTATATGGTTTACTCTGATGGGAGTGACAAATTGAAGAGAAATGGTATCATATTCATCTTCAGAAAGAGCATTTCAAGATCTGTCTTGAAGTACAATGTGTTTGTTATGGGATAATATATATACACCTCCAAGGAACACCAGCTAATACCATTATTATTCAATTTATGAACCAACCATTAAAATCAGTGATAATGAAATTGAAGAATTCTACCACCTTCTTCAAGTCTGAAGTTGATCAAACATGCAGTTAAGATACATTGTTAATTACTGGTGATTAGAGTGAGAAGTTGTAGAAAAGGAGGAAAGATCAATAGCAGAAAAACAAGGCCTTGTTGATACAAACAGTGCTAGAGATCACATGATAGAACTTTGTAAGACCTGTGACTTATTCATTGTAAATGCCCTTTTTTTCAGACAATCAAAAAGGAAACTATACACATGGACCTCACCAGATGGAATACACAGGAATAAAACTGACTACATTTGTGGAATGAGATGATGAAGAAGCTGAATATCATCACCCAAAATAAGTACAGAGAGCAATTGTGGAACAGATCATCAATTGCTCACATGCAAGTTCAGGATGAAGCTGAAGAAAATGAAAACACATCCATGAGAGCCAAAATATGACCTTGAATATATTCCACCTGAATTTAAAGACTGCCTCAGTAGCAGATTTGAGGCACTAGACACCAATAACTGTAAACCGGAAGAGTTGTGTAATGATACCAAGAACATTACTCATGAAGAAAGCAAAAAGTTATTATAAACAAAACAGGAAAGAGAGAAAAAAACCAAAATGGATGTAGGAGAGACTCTGAAACTTGCTTTCAAGTGTAGAGAAGCTAACATAACTGGAAGAAATGAGGAAGTAAAAAAGCTGAACAGAAATTTTCAAAGGGCAGCTTGAGAAAGAAAAACAGTAAAGTATTATAATTAAATGTACAAAGACCTGGAGCTGAAAAACCAAAATGGAAAAACATGCTTCTTATCATTT
>NW_006408533.1:13219883-13223041 GCF_000296735.1 Chrysochloris asiatica
ATGATGAATGTGGTCACCAATCATAGCATATATTCCCATTGAGTCTTAATCTTGGAAGGGGTTTTGCCCTGAGGGGACCTGACCACTTGCTATGATGTCTCCTGGGTGAGCAACTTGCTTGTTCTTGTAGTAATCAGTCAGACTGTCTGTATTGTTTTGTATTTTTCCTGTTGGTCTTTCTTTCAAGAAATATCTTCTTGTCTTCTAGCCGCTCCAGATTGGTCTGCTTGTCCTCTCAAGTGGAAATTTCCCACCTCAGAAGATTCTGGATGTAGTTCAGGATTCCACCTATGGACTTATGTAATGCAGAGACTCTGCAGGAAGCCTCCTTCACTGGGCATGTTGTATCCCATTTTAGGTATTCCAATCAGTTATAGGCAGAAGATGGACTTACAAGCTTTCTATGGTGATATTTCTGACTATTACTTTCTCTCCCCATCCAGTGTCTATTTTATAATGGTATACCAGGAAAACCAAGATTCAAAAGACAACCAAGTATCTTAACATTATTTTCCCCCATTCCAACCATGTCTCAATCCCTGTATCCCAGAGCCTTGTTGTTCCAAAGTTGTGCATACATCATTATTTACCTCTGTCCCACTTAGCCTAATTGTTTTCCTGTCTACTTCGTTCTTCCATTCCCTCCCCCTTCTTGCGTATTGCCCCCCTACCTAGCACCCAAACTATCCTATGTCTATTCCCTACCCTGTGCTCCACCTTCCCTTCCCTCCCCTTACCCTACTCCCCAAATCCCGGAAACCAACAAAGAATCCCCTGCCCCCTTAAGTATGGTTCTTTTTCTTAGTCTTTTATAGTAGTGGTCCTATGCAGCATTTCTCCTTTTGTGACTGACTAATTTCACTCAACATAATGATCTCAAGTTTCATCTATGTTATGTGGTGGCTTGCAGCTTCCTTGTTATCCTTCAAGGTAGGATAATATTCCATTGTGTGTATGTACCACAGTTTGTTTATCCATTCTTCAATTGATGGGCACTTAGGCTGTCTCCATATTTTTGCTATTTTATATAGTGCTGCCATGAACATTGGTGTGCATATATCTACTCATGTTATGGCTTGTATTTCTTGTGGATAAATACTAAGTAGAGGAATTTCTGGATCAAAAAGTATTTCTATTTTTAACCTTCTGAGGAAGTGCCATATTGCTTTCCAGAGAGGTTGGACCATTTTACAATCCCAACAGCAGTGAAGGAGTGTCCCAGTTTCTTCACATCCCCGCCAGCATTTATTGTCCTCTACATTTTTGATCTTTGCTATTATTGCTGGTGTGTGATTATATCTCATTGTTGTTTTGTTTTGCATCTTTCTAATGGCTGTTGTTGTTAAGTGCCGTTGAGTCGGTTCAACCCATAGTGACCCTGTATAGGGTTTCCAAGGAGCAGCTGGTGAGCTTGAACCGCCAACTGTGCATGTCAAATGGCTTCGCAGTCTGGCGCATTAACCCACAGTGCCACACCAGGACTCCTGATTGCATTAGTGTTTATTATTATCAATTAATTCATACTTACATATTCTAAGATAGGAATTTTTGGGTTTTGATCTCCATGGAAACCCTATACAGGTCGTCTTGGGTAGGGAGCGGCTCAATGGCACCTGACAACAACAACAGCTAGTGATAGTGAACATTTGTTTGTATGTTTGTTGGCTGCCTGGATCTCCTCCTTTGGGAAGGGTCTGTTCATGTCCTATGTCCATTTTTGAATTGGGTTATTTGTCTTTTTCTTGTAGAGGTGTTGTAGTTTCCTATATATTTTAGAATTGACTCCCTTGTCTGATGTGTCATTGCAAAAGATTTTTTCCCATTCTGTGGGTTCCCTTTTTACTCTTCTGATGAGGTCTTTTGATGCACATAAGTTTTTGAGTTTTAGTATGTCCCACTCATCTATTTTTGTCTACTTTTGTTTGCGTAGTTTTCAAAATGTTTGGTAGTCTGTGTAGTCCCTGAATTAGTGTCCTCACATTTGTCCCTATGTTTTTGTTGATGGCCTTTATAGTTCTAGGATTCACATTTAGGTCTTTAATACATGTCGAGTTGGTTTTTGTATAAGGCATGAGTTGAAGGTCTTTTTTCAATCTAGTGCATTTCGCTTTCCAGTTCTGCCAGTACCATCTGTTGAAGAGACTCACCTGTTGGTTTTGTATATATGTTCTTAATTATGTTGAGGAATTTCCCTACAATTCCTACTTTGTTGTGTGTTTTTATCAGAAATGGATGTTGGATTTTGACAAATGCTTTTTCTGCATCAATTGATATGATCATGTGGTTCTTTTCTTTTTTCTTATTTATATGGTGAATTACACTGATCGTTTTTCTAATGTTGAACCATCCTTGCATCCCTGATATGAATCCCACTTGATCATGATGTATTTTCTTTTTGATGTGTTGCTGGATTCTGTTGGCTAAGATTTTCATTTTCTTGTTGTTATGAAGTGTTAATTTTCTTTGTGGTTACCTGATAGTCCATTAACTGTTCCCTCCACTTAGCGCAGTTTATTTTATCTTGTAATCTACCTGACCTTCTCACCATCTAGATCTCTGTGCTCTGTGTTTACCTTCTTTTACATTGTAATTTATTTGACCATAGACTGGCGTCCCAGGTTCTCTGAGTTTGTTCTTATAGTTTTGTTCTGTTCTTGACTCTTCCTTCTGTAGATTTAGTTCTGGGAGGTGCTGCCACATATGTTAATCTCTGGTTGTTGTTGGTTCTTGTTGGTTCTCAATCCACAGAACTCCCTTTAGGGTGTTTTGTAGTACAGTGTAGGCATTGACAAAATCCCTTAGCTTCTGTTTATCCTGGAATGTTTTGATTGCACTGCTGTATTTGATTGATAGCTTTGCTGGATAAAGGATTCTTGGTTGGCAGTTTTTTTCTTTCAGGTTTTTATATATGTCTCCTCATTGCCTTCTTGCTTGTACAGTTTCTTCTGAGAGATCCGAGCTTAATTTGACGTCCTTGCCTTTGTATGTGACACTTCTGTTTTCCCCAGCTGCTTTCAGGAGTGTCTCCTTATCTTTGATTTTGGAGAACTTGTTTATGATATGTCTCGGTGATTTTCTTTTGGGGTCTATCCTTCCTGGGGTTCATTGAGCTTCTTGAATGCTTATCTTTTCACTTTTCAGGATGTTAGAGAAATTTT
>NW_006408533.1:13223141-13228476 GCF_000296735.1 Chrysochloris asiatica
TGAGGTAAAGGTCTTGTTTCAGTCTTTTGTATATTGCTTTCCAGTTCTGCTAGAGCAGTGTTTTGTTTTGTTATGTATTGAGTCACTATGAGTTCGAACTGACTTGATGGCCCCTAACAACAATAATAGTATATATATTTAGAGGGAGAGTGATATCTCAAGAAAATGACCTATGTGGTTGTAGAGCCTAGTAAGTCTCAAAACTGTGTGTCAGGCCTCAGGCTGGAGGCTTCTCTCACTTGTGTGGTAGTTGTTGTTAAATGCCGTTGAATCAATTCTGACCCATAAAAACCCTGCATTCGGTTTCCAATGAGCAGCTGGTGAGCTTGAACTACCGACCTTGAAGTTCAAATGACTTTGCAGTCTGATGCATTAGACCACAGTGCCACAAGTAGCTGACAAATTCACAATTGACAGATCAGATAACAGGCTGTTGACTCATAGGGCTGAGGAAGCTGGTGAGCTCCAAAATGAACAAGTTAGATGACAGGCTGCTAGCTCAGGTTAAAGATAAAAGGATAAAGAGCCAAATGAAGGATTCGGACCAAAGAAGAGCTTTGCTAACATCTCCATATATATAAGGGGGCTTCAAAAAGTTCATGCAAAAATGGAAATAAAAGATAATGAAAACATTTCCACAAACTTTTTGAAGCTCCCTCTTATATATTGGATGCAGTATAAGGACAGTCAGCTTACATCAGAGTAAGGGTGTGACTTGAGTAAGAATGGGACTTAAGGAAGAGTGGTACTTACATTAGATTAGGATTCATAGCAGTTTTGTTGTTGTTAAATGCCTTCAATTCAGTTAAAACTCAGAGTGGACTTGTATAGGGTTTCTGAGGAGCAGCTGGTGGATTTGAACTGCTGACCTTATAATTCACAGTTCAGTGTTGATCCTATAGCACAACACCAGGAGTCCTCATAGAAGTTATAGAGGTTAGGATTTATAATACATAAAATGAAAGATGATTACATAATATCACAAAATGGAGGAGATCCTGAAGGGTTTAAAATTAGGAAAGGTATATTTTAGGGTTGTATCTTTTCACCACATTTATTCAATCTTTATGCTGAGCAAATAGTTGGAGAAACTAGACTATATAAAGAAGAGTGTGGCATCAGGTTTGGAGGAAGACCTGAGCTATGCAGATAATAACCTTGCTTGGTGAAATTGAAGAGGAATTGAAGCATTTACTGATAAGGATCAAAGACTACAGCCTTCAACATGGATTACACCTCAACATAAAGAAAGAAAAAAGCCTTACAATTCCACCAACAAGCAATATCACAATAAATGGAGAAAATATTAAAGTTGCTAAGGGTTTCATTTTAGTTGGATCCACAATCCATACTCATAGAAGCAGCCAGCAAGAGATCTAACATCTTATTGCATTGGGAAAACTTGCTGCAAAAGATCTCTTTAAAGTGTAAAAATGCTAAGATGTCACTTTGAAGACTAAGGTTTGCATGACCCAAGCTATGATAATTTTTATCACTTCATATGCATGTGCAAGCTGGACAAAGAATAAAGAATATCAAGGAATAATTGATGTGTTTGAATTATGGTGTTGATAGTATAATTTAACTATATTATGGCCTGATAGATGCCTAAACAAATTTGTCTTGTAAGAAATACAACGAAGATGCTTCTTAGAATTGAGGATGAAAAAACTTCATCTCACCTACTTTGGATATGTCAACTGGAGGGACCAGTCTCTGGAGAGGGACATCATGCTCGTCTAAGTAGTTGTTGTTGTTGTTAAGTGCCGTTGAGTCGGTTCCGACCCATAGCGACCCTGTACAGGGTTTCCGAGGGTGTAAATCTTTACGGGAGTAGAAAGCCTCATCTTTCTCCCGCGGAGCGGCTGGTAGTTTCGAACTGCTGACCTTAAGGTTCGCAACCCGATTCGTAACCACTACGCTACCAGTAGAGGGTTAACGTGAAAGAGGAAGACCCTTAACGAGATGGATTTACACAGTGGCTGCAACAATAGGCTCAAACATAGTAACAATTGTGAGGATGGTGCAGGACCAGGCAGTGTTTTGTTTTATTGTACATAAGATCTCTATGAGTTGTAAGTAACTTGACAAAACCTAACAACAGTATACTTGAATCAACAACTTTTGAATAAAAGTCATTGTAGTAGAAATGATTGGGCTAATTCTCTTGCTTCCTAGCTCAGTTTACTTGAATAAAGGAAAATCCATCCATAAAAGAAATAGCACAGTCATCGAAGATGGGGGCTAGAAGGTGAAAGTCAGTTGTGTGGCTCCCAAATTTATTCTTTCCCCTTTATTCATTAGTTTCCTAGGGCTGCTGTAACAAATAAGCACAAAATGAATGGCTTAAAACAACAGATATTTATCTCGCATAGTTATGGAGGCTAGAAGTCTCTCTAGCCCATCTTTCCTCCAAAGTCTCTAGGAGAGATCCTTCCTGCCTTTTCCAGCTTTGGAAGCAGTTTCTGGTAATCCCAGGTATTCCTAAATTTGTGGTAGCATAATTTCAATATCTGCCTCTGTCTTCACATGACTGCTTTCCCTGTTTGTCTGTCTCTGTGTTTCTTCTCATTTTATAAGGACATTTTTGCTGTTGTTAAGTGCTGTTGAGTCGATTCTGACTCATAGTTAGCTTGTATAGGGTTATGGAGGCTATATGTCTTCGCAGGAGCAGAAAACATCATCGTTCGCCTCATGAGAAGCTGGTGGGTTTGAACCGCCTACCTTGTGGTTTGAAGTCCAGTACTTAACCTACAGAGATACCACACTAGTTATATGCCTTTGAATTATGGTGTTGATTAAAAAAATTAAATATATCAAAGGACACTAGTCATATTGAATTAGACCATTCTAGTCTCGGAAACCCTGTACAGGGTCGCTATGGGTCGGAACCGACTCGACGGCACTTAACAACAACAACAAGTCGTGGTGTGGTGTTCCTTGGGAACCCTATGCAGGGTTGCTATGGGCCGGAACCAACTTGACAACAGTCTAATATGATTTCATGTTAACTTCAGTAACTACATCTGCAAAGACAGTAAACGGTCACATGCAAAGGTAATGGGGGTTGTTGTTGTTGGTGGTGTACCGTGGAGACCGTTACAACTCATAGCAGCCCTGTATAGAGTTTCCGAAACTGTAAATCTGTAGGAGCAGAAAGCCTCATTTTTCTCCCACGTAAAGGCTCTGGTAGCGTAGTGGCTACTAATCGGGCTACTAACCTCAGGGTCAGCAGTTCGAAACTACCAGCTGTTCGGCGGGAGAAAGATGAGGCTTTCTGCTCCCGTAAAGATTTACAGCCTTGGAAACCCTGCACAGGGTCGCTGTGTCGGAACCGATTCCACAGCACACAACAACAACAAAGACTGGTAGTTTTGAACTGCTGACCTTGAGGTTAGCAGCCCAATTCGTGACCACTACGCTACCAGAGCTGCTGGTTAGTACTTGAATATATCTTTTGGGGGGAACAATGCAACCCATAACACATTAGCAATATCTTGGATACAACCCCTTCGTCTCTGTCTTTTGCTTTCTTCATCTGAGTAATCTAAAATCCTTTCATTGTACCCAATAGAAAAGTATTATTACTCCTACTTTTCATTTGAACAAAAGAGGTCAGTGGTCACAAAGCCTTTGTTTTATCCTTCTCTTAAATTCGCCTCCAGTAATCTTTAAAGTATTTTAAGCTTTTAGTTTTATCATTTAATATATTTGAAATTAAAATGACATTTTGTCTCAACCCACATTTTAACTGTGCATGGATTTGCTGTTAGTGAAGGGAATCATCTTATTGGACAATTTTAGTTTATTTTTCATTGGCTGCTTTTCTGAGCTTCATCAAATGTATTTGCTGTAGAGCTGTAGTGGATTAATCCTAAATAAGTAATTTGAAAATGTTTTTATTCATTTCTATGGAAACCATCTATTTGGATTTTCATATATCAAGATCATAGAGATTTGTCCCAGTCCAATTGCAATCTTAGTTACAGCATGTTGGCTTACATATTAAGGGCATAGCTTTGCTTTGATGGTCCTTCAGAAATTTGTAATTGGTGTGGAACACGGACATTAACAAAATGTGGTTTATGAGGTCCTGTGAGTTAGGTTTCTGCAGATTAGTGAAATATTTCATGATAGAACAAACTCTTTGGGATTTATTAACACTATATGTCTCTCTGATTAACTGCTCATGTCTCATACAACCTACCTTATCTGCCTTTGCTGCTACTTGAAAGGGTCAAACTTGAATCCAAGTGTCTAATTGATATCTGGAGTAGTATATGCCAGTCATAGTCTTTGACTTTTTGCCTCATGACAAGGACTCTCATTTTGTTATGAACAAATACTTCTTTTATTTGTATTTAATGAAATTACTGATATATTTGTTTCACATCTTCTATCTGATCTGTTTTATATTTTCCTTTCTCTCTTTACTTGATATTGTTTATGTTTATCAAATAATTTCATGATCTCATTTATCTCCAATTTCCTCCTTATTAAACTTACATTAAAAAAAATTTTTTTTTGGCTATTCGCCTAGAAATTAGTTGACTTATTACAAGTTATAACTTTTAGCACATTCCTTATACGTGCTAGAAATTTAGAACCTTTAACTTCATTTACTCCTTCTTGCCTTTTGGTAGTGATGCACAGGAGTGGTAACCACAAGGTTGGCAGTTCAAACCCACTAATCGCTCTGAGGGAGAAAGATGGGGTTTTCTGCTCCAGCCTCGGAAACTCCATACTGGCTGTCTGTGAGTCAGAATTGACTCAATGGCAGTGGATTTGGTGTTTTTTTGAATTATTGTAGTTATACATTTTAGTTGTCTATATAATTTAATTCTCACAATTATTTTTTAATTTTTTTGATATTTATCAAGATTTTATTTTAACAGGTTGACAATCATTAATATTGCACAGGGCTAGAGATTAATCACTTTGTTTTGTTTTAAATGTTTTATTGTGAATTATGTGATAGTTTACATGGGAGAACATTAGCTTTACATTCACCCTATCATATATTATTTCACTGCCATGGTTACAATCCCCTCCATGCATCTTCAACCAACCAAAGGGTATACTACAAGCCTGCCCCGCCCCTGCCCCCCAGTCGTCAGCACACAGCCCCTCTCCCTCTCTGTGCCTAAAGTCCCCAGCCACTTCATGTCTCCATGTCCTCGTCTCTGCCTCCATCTCTGGCATCACTGCTTCTCTGGGTAGGGTCCCGCTCTCCGTTGTTCTCCCTTGATGGTTCCAGGGACCTCTGCTCCTAGACTGCAAAGTCAATTACTCCCCTCCTTTTGCTACAAACGTCTACCTTTACATTTCCAACCTT
>NW_006408533.1:13233226-13249331 GCF_000296735.1 Chrysochloris asiatica
AGATGTGATCAGGATGTGGGCTTCCCTTTTCACTCTTCTTATTGCTTAACTCAGAGTAACTTTCACAGGTGTTGTCTGCCTCCCTGGTGTATGGCAGTTGGTATTGGTTCTTGCTTGGATTTTTTTATAGAGTGTGATTGTTCCGAGTTTTGGTCTCTGCCCTGAATCTACTTTGCCTGGTATTCTGTGGTATTGCTGATGATGAACCTCACTGCACCTGTACCCTAGATACCATCATGCAATTATCTTTTATATCATAAAAATTTACTTACAGGTACCCACATATATGGAGTCCTTGTGTGGTGTTGTGGGTTAATGTACTGGACTTCAAGTGAGTTTGTACTGCAAAGTCAGAGGTTCAAGCTCACCAGTTGCTCCTCAGAAACCCTATGCATGGTCTCTATGGATCGGAACTGACTGGACAGCGCTTAACAACAGCAGCAGCACCCACATATACACTCTTTTATGTTTTCTATGTTCTCTGTTGTTTGTTTTTTCATTACGTTCTGTGGTAATTTTTTTTGCCTGCAATATCCCTTTGGTATTTTTCTTAGCACAGACCTAGTGTTACTCAACTCCCTCAGGTTTGCCTGAAATTGCCTTCCGTTTATTTTTAATTATGGAAGTGTATAGATATGAAATCACTGGATGGGGAATTCTGGGTTGGCTTTTATTTTGTTTTAGCACTTTAAAAGTGCCATTCTATGTTCTCTGGCTTTCATCATTCTATTAAGAACAGATCTGAAGACCTTATCATTGGTCCTTTATAAGTAATATAACTTTTTTCTTAACTATTTTTAAGAATATTTTTCTTTGTTGTTCAGGAGTTTTACTATAATTAACTTAGGTGTGGCTGTTTTTGTCTTTATCCTGCTTGGAATTTATTTGGTTTCTTGAACCTGTCAATTGTGCCTTGCAATAGTTTTGAAACTATTATGTAGTTTAAAATTACTTCTGGAATTCTAATGAGACATATGTTAGATGTTTTGAGCATGTCCCCAGAAATCTCTTTAACTTGAATATTTTGTCCTATGTTTTTCTCTCCTTGAATACTTTTTACTAATCTGTCTTTCAGTTAATCAATCCTATATTTTCTGAATGTAATTTGCTATTAAATATATTTACTGAGTTTTTAATTTAAGATTATATTATACATTTTTAGTTCTAGAGTATTCATTTGCTTCTTTTTTAAAAAAACTAGATTTTAATTCTTTGGTGAAATTCTCCATCCTTTAATTACTTTATTTTCCTCTTTTCCTATATCTTAAAATATTGATCATAATTTTTATTTTTTTCCTATATAACATTAGAGCATTGTTGGGTCTATTTTTTTCTTTGTTTGATGCTATTCATTATAAATCATATGGTCTTGAGTTTTCCTCATATTGATTTAGTGAAATGTTTTCGGCATGAAAGAATTGCAGTGACTCTGTATAATTTTATATTCCACCAGAGAAAGTTTCTGCTTTACACTGTTATGTAGATAGAATGAGGAACGGATCATTTCAATTAATCAGAGGTGAATTTGATTGACACACAGTCCAATAGGGCCCAGTCCACCTTTGGTTTGTCTTGACTCCTATGGTAGGGCCTTCCAGAGTGTCTGTCTTTTGTCTTCTGAGCTCTGAAGACCATAGAACATTCATCTCTACAGACAATTTCAACTTAACTCTTTACCCTCCTAACATAACAACTTCCTAATTGACAAATGTTTTGAGGAGACCAGTGAAACATTTGAAGCAGTTTCCTTCCCTCTGAAAAGTCTTTATTTCTTAAAAACTGAAAGATTTTATTGTTGTGAAGTGCTTTTGAGTCGGTTCCCACTCATAGAAACCCTATGTAGAATTTCCAAGGAGTGACTGGTGGATTTGAACTGCCAAACTTGCTGTTCAAACTGACCTTGTGGTCCAGTGTTTCTCCTCTAGTGAGTGCCATACCAGGATTCCTAGCTCTGTAAGATTATGAGATCGTTCCTCACACCCTACCCCATCATTTTTTGAAGGCAAAACTGGTTGCTTGTTTGAGGCTCCTTAAATTTTATTTTGTCTGTCTATTTCAGTGTGATAATTAAAATATTGCAGTCCTGTGTGGCATTATAGGACAAGCACTGTACTGCAAGCTTCAATTTGAATCTCAAGGTCGGAAGTTGAAACCCAATAGCCACTTCCTGGAAACTCTATACAGGGTAGCTCTGAGTCAGAACCTACTGGACTGTACTTAACAACAATAATAACAACAATAACAAAAGCTATTAAAACATTTGGTGATTTCTCTTATCTTCAGTAAACCTTGTTCATCAACTTGTGCCCTAAATTTGAAAATGCCTGCAGTGAAAAAAATAACTGAGCATCATCAACTTACCTCAGAACCCTTTTCTTCTCTTTGAAATTTTAGTTTATCTTGTTTTAATTGCTTTCATAGTTCTCTACTGCCTTTAAAACATTTAGGAAATAATTTGCTTTATTGTTAGTTATAAGGTGAAACTCTTAGCCTACGGTAGTCTACTGCATTCTATCTGGATATGAAAGGCCTTGTCCTCACATTAAAGAAAAAATATTTTTTATCACTTATGTCATGATTTAATATATTAATCTGGAGATGATTATAATAGCTCCTATCAAGTACAATTCCACACAAAGCTGGTTTAGTCATTAATTATTATATTTTCAACCTTTTAAACATGAATTGAATAAAAATATTTCATTTATTTACTACGTGTTCCTCAAGACCAACATTATATACTCTCTCTGCCTGAATCTTCACTGATTCTATCAATTGGACATAATTTATTTCTTTCTGCAACTCACATACCACCTTTTAGTAAGTCTTCATTGTGCATGTACCTTTCATTATAGTTATTTATACAGACTTGTATTCTTCATGTCATATCATAGAACTTTTTTCACAATAGAAAGAATAAATAAAAGACTGATAACATAATATTGAAGAATATACTAAGAGAGTTCTTACACACTCATCTTCATTGTTTGTGGAAAAATAACCTAGGGACCGACATTTGTGATAACTTTCTCAGCTGGAGATCACAATACACCAGTACTGTCCTAGTTGGATACTCAGTTAAAGATTTTCATTATGATAGGATTTTTATACAACTGAACAAGAGTTTTAGCATTAAATGTCTAACTTTCAGTTTTTAAATAGGGGAGACATGGTTAAGTGACAAAAGCAACTATCTTGTCCCAGTGTACACTTACAGATCTTCCTATCAAGAGCTATTGTAAGGTTTGCCAATGGTGGCAGCAGTCAGAAGTGTCTTTGAGAAGATCCAGGTGCAACCTATGTTGATTGATTAATTGATCCTTCCTTCTTTTCTCCCTTCCTTCTTCTCTCTCTAGTCTGCAAGTTGAATTAACATGACCAATCATGCTATGGAGTCCGGGTATGGCACTGTGGGTTAATGCACTAGACTGCACATTTGGTTTGAACCTCAAGGTCAGTGGTTCAAACTCACCAGCATCTGTTCCTCGGAAACCCTATGCAGGGTTGCTATGGGTCAGAACTGACTTGGTGGCACTTAACAACAATCATGTTATAAGAGAAATGAATACATTTACCATGGCATCCAGTTCAACTGGTTTTAATTGTTTGAATTCCTTTTAGGAAAAAAGGTTGTAAGGCAAGTAAAGAACTTCCTGCCAAGCTGTCTGAATGTCATGTGGCTTGAAGTGGAATCCTGGTGGTCTTAGTCCATTCACAAGGAAAATACAGTTTACCACAACTATTCTGGAAGGGCCTGGAGGCTGAGGGAGTTGCAGCATTTCTCATCAGAAATGTTAAATGAGGAAAAGGACCAGAGATGAACTGAATAAGGAATATCTCTGGAGAGCCGAGCTTTTATGCCTTTCAAAGTATTATGGTGAAATGATATTTTTAGTTAGGGAGAACATGAGCTGTGGAGTAAAATGAATGGGAGGGAATCACAAAGACCACATAAGAATGCTGTGTGAGGGCTGTCTGTGGCACCAGTGCATAAATCAAAAGTTGCCAATGTTTGAACATTTGTTAAGCATACTATGCAATTATTAAAACTTAAAGGGCAGTTAGTAACATGGAAACATGCTTGCAAAATCCTAGACATTTAAAATGTCAAGATGTAAATTCAGTTGTACAAAATACAAAAAGTACAAATGATAAAGAATGGAAAGCGTTCACACTAAAATAAAAATAAAAAATAAAAGTTATGTTCGATGATGGACTAAAGATACTTGATTTCTTCTTCTCTTCTATTTCCTAAAATGTTCCAAACTAGATTATAGTAAATTAAAAAAAAAACAGTACCTGTATTCAACAAATATTTCATGGTTTCCTAGCCTTTTTGAGGTGTAGTAGGATAAGTACTAGACTGCTAACTGAAAAGTCAGTGGTTCAAATCCACCAGTCACTCATCTGAAACCCTAGAGAGAGTTGCTATGAGTTCTAACTGATTTGACAGTACTTTAACAAGAAGAACAATGGCACATTAAGACACATTACATATTATCTCTATCCTCAAAGCACCCTGAGTCTATAAATGTATAAGACACAAAATGTTATAAATATGGTTAGGTAGGTAAAGTAAGAGAGGGTCACAGAGTTTTAGATGAAAACATTTATACAAGACTGATGTGATCATGAAGGTTTAATAGAGGAGAAGGTGGAACTTGAACTGAACGTGGAAGGATTGGATTTTAATTGGCAGTGTTAAACATAAAAGGGCATTCCGTGTGGAGAATATACACAAGAAAAAGGGAAAAGATGAGAAAAAGAAAAAGAAAAAAAAGATAGCCTTTTCACAAAATGCTATGCTTGTGAAACAGCAAGGGTTCACTTTGTTTTTTAATGAACAGAGAGGTAAAGTACTTGAATGTGAGGTTGAGGCCAGACTATAAAGTCTCTTGTATACTAGGCTTAAAGGTAAGACTTTGTACTTTAGTCATTGCATCTTAATAGATAATATGTGTGTTTTCCTCAGGAGTTTACGAGGTGAAAAGTGTTTTCATGAGATCACCATGAATCAGAGTAGGACTGTGCATATGGTTCTCCATAGCTGTGACCTTTCCTAAGTAGATCTCCAAGGTTTTTTTCCAAGCTACCTCTGGGAAGATTTGAACGACCAACTTTCCAAATAGTAGCTAAGCGCTTAATTTTTTGCACCACCCAAAGATTCCTGAACTCTGTATCAGCTTTATATATACCAGGATAACAGCGGCAAGAATTCTCTCAAATGTATTATATTTGGTTTTGGAATATATTATAAAAGTGTTGTTGTTGTTGTTAAGGGCTGTTGAGTTGGTTCTGACTCATAACGTCCCTGTATAAGGTTTCTGAGGAGCAACTTGTGAGCTTGAACTGCCAATCTTGCAGTTAAAACCGACTATATTCCAGCACATTAACCACAGCACCACACCAGGACTATTGAAAAACCAATATAGCTTCTTTTCCATTTTAGTCATGATTTATTTTAGCCGATGGTGAAAACTAGTTTTAACTTTTCAAAACTAATGTTTGTAATGAGGACTATTTGTTAAGTGATCTAAGTAACAAACAGCTGGGAAGTAAATGTTTGCCATGTATTAAATTGAAGTTTATGTTTACTTTCCCAGGTATCAACCAGTTTTAAGGCATATTCTTAGAAAGAGTATCTTTTATTGCCACCTTAAATTTCTTCAAGTATTAACCAACAATAGGACATGAAGTATACAGTTTAGCTATGGACTTAAACTAGATGCTTGTTGTTGTTAAGTGCCATAGAGTCAGTACCGACTCCTAGCGACCCTGCATAGGGTTGCTGAGAAGCAGCTGGTGACTGTGAACTGCTGACCTTGTGGTTTGAAGTCCACAATGATCGTACAATGCCACACCAGGAGTCCAGATGCACCTTAGGAATTAGGAAAAAACATGTGTATTACTTAACTGCTCATGCTATATAGTCAGTACTAGAACCATTGGTAACTCTGGGTATTTGGAAGAAACCCTGCAGTAACTATATATACTTTGACTCAGAAGAAGGTGCCAATGGAGATTACATTAAAAGGCATAGGATAATCACTGGACTGCTCAGCACAAGGTAGATGCTTTAAACTCACCAGTTGTTCCTGAAACCTTATATATAGGGTTGCTAGGAAGCAGAACTAACTTGATGGCACTTAACTACAATACTAGCATTGAGAGAGATGAAGATCCAGTGAGGAAGAAATCAACTCCATTGCTTTTGCTTCCATAGTCTTGTTGTTGTTGTTAAGTGCTGTTGAGTGGTTTCTGACTCATAGTAACCCTGTATAGGGCTTCCGAGGAGCGGTTGGTGAACTTGAACCACTGACCTTGTCGTTCAAATGACTTTGAAGTCCAGCACATTAACCCACAGTGCCACACCAGGACTCCCAAGGAGGACCAAAAGATCCTTTGAGTTCAATCATAAACAATGATAGATTTGGCTGGGAAGTCATAAAGGAAATTCTCCCTAGTTTTCAGGCTTTAGGAAATAGCTCCTGACCCTGCACAGTTGTTTGGTTGGGGACTGCCCACCTCAGCTGCATGCCTTAATATCTCCGATTATCTTTCATAGCCTCTCTCCTTAGTGCTTTTGTTAGGTGACATGGAGTGAAGGCTTATAGTGAACTCATGTGAAAGAGTTACATGGATCCACAGGGTTTTGTAGGCTGTATGGACTCTTTATGAGATTAGATTGCTAGGTCTTTTTCCTGCAGAGTTGCTAGGTGGATTTTAACTGCCAATCTTTTGATTGACAGCCAAACTCTTAATCATTACTCCTCAGGTTTCCTTGCTCAGCACAAATTTTGCTAGATTTTGAAAAAGAGAATCAAATTAAATACTATACATTTAGATAATTGATTTAATTCACGTACATTTTGGAGACTGTGCAGGGATTATGTAGTACATATGGTGCTTATCGTGATTTCTTTAAGTATCTTGCTATTAGAGCCTAGATGAGTTACTCATTATTGTAACAAATCATATTCAACTAATTTGATTTTTATCTTACAACATTTTGCCATAAGTATTCCATAAATTATAGCATTGTCTGTACTGTGTACATTTACATATAGCTAGGAAGTAAAACACACTTGCAAAGCATGTCTGAAGAATACAAATATTTAGGCATTTCTGTATTATAAACCTTCAAAGAATTTAAAGTCGAGATTTATACATATGCTTTATAAGTAGGAATATGAGAGACAGTTGAATTCGTACATAAAGTTTTTATTTAAAGTTTTCCCCTTTCAAGCAAGCTTCATTTACACATTCTAATACTGTACAAAATTTACATTCTCTGTGACTTATTTACTTACTTTTCACTTCCAAATAGGTTGTGTCTTTCTGAAAACTACAAGCTTTACTTATAGTTCTCATAAATGCTTTTATTTATTTTGGCTAAAAAAATCAAGAACCAGTCTAAGGAAAGCAAATATTCTTATATAAACTGTGACTTTGAGAAGAAATGGTGACAGTTGATGATACAAGATTCTGATCAGACCTTATTTCCTTCATGATATCAACTAGGATTTCCCCACAAAGTACTGTAATTTCTTTTTTTCTATATAGTCATATGCTTTAAAGGAAAAGGAAATGAAAGTTGATTGCACTGCATATATATATTTATATATGTATATATTTTACAACGGATCCTTTGGATCTGAACATACGAATAAATACAAAAACAATGAAGATTGCACTTTACTGTAGAAACGGCATTGGATTCCAGTATACCCACTCTATCTTGACATGCTCCACAATGAAAACTTATCCCCAAGATATCTTAATCTGTGCTTCCCCATATTGTTGTTTCAAATGGCACATTTGTTGAGGGACTACAAGCAATATTTTATGCTTTTATTCGCTCCTAATTGTCGCTGTTTAAGTTCTTAAGAGCTTGAAAAATCAAATTTATCTTTCTGCCAGTTCTGCCCATTTGATTTACCAAATGGAGACTACCACATGCCCTTCTGTCCTTCTGCTCCTAATTTCCTCATGGTCTTAAAGACAACATAGCACTTGCTCAATTAACTGGGTTCAGGCATAGCTGGTGATAGTAAAGGAAGTACGATGAGTTGGAAGGCTATTGACTGTAAATCATGTGCTTTTCCTGAGCATCCTTTCAGGTAACATTGCATTGTGTATTTTAGGGACAGGCAACTCAGATTCTATTTTAAACAACTCATTCATTCCTTTTGTTGCTAAATTTCTGAAAGTAATTTCCTAGTTTTTATGATGGTTAGTTAAGTTTGGGTCAGATGTGTTAACCAATAGAACCTTATCAAAATTTTATGACTAAATTTGTCAGTCAAATATTGGTGTTTTCACTACGTAGATACTACAAAAAATGAGAAAGCATAAGCTTCTATGAATTTAATAGTAACATTTTTTTTTTAATCTTTCAGACAAGGTTGAGGATACAGAAATTATGCCTCTGTCTAGCCTAGAACCCACAGGGCAGAACACAGTTGCTATAAGAGACATTTTTGTCTTCTTTGGTACCATGAGGTGCTGCAAGGGCAGAAGGTATATAAAATGGAGTTGTATCGAAATGAAAATTCACCTCTTTAATCTGACACAATTTTCTAGAACTGGGTTACTTACAGAGTCTGTGAAGTAGTCAAAGATTAGGAATACAGAATCAAGTGGCAATTTCTGTAATGCTGTGTATATCTTTAGGTGGGTCAAATTTTGAATCATTCATGAACACAATATCCCCAAAACGTCAACATAGATCACATGCAGGTAGACTACAATGCACAATACTGATCTTAGGTTTCTCTGGGGGAAGTCTTCAGTGTTTTATAATTCTCCTTTTGAAAAGTTAAAATCCAGGTGAGAAGTTTTTGTAAAGCTGGGACACATTTAAAACCAGTCTGAAATGGAAGAGTCTGTCACCACGGGAAGTTTGGTGTGATCAGTACCTGTTCAAGAACAGGCCACTTTCATTTGTGGTTATTTGTAAATCTCTCATTAGAAACCAAGGGTGGGTTTGGGCAGTTGTATCATTAGAATGTACGGTTCCATTATAATGGTGATGTCATCTGTCACTGCTTCCCAGAATGTGATACTGTCCATTCCAGGGTCTCTTGACGTTACTTGTTGTACGGTACACAGGCGGGCAGGATAACGGTTGCACACGCGGGGCCTGCAAGCGGTTCTGCTACATCTCCTTCAAGTTCTGTCCAGGTTCCTTTCTCTGGACAGTAGCATATTGTAGATGACTTGTAGGCCCCCTGTAATGGCAGAGCAGGGAACACTTAGAGCAGGCTGTTCAGAGAAGTAACACAGTAACATTATTGATTGCATTTACACTGGAAGGAAGATGGCTTCTCGGCTCTTGCTAAAACAAAACTCTAACTGAAATCATGAATGTTTAACTGTTTTACTGTAAGGGACAATTTGAAAGTCACAAGATTCCAAAATCTTTTGTGTGTATTTGTGTAACGAATAACAGAAGTCAAGTACCTAGAACATCCTAGATGCTGAACAAATCCTTCAAATGAACAGATCAATAATTGAAACTATCCAGCTGGTTTGGGTTAAAGAAAAAAGACAAATTCACCTTAAGTATTCAAATATTTGAAGTAAACTGGATTTTTGATTGTTGCTCCTCCTCTCCATATATTTTGTTACTGTGGAAACTCAGGATCAGGATTCAAAATCAATTTTAAGTAAACTGGCTATGAAGTTTTGCCTACTTCTCACATTGACTCACTCATTTTCAAGAGGCCACACAAGAAATTGAAAATGTTTTTAATCTTGTTTTCTTTGTCAAACTTAAGAGCTAGCACTCATATAACATTTCCCTTCCCCAAACCAAAGAAGCTTCATTTTCATCACAGGAAACATAGAAAAACCAATCAACCTAATAATAATTTATTGCAAATATATTCCTAGTGTCTGATTCCTAAATATATATTCCTGTCTTCAGCTAGCAATTTGTACCAGTAAACAAGCAAATATATGACTATTTAGTTATATGTCAACACATCTTTGCCTCCATATGACTAAGAACTTTTTAAAATGCCTCCCAAACCACATATTTGTCTCAATATAACTAATAACTTTTGAAAACTCCTCCAAAACTTTTTATGACCACCTTGTTTGATGTAAAAGAAATACCAAATAACTGACACTAGGACTCCAAATTAACTTTATAAAATCAGCATGTATAAACTTGAATTGTACAGACAGATCCTTATGTGTTCTTGACAACAACAACAACATAACAAAAGAAATGAAAAAAGGCAAAAGAGAAACAAGCTGGACAGTAAGAATTTAGATCTAATCTCCAGTCTACAGGAAATATGCAGATAGGATTATTTTAAATGACATCCCAAAGAAGTCATTAGGCAATTCCAGAATGTTGGGTATTCTACATAGCTAACCCTGTTCGTTCACCAAGTCAATGGAATGGGGCAAGAAGTGACAGAGGTACTGTTATCACTAGACATAATGCTTTATGACATCATGAGACATAATAACTAAATCTGAGTGGAACCTGTTCCGATTTGAACATGTCAACTTAAAAAAGACATTTTTTCCCCCAAGTCAGTAGGAAAAAATGTGAATTTGGCTATAAAGGAATTATTGTTCATTTTGTTAGATGTGATATGGATAGCATGCCTATGTAAGAGAACGAGTTTTGTTTTTTTGTGAGACACATACTGAGCATTAAAAGTGCAATAATATGATGTGAGGAATTTGTTTTAGTCAAAAATTTTAGAGGGCTAGATGAAGTAAGTATGGCAAACTGTTGATGGATGGTGAGGCTGGATGGGCGGATAAAGAAGAACCCTTATAATCTCAATTTCTGTGTATATTAAAAAATTTTCAGACTAAAAAGGAAAAAAAAAAGGTAAAAATAATTGCAAAATATATCCCAAATAGAAATCATAGGCACTGAACAATTAATTTCCATTTCTTATCCAAGTCAGAAACTGTTCAGATTATCCTATTCAAGCAAATTTAACAGCAAGTTTATGAAATCACTTCAGTTTGACTTCAGTTGGGAAACCAGATTTAAAAAAGCATACGAATAAACATGAACCAGAGATCTGTGCTACGGTTGATGGGTCAGCAACTTTGCGCTAGGGCAAGCAAACGGATTCCATTTTATTACTCAAATAATTTACCACTTGTATATAAGTATGATAAACAAAAGAAGTTCCCTGAGGTCATCTTAAAATTGAACAATAGTTTAATTAGTAAACAAAGGTCTGCCTTGAGCATTATGCTCTTATAAGAATTATCTACATGGGATAAATGTGACAATAGCAACTCAACAGATTAGACAGAAATGTTAGAGGGGCCATGAGTTTATATTGAGAAAGGAACAACTCAGAAAAGGAGGATAAGAATGCAATGGAAGAATGCAATCAATGTCACCAAATTGTACAAGTAGAAAATGTTGAATTGGTGAATGTTTTGCTGTGTATATTTTCACCACCACCACCAAAATCAATACAATTTAGAAAAAAAAAAGAGATAAAGACGTGAGTGTTATAATACATTTGGAAGCAAACAGGAAAAGCAAGCATAAACAAGTGTATGATGGCGAGACAAATGTGGACACATACCATACTCCAGCTGTAACCACCAACAAGGTAAATGCTGTCATCAAGCACTGCACAGCCAGGCCCACTTCGGCCTTCCAAAATAGGAGTCTGGAGAATGTTCCACTGGTCACCTTTTGGGTCATAGCATTCCACAAGCATGACATCGAGGTGGGAGAAACCTGAGTGACAAGCAAAATGGGATCACAGGAGAATACATTTTCAGGGTCTCAATTCAAGGTTTGTTGTTGTTAAGTGCTGTTGAGTCAGTTCTGACTCGTTGTTGGTAGTATTGTTGTTGTTGTTAAGTGCCGTTGAGTCGATTTCGACCCATAGCGACCGTGTATAGGGTTTCCAAGGAGCAGCTGGTGAGCTTGAACCACTGATCTTACAGTTCAAACGGCTTTGCAGTCTGGCACATTATCCCACAGCATCACACCAGGACTCCATAATCATCAATAGGGGCAGTTAAAGAAATTATGTATCAATCATATAGTAAAATACTCTGAAGTTTAAAAAAATATATGTGAATATACATGTATACAATCAAGTAAAACAGACACATTTCTGTGTGGTTTAATCATAAATGGCAGTAGGCATTGTAGCAAAAAAAAAAAAAAAGCACATGATTAATTTAGATTTTAGTACAAGATAAACCTTTCATTTCATCGTATACATTTTACAGTATAAAAAATCAGAAACAACCTGGTTTACTTGGTTAAAATCTAGGGAAGAGAGACAATGTTTATAAAGGAACAACAACTTACAAAATGCACCTTGGGGTCTGTGCAGTAACCACCTGGTGTGAGCCCAATCTTCAAAGTCCAATCATGAGGCAAAGAAACAAGTTATAAAGTCTTTACCCTCAGTGAATGTATCAAGAATTTACATAGAAACTTTAAAAAGGTTTAATATACACAGACCCTAATGATCATTTTGTGGTGATGTGCTCCTTCCAAATCATACTTCGGGATCATAGACGTTTAAACACAGATGTTTTGTGGAGACATTTCCAAACTCAATGAAATAGCTGTCCTCGCTTGTGCTTTAACTTCAGGTGACAGCTGAATGGCGAAGCTTCTTCCTCTCTTATTGATGCAGTTTCTCAGCCTCCTGTTGCTTCTTCTGCTGTTCAGACCTTTTTAACGTGAATGTCAATTGTTTGCTGCCAACAGTGATATCCGATACATTCTATGTCCCATTTTTTGCTTCAAGTTTCAAATGATCTTCAAGGGTTTTTATCATCAGTTTCTGTTTTGAAGTAGAATCTTTGAAGCTTCTGAATTCTTTTCCCGCTTTGATGTCATAAAACTGGGGCTTCAGAACTGTCTGCTGGTCCTCCTTGACTCGTTCCTGCCACTTCTTTTTTTCCTCTTGGTGAAGTCTGGGCTGTTTCCTGACCTCTTCAACCCAGTCCTTTTCATCATCTGAACTCTCCGAACTTTCTGAATCACTTGGTTTCCCTTCTAGTTCTTCCTCATCTTCTTGTTCATGACGTTCTTGTTGCTCTAACAAGTCTTAGTTTCTTTTTCTATTTTTCATGAATCTTTGAAACAAGTGGATTCAAAACTCTAAATTCTTCACTCTCTTCATCAACTTGGAAATCAGAGTTCTCAAACATACCTTTAAATTGATTCTCAGTGAGAATATTAGGAAGGCTCTTAACTTTCTTTTTCCACATAGATTTCTGCCTCTCCTCTTCTTCCTCAATTAATTTAAGCGCCAGCTTTGTTAACTTTTGGCAATTTCTTTAACTGCGAACCTTAAGGTTAGCGGTTCGAAACTACCAGCCGCTCCGTGGGAGAAAGATGAGGCTTTCTACTCCCGTAAAGATTTACACCCTTGGAAACCCTGTACAGGGTCGCTATGGGTCAGAACCGACTCGACGGCACTTAACAACAACAACAACATATTCATCATAAGCAAATGGCTTTACCATCAGTTTTATCTTGTGATAAAGTCTTATATCCATGAAAAATCCATACATTTATGTCCAAAGAAAAGGTGATCCGATGAGATGTGTGAGCCCTAAATTTTTAAGGTCTTTCCTGGTGACAAATTTATAATCATCATAAACTGTGCTTTCTGGATTCTCTTCTAATTCTTCTGTCAAATTGTCTAAGAAGGAACACCACCTGGGAGCAGGGCCCCAAACCGGAACATAACAAATGCCCATCTTGGGGGTTTCATTGGCAGTAAGAAGCATTCCTGAGTTGGGATAGAGACAGACATCCTTAATGTCATATTCTGACTCCAAGGAAGTAAATATTTTTCCAGAGTTCTTGTCCCACATTTTGAGAATTTGAGAGTCTGCAGACAAAATAAAATCTAATAACTCCTGGAAATTAACTGACTTAATAATAGGCAGACCATTCTGGTGATCCTTAACTAGCAATGGCTTATCAGATTGAAGAGCATATAATAAAACCTGCCCCTTGGATGTTCCAACTGCCATGGTCAAGGCACCATTGAATTTCAAAGCTGAGATTATTGGTATACTGTTTATCTCTGAATCTGCTGTGACATTACTTAGTGCACAGTCTAAGAGGCCATCTCTATTCAAGTTCATGGGTCCCAGCACTCTACTCGACCCTCCACTGTTCCAGTGGCAAACAAACCATGCTCGGAATTGATGTCACAAACATTATTCTCTGCAGCATCAGTTTATAGAAGATTCAGGTATCGTCCTTGTTCTAGATTTAATCTATAAACTTCTGAGCTTGCACCAACAAAGTACAAGTCACAGGATGGATAGCGGTAAGAGAAATCTCTCCCAAACTTTGGTATTCTGGTTTTGTAGTAAAAACCTTGTTGTGAGTGAAATTCAATATATCTATCATTACATAAGAAGACAATCTTGGAATAGTCATCAGATAAAATTCCAAAGGTTACAACTTCAGAATCTAAACACCTTTCAAACTTCAAGGATAACTGATAGGTGTCATAACATCGAACCCAAGGTTTGTATGTTCCAGTTGCTAAAATATACGGTCCATCTTTTGATACTTTAATAGTAGTATAAACAGTTGGCATTTCAAAATTGTGAATTAGTTCAATTCTCCTACGAACATCAACATCTTTCTTTTGTAGTTCTGTTTTCTTCCTGTCAGAAAGTCATTCAGGAAGGGACTTGCCGCAGCTGAGACTGTAAATCTTCACCTTGCTGAGGCTGGAGATCTGCATCGCAGCGTCGTGTCACAGCAAACCCTGTTTGTGTTCAGGCCACTCTTAGCTGGGTGGACTCAAGCATCAAAATCTCAGAGCCTCTAGTGCAGAGCTCAGTGGCGTGGAGCTGCTGGTGTGGTCTCAGGTGTTGTTGGTATTAGGTGCCATCAAGTCAGTTCTAACTTATGGTGACACCAAACACAATAGAATGAAACACTGCCTAGTCCTGTGCCATCCTCACAATCATTGGTTGCTAAGCTTGAGCCCATTGCTGCTGCCACTGTGTCAACCCATCTCATTGAGGGTCCTCCTCTTTTTCATTGACCCTACACTTTACCAAGCATGATGTCCTTCTCCAGACTGGTCCCTCCTAATAATATGTACAAAGCCTGGCCATTAGGACTTCTAAGGAGCATTCTGGTTGTGCTTCTTCCATCACAGATTTGCTTGTTCTTCTGGCAAATCATAGTACTTTTAATATTCTCCAACATCATTACTCAAATGCATCAGTTCTTCTATGGTATTTCTTATTCTGACTCACAACAACCCTGAATAAAGTTTCTGGTAGAACTGCTGGCCTTGCAGTTAGCAGTCCTCTGCCTTTCCTACAGTGCCACACCAGGCTAAGACTTCTTAAATATAACCAAACCAACCACCACCAACAAAAACATTTAGAGATATCAGGTATATAACTGTATATCAAGACTCAAATTAAAAAATGATATTGAAGACGTATCAGACCTAAAAATCCAAACTCTAGAGTGTTTTGCATAATTTCAAAGCAAGGATGCTAAAATTCATGTTATTAATAAAGGCTGCGTAAGTGGGTTGTTGCTGTTAGGTACTGCCAAGTTGGTCCTAACTCATACTGACTGCAACAGAACAAAACATTGCCTGCTCCTTCCTGCACCCTCCTCACAATTGTTACTACGTTTAATCCCATCACTGCAGTGCTGTTAATTCATCTCACTGAGAGTCTTCCTCTTTTTCTTTTTCAATGACCCTCTACTTTGCCAAGCATGTTGTCCTTTTCCAAGGACTGCTCCCTCCTGATAGCATGTCCTAAGTATGGGAGACTAAGTCTCGCCATCCCCTCTACTAAGAAATATTCTGGCTATACTTCTAAAACAGAAGTTCTTCTGGGAGTCCATGGTATATACAATATTCTCCAACGGTGTAATCCAAAGGTGTTAATTCTTTGAGTTTTCTCATTCATTGTGTATCTTTCACATGCCAATTGTTGTTGTTTTTAAGGACCATCAAGTCAGTTTTGACTTACAGAGACCCTGTATAGTGTTTCTGAGGAGTAGCTGGTGGGTTTGAACCACCGACCTTTTGGTTAGCAGTCCAGTGTTTATCCTAAAGTGCTACATTGAGAGTCACATGCA
>NW_006408533.1:13252620-13284053 GCF_000296735.1 Chrysochloris asiatica
TTTAACACCTAAAAAACATTCTTTTGCAGCAGATTTGTTTACAGCCTATTTCTATAAACTGCAATTGTTGCTGTTAAGTGCCATCGAGTTGGTTCTGACTCATATCAATCCTGTATAGGGTTTCTGAGGAGCAGCTAGTGAGTTTGAACCTCCTACCTTGAGGTTTTATCTGACCTTAAGGTCTAGTGCTTATCCTACAGCACCACACCAGGACTCCTATAAACAGCAATAGTGATGAGAAAGGTTTTCAATATTTACTAAGGATCAAGACTTGAGTTACTGCCACTTTGAGCTTCTTGTCTCACTTGTGATAAGATTTATCAATAGCAGGGGTATTAACTTGAAAAAAAGGAGTTTTTTTTTTTTTTTCCTGGACTTTACTGGAGCCCTGTATTGGATTTAAGGGGTCAAAATTCCTTAGTGGAAGTTTCATGATTATTAAGAAGACCAACTCTTTAATGATATGTTTTTTCTTTTCTAGTTAAATGCATGAGTCCTGGTGTGGCACTGTGGGTTAATGCGCTCATCTGCAAGATTGGTTTGAACCGCAAAGTTGGTGGTTCAAGCTCACCAGCTGCTCCTAGGAAACCCTATGCAGGATCACTATGGGTCGTAACTGACTGAGGGCACTTAACAGCAACATGGATAGTTACTGACACAGTACATATACTTAACTAAAAATCGTATAAGACTCTTCAAAGTAATTGAGAATACCAAAAAGAATAGAATTTTTATTCTTAAATGATAGAAAGGTTATTTCAGGCCATAACTTCTCCCAGAAAAAAATAAATCATGCAGATTTTGGAACTATAGAACAATGCATTCATTGCAACTCTGTAGTGTACTCCTTTTCTTTGCCATGAATATTCCTGATAATAATTTTGAAAGCATATACACTTGGATTGAGCACTTTGGAAAATTCCTGTTTCTTACATCCTAGTAGCATTTCCTGGGGAGAGGTATGCTTTCTTGGCAACAAGTTCATATATTACATTATGTTAACTGTAATTGTCACACAAAAAAATATAAAGGATGGGACAGTTATCCTTTTTCTACAGACATGAGGTTATGTATCTTGAGTAAGACCATACAACTACCGTATTTTATATAAATAAAACACACATTGTATTTTTGCATACTGTATAACTTGTGTTAGTTTCATATGCTCATTATACCAATATTTTTCACAAGTTATTCCATTCACTTTTCATTTTTTTCTTTCTTTCCAATGGATTTAATGTTAAGTCTCCATCTTGGCATCTGTTTCAGTTTGGTTCCCAGTAGTTTCTCTCCTGACAGGATTCTTTCCTTTCTGTGCAAACCGCTTTCTCCAAACGCAGGCAGAAATCACTTTTTCTGCCTTGAATCAGCCCTCGCCAGGACAGCTGGTCCCAGCCACAAAAGGGCAAGGGTCTGCACCCAGAGCAGGAGAGAGCCTAGGGCTCAGAGGGGTTATTTAAGCACCCTGCTTAAACAAGAAGGTCTGAGTGGCCACTTGAGGGCCTGCTCCCGCACAGCACAGTCTTACCACCTGGTTTCATGTGGGGTCGGTACAGTGGGACCTAGGTGAGCATGGACAATGGGTCCCTGCTTGCTACGGGATTAACTTGGGTTCAGGTTGTGGTAGAGCCACACACAGCCTTCCACCCCATCCTCTGTATGTCTTTGCATGGTGGTGCTGTTGTTAAGTGCTGTCGAGTCACTTCGGATCCATAGTGACCCTGTATAGGGTTTCCAAGGAGTGGCTGATGAGTTTGAACTATCAACCTTGAAGTTCAAACCGACTTTGCAGTCCAGCGCATTAACCCACAGTACCACAATAGGATTCCTTGCATGGTGCGCCTGGACACAGATCTAATACAAGAAACTTCATTGCTCTGAGGCCCTTCCATGAGTGGCCCTAGAGCAAACTCACAGTTTCAAGTATATATTTTCTGATTAACAGGGTACTGCCAAACTTGATCCATGATTCCTTGCCTATGGCTTAGGCTTATACCTTTATTATATAAAATAAGATCAAAAGTAACATTTTCAGATTATTGGGTGAGGATGAATGAGGCAAAAAGTATTTTCTTAGAAATATCACAAGACATGCATAGTGAACATAATTTCATCATTTCTACACATTATATGTGTGTGCAAATTATTTATGTGTATATGTTGTTTGTGAAAAAACACCAAAGTCGTATTTACATAAAAATAAAGTAGTAAGTACATAACTGCATTCCCGTGTGGCACCGTAGGATTAGCACTGGACTGTTAACCAAAAAGTCGGCAGTTCAAACCCACCAGCTGCTCCCTGAAAACAATGTACAGGGTCACTATAAGTTGGAACCAACTCAACGGCACTTAACAACAACAACAACAGCAAAGTACATAACAGGGGTTCAAACCCAGGTTTAGATGCAAAGTTCATACTGTTTCCTCTACACCATGATGCCCCCCAAGGATCTCTGGTAGAATAGTAGTTACGAGTCGGGCTGCTAACTGCAAGGTCAGAAGTTCGAAACTACCAGCTTCTCCGTGGGAGAAAGATGAGGCTTTCTGCTCCTGTAAAGATTTACAGCCTCAGAAACCCTGTACAGGGTCACTATGAGTTGGAACTGACTCCACGGCATATAGCCACCACCATGATGTTCCCCAGATGTAACCTGATTTTGATGTGTGTTCTATTTCTGCTTTCGGTTGTCTTTAACCAAGTCTTTGTGCTAACTATATTCATAAATATGAAAAATGCCTCTCAAATGTTTAGGCACTACTTTGTACAAAAGAAATGAGTTGAAATCATGTTTTAGTGTAGAAAGGTATACAATTAATCAAAAGCCTATGGCGGTAAAGGATTGGATTGGAATAAAGGAGCAACAGTGAAAGAGAAAAAGAATAACAAAGGAAAATTGCAGCAGTAAAGCTAATTGGGAAAACCTCTGAGACAACAAACAGAACTGTTGTCAGTTTCCATTGAGTTGATTGTGACTCATGGTGACCCCGTGTGTACAGAACAGAAGTTTCAAGGTCTGTCTTCTAAGGTACTTCTGGATAGGTTCAAACTGCCAATGTTTTCATTAGTTGTTCAATGCTTGACCATCTAATGAGGGACCCTATACATAGACTGACCTCCTGGTGTGGCATTGTGGGTTTATACGCTGGACTTTATAGTCAGTTTGAATCACAAGTTTGGTGGCTCTAGCTTACCAGTCGCTCCTCAGAAACCCTATACAGCACTTAACAATAACACTTAACAGCAATGGCACTTAACAACACCACCAACAACAACAACATACATAGACTAGGTTATTGGCATTTGTGGTTGAAGAGCCAGGAGCTATGAACTTGCAAATATGTACATTAAACATACACCTGTGCTGTTTTTATTAAATATAGGGTAAGTATGTATTAAGAACAACAGAAACAAAATTCTGTATCCAACCCATTTTTTGTGATGAGTGCATTATTGCAAAATAAATACATGAATGGGCCCAATTTACCATACCTAAATGGCCTGTTTCTCATCTTGCTCACAAAGATCATGCTATGTCAGAAGTGGAGGACACTTTAGAGGTCAACTACTTTCTTCATTTTCAGGCTCAAGAAGTTCAATGACGTTCTCAGTGTCACAGCTATCTCTTCTTTCCTAACACATTCATGAAACCTGCCACTCAAACTTTGCAGTCTTATATATAAATGAGGAAGGGAAGGAGCCAAATCATGACTCTAATACTATGCATTAGAGAATCCTGATGTGGTGCTATGGGATAATGCACAGGACGGAAAGGTCAATTTGAACTGCTAGGTCGGAGGTTCAGACTCATCAGCAGCTTCTCGGAAACCCTAGACAGGATTGCTATGAGTCAGAACTGACTTGACGGCACTTAACAACAGCAACAAGAGAAATTTTATTTTAAAAAGCAAATAGAAGGACTTTGAGAATCACGGTTGTTGTTGTAAAGTGCCATTGAGTCGGTTCTGACTCATAGAGACTCATGTCTAAATATAGACAAAAGATTCTACTAAATGTTTAAGAAAAACCATGGATTATTGTCTTTGTGCAGCTATAAAAGCTTTGTGATTAAAGTTCTTTATGATTACTGCTAAAAAATATTTTTCTGAGAAAAAAAATCCATTTTTGTTGATAAGGGATAATTTATTTCACTGAGTTCATTGTTACGACAAATTGTACTTTTCAGTTATTAATGCTCTTGTTTTTCCTTCTCTGTAGACTTCATTATTCATTTCTTTAATGTGTATGGAAACTTAAAAATAATCCTATCTGCAGAAAAGCCAAAATAAATGGTTGCTCAAGGGTACTGCTAATTTACACAGAGTAGATTTTATTTGGTCAACATGTTTTTTACTTGGTTAACTATGATTATCTAACGAGAAACCCCCTTAGCAAGACATGATATGCAAATGTTATTGTGATTAAAAAAAAAAAAAGACCTTTCAAATGATTTCCTCCAATTGCATACAAGCGATCATTCATTACAGCCAAAGTGTGGATGGCGCGTTTTGTGTTCATATCTTGTTTTCGAGCCCAGACATCCATTACAGGGTCATAGCAGTATAGCCATGGGACATATTCTCCATTGTGAACACCTCCTGTGAATTAAACATATACATATAAGTCAAGAAAGTGCCTTGGAACTGAACTTGGAAACAGAAAGTCGAAGAATGACTTGCCTGAAATGTATATTTTTCCATTGTGCACTGCTCCCGCATGAGCTGCTAGAGGCTGTGGCAATGAGGACACATAACGCCATTCATTTGTTTCTAGGTTATAACACTCCACACTGGACAAGTAGCCAGTCTCATTCCTTCCACCAATAACATATAAATGTTTGTCCAACCGACATGCATAGAAACTGGCTCTTCTGCAATAAAAACAACCACCCTCAGTGAATCACAAAAGGAATTGAAATAGGATAAGGGACAATCAGTTGTTCAGGAAAAGGAGGTCTACTGTGCTGTAAAAAGGTTGTAAACTTGTAGAGCCTATAAACATAGTTACTTTATAAACCTGAGACAATATGCACTAATCATATGTATTGTCCATTATTGACAAGATATTTGATATTGAAGAAATAGTAAAGAAGTAATTCAAATCTATTTCAGCTCTTTTTATCTTGCTTTTTATACACTAAGTGTTCATTAATGTTTGGGGTCTTTGGTACCTTGTAAGGATAGCACAGCTCAATAAGACAAAGTGAAAAATGAGGTAGATAATGTAACAACAATAAATTATCTTGACATTCACTTTCTTTATGGTCCTTCAAGGGTCATTGTTTCCAATTTATAAGAGAACTACATCATCAAAATTTTTCTTCAATGATCATTTTTTTTCTTTTTCCCACCCCTAATACTATTGCAAATAGAACAACTTTTGTGAATTGCATATAATGTTCAATTTTGCTTTTATATAATCAGTTATAGGAATTTCATCTAAGTAACATTTGGTATTGATTCTTAAAAGGCTATAGGATACTTTTTGAGTCCATTTTCATAACAAGCTATGGACCTTCAAAATCAAACAATATAAAACTGTGTGAAAGGACAATTCTGAACTAGACGTCTACAAAAGTCTAGGTGTGACATATGTTGCTGCTGTTGCTATGTGCCGTGGAGTTGGTTCTGACTCATAGGGACCCTGCACAGGGTTTCCAAGGCTGTAAATCTTTATGGAAGGGACCTGAATTAGGGTGCTAGTACAAGAACTGGAAAGGAGCGATCCAATAGTTATTTTTAAGAAACATGTACATCTTGGTAACCATATATATGAGGGCTGTGGGTGAATTAAGGTTCAATAATTTCAAGGTAGAATAATTAAAGGGACTTCAAAAAGTTCATGGAAAAATTGAATTAAAATATAATAGAAATTTTCATGAACTTTTTGATGCTCCTTCATAACTTCAGACACATCCTTGATACTTTGCATTGCTTTCTCAGCATTGTTACTGGAATAGCATTCTTAAAAGGTTGACACGTGGCCCATAGGTATAATATAATTAAATGCAAAGCCCCTCGGTGAACATAATTCATGTTTGTTTAGTTAATTATCTCCAAAACACTGACAACAATACTCTTGTGTAATGTCAATAGAAAGCATAGGAGTCTTGGTAAAGCTTTATCTGGTAAACTTATATGGTTATACCAATGAACGTTTTAGCCTCTGGAGTCTGATTGCCTGGCTGTACCAGTTACTAAGTGTGTAGCCTTTGACATGTTACTTAACCCATCTCAGCTTGAGGTTGTTCATCTGTAGCATGAGGATAATAAAGATATCTTCCTCAAAGAGCTATTTGTGAATCCATATGTAGAGTGTTCGTAATAGTGTACTATATATATATTTTTTTTAATGCTCAAGAAGGATCAGTTAATGTTGAAAAATCAGGCATAAAGGTGTCTGCATGTTAAACTTTTTCTAATGACTTTTAAATGATGACTAAATTCTTTAGTGATTATTTAGATAATTTATTAACATATAGCTATGGTTATATATCCTGGTTGCTTTTAATAGCCTAGGAATTATTAGCTATTATTGATACTTAAAAAATAATATTTCAGCTATGTTAATTTTTTCTAGATTTCATTGATACCTTTGGAAGAAACATGTGTTGTAAAAAATCTGGAAGGATGAAAAACAACCATAATAATAGAAAAGGGGATGGGAAAAACAAAGGAACAAAAATAAAGAGTAAGTGAGTCATATTTCATAAAGTAGTAGTTGTTAACCTGGGTCTGTGATTTCTGAAGGGCCATGAAGATCGGAAATTGTAATAAAATGTATATTTAAAGAAAATTAAGTTCTGGATCATAAACATCATATACTTATGCATATTCACATTGTATATGGGGTGAAGAGTTTCAGTGTTTTTAATCAGATTGTCAAAGGGATCTATGACCTAAATGACTTGGGAATTCTGGGCATGTTGCTGTTAAGTGCCATTGAGTTGGTCCTGACTCACAGCAGCCCGATTTAGGTTTTCCTAGGAGTGACTTGTGGATTTGAATAGCCAACCTTTTGGTTACCAGCCCAGTACATATCCTATAGTGCCACACCAGATAGGAATAATAATAAAAAAAGAAACTCATTTAAATAATAATGTTAGGTTTAAAAATATTTACGAAATTTGTTGTTGTTGTTATGTGCCGTGGAGTCGGTTCCGACTCATAGCAACCCTGCACAGGGTTTCCGAGGTTGTTAATCTTTACGGGAGCAGAACGCCTCATCTTTCTCCAGCGGAGCAGCTGGTAGTTTCGAACTGCTGACTTTGCAGTTCGCAGCCCAATTCGTAACCACTACGCTACCAGAGCTCCTTATTTATGAAATTAAGCAAATAAAAATAGCCCATTGTTTCCTTTCATTTCTCTAACCAGGTTTAATTTTCTTACTCACTTAATATGGTTGTTAAATTCTAGTGGAGTCAGTTTTGACTCTAAGCACCAAGCCTATTTACAACCGGATGAAACACGACCAGGTCCCGAATCATCTTCACATGGTAGGGGATTGTGGATCCACATAAAATGAAATTCTTGGCAACTTTAATATTTCTTCCATTTATTACGATGTTGCTTTTTGGTCCAGTTGTGAGGAATTTTGCTTTGTTTACATTGAAGACAAATCCATAGTGAAGATTGAAGTATTTTTAAAATTTTCATCAGCACGTATTTCATGTCGTCTTTGCTTTCAGCAAGCAAGATTGTCATCGATATTTCAAAGGTTACTAATTAGTCTTCCTTCAATCCTGATGCCATGTTCTTCATATAGTCCACTTTCTAAGGTTATTTGCTCAGCATATAGATTGAATAAAGGAATTCCCATTCTTTGAAGTGTTATCAACAGTTAGTATATAATCCACACAGTTGAATGCCTTTTTATAGACAATAAAACACAGGTAAACATTTATCTTGTATTCTTTGTTTTAGTCAAGATCCATCTGACATCAACAGTGATATCCCTTGTTCCACATTCTTTCTTGAATCCAGCTTCAATTTCTGGTGTTCCCTGTCAATGTACTGCTGGAATGGTGTGTTAATTGTCTTCAGTAAAAGTTTACTTGTGTGTGATATTAATATTATTTGATAATTTCCACATTGTCACCTTTCTTTGTAATGGGCATGTTGTTGTTGTTGTTAAGTACCGTGGAGTTGGTTCCGCCTCATAGTGACCCTGCACAGGGTTTCCGAGGCTGTAAATCTTTATGGGAGCAGAACGCCTCATCTTTCTCCTGCAGAACCGCTGGTAGTTTCAAACTTCTGACCTTCAGGATGGCAGCCTGACTCGTAACCACTACACTACCAGAGCGCCTTTGGAATGGGCATTGTTGTTGTTGTTGTTGTTCAAACTTCTGACCTTCAGGATGGCAGCCTGACTCGTAACCACTACACTACCAGAGCGCCTTTGGAATGGGCATAGATGTGGATATTTTCCAGTCATTTGGCAAGAAGCTGTCTTCCACATTTCTCGGAATAGATGAATGAGTGCCTCCAGCGTTGAATACATTTATTGAAAATTTTCAATTGATATTTGTCATCAGTTCTCGGAGCCTTGTTTTTTGCCAATGCCTACAGGGCAAGATGGACTTCTTCCTTCAATACTACAGGTTTTGATCTTATGCTGCTTCCTGTAATGGTTAACATCAACCAATTCTTTTTGGTATGTTGAATATGGTGGTTCCAAGTTATTTTTACTAGTATTTTGAACTTCTCAAGGTAAATTATTTTACTTAAAAGACTGACAGATGTCTAAAAAATATGTCCTAAAATAATGGATATTTATCTTTCTTATATAACAGCTCATGGAGCTTCTAAAATAATTCATTGTCTTATTTCATCAATGAGCACTCTTTAAATAACTTTGACTCTATGGGTGGTGGCTATTGTTAAGTGCCATTGAGTTGATTTCTGAGGAGCAACTGGTGGGTTTGAACTGCCTACCTTATGGTCAGCAGTCCAGTGCTTATCCAGGACTCTATGGCTAATGGACCATTCACGTTATGGGTTGCTGCCTAGGTCAAACAACCCATAGGAGATCCAGAATTAGAAGACTGATCGGGCATTTGTGAGATCTGCCTTTTCTCACTCAGCTCTGTAAGAAGCTCTTTATTTGGTCTATCGAGTTGATGGTTCTAAATAAATAAAAAAACTCCTTTTACTGGGAACCTGACATGATATGCTGTAAAGACTTAGAAAGGAATGTTAACTAGTCTAGGAGACAAAATGTCTGCCAGTCATGCCAAGTATAAAAGTTTTCTGCTTAATTAAATTTAAAGTGTAAAGAATAAGAAAGCGATCTCTTTTTGGTAGTGTAGACTGCTTTTGTATTGTCTGAATTTAAATTTTCTCACTTTCTTGAGGTGGCTACTTCCCCACTGTAGCACTAAGTCAGCCTGTCAGACCTTGTTCTTTGTAGCCAAAGCATTTTTAATTTGATGCTCCATGTGTACTCCTGGCTTTATCCACACAGTGTCACTGTTAGGATCTGAATGAAAAAAATATATATCAGTAGGTTTCACTTCCTGACTTGATGTGTATTTTTTGTAGAAGTTCCAATAGCGAAGGTTTTGAGTCTCTGACTTCCTCTCACTTATTTCCTTGTGTGTCCAAAGGAAGAATTCACAAAATGCCTCAGAGAAACACGGAATAGTTAATGGTCTGTCTGTCAGCAGCTGTGAAGATTGGCTTGATGCTAAAGTTTTACTATGTCAGATTTCTTTTGGGACTGGTTTCTGACTTTCCTGCCTTACCCCACCCCACCCCCATGTGAAGAGCTCACCTCATTTAAGCTATTTTATTTAATTTTGGAAAAGTTCATGATTATTAAAGTTACTAATGGCATTGCACTATTTATATTTGAAATTGCTCATTCTGCTTCATCCCACTCCCAGTCTGGGGCAATATTCAATGTTTCTGAGATAAATTTAAAAACCAGCAATGATAACTCCTATAAACATACTTTGAATCCTGCTTAATGTACAACTCTTTACGGACCCTTAAGGTGGTTGGTTTGTTTATGTCCTGAAGTAATAGATTGAGTTACCTTAAACTTATCTCAGCTTGAATTTTTAACTTTCATTATTTGATTAATAATGAAATTATTTTTCACTAGTTTTTGATTATCACTACCACTTCCACTAAGTGCAACTGATTTCTCAAACAAAATATTGTCTTGCCTTGTTTCTTTTAAGACTACTATAGAGAAAAATCTTTAAATTTGGAAACCTTTTCAATTGAATTGCTCCCAGTTTTTCACTGGAGTCCTGGTGTGGTGCTGTAATAAACAATGAACTGCTAACCATAAGGGTGGTGGTTCAAATTAATCAGTTACTCCTGGACAACCTTATACAAAGTTGCTAGGAGTCAGAACTAACTTGATGGCACTTCCCAACAACAGCAAGAGTCTTTCACTTACTCTGTGAAGAGGAAAGAGGCATTCTTGTGATTACTGCTCAAACTGCTCCCCTTTCTTGCTCCTCTCCCATACCACCTTTTCTTTGGGCTAGCTATGGCAGTAACACTTCATTATTCATAGGAATAATGTCTGATTGGCTATTTCTGCAAAGGAAAATTTTAAACTTACCAAAACATTTCTATTGATCAGAGTTTTAATTTTTGCTCTCTTCCTCTTACTGAAGAGCAAATCCTAAATTTGGGACCAAAACAATTCATTATCACAGCATTGAATTTGTATTGTAAATCTGGTGGTATGCTCTGTAAGAGTAGGTTACCTAAGAGAAGACTTAAACATGTTTCTGCTATTCTCAATTGATTTAGGGACTTGTCAGCATCACTGTAACTCCTGAGTGTTTTGGTATCTGCCAGATGGAAGGCAGTTGGTGGGAAACTTGTGGTGAGTTGGCGTCATGAAGTCCAAAATGAGAAATTACCTCAATTGAATGTTTTGAGAAACTTTTCTGATCTGAAGAGTGTCTCTTATAGTTTAGGATTGCTTTTTATTTTCCTTATTTTTTAAACCACCAATTAATCCACACTGGTAACTGATCTTACTTGCTATTTTGAATGGAAGCATTCCAATGACAGCAACATTTCATTTCACGTTATGGATTGCTGCCTAGGTCAACCAACCCATAGGAGATCCTGAGTTAGAAGATTGACTGGGCATTTGTGAGATCTTCTTTTTCCCACTCAGCTCTGTAAGGAGCTCTTTATTTGGGCTATCGAGTTGATTGTTCTTAATCTAAAAAAAACCTTCTTTTACTAGGGACCTGACATGATATACCATAATGACTTAGAAAGAAACGTTAAACAGTCCATCCTGTCAACGGTGGCTGCCGGGCGCCGACAGACCATGGCAGGTCTTTTTATCAGGTCAATGAGCTGCTAAAAATTGTCTAAGTAGGACCCTGCCATGATAGGCCATAGTGCCTCAGAGGAAGTCATTATAGACTATCAAGTAAACAATACACATTTTTAAAAAATTACTAATTAGGTTTTGCAGCAATACTTCCCATCCTTAGGGGCTCTACAGTGAAATAATTGACCGCAACATGAGTTACGCCTCTCAAGCCAAAGGCGTGAAGGTTAATTATCATGGCGTACAGCCCCCAGCAAAGGGTGCCATTGTGAGGAGATGCTGACATTCCAAACATATTACTGATATCTATTTTATTAAAGAATTCTTAAGACAAAAACTTTTTTCCAGTAGTTTTAAGGAAGGGGGAAAGTGATGTAGTTGCAAAAACAGCATCTAGGCACAAACTACCCAAAGAGAGATACAGGGTAGAATAGAGGGAGATGTCCGGAGAATTTTGGTTCATAGAAAAATTGTCAGGTTATTTGTTGATTAAGAATCATTTCTTAGGGTAGGTTTGCACTAGACATTCCTGAAAGTATCTGTTGTCTTTGCAACATACTGTTCCTTATCCTTTCAGTCTACAGCATTTAGTCTCCTAAAAAGGAATTTTCATCTATGCATATGGAATAAAAGAGAACATGGGGACTGTAGGATAAGTTCTGGACTACAAAGCTCAAAGTCGATGATTTGAGCATACAAGCTACTCCATGGGAGAAAGGTGAAGGTTTCCGCTCCCGTTGAGATGCACAGCTTCAGAAACCCTATACAAGGTCACTATAAGTTGAAACCCACTCCACAGCACTTAATCACACCAATGAACTAGCAAAGCACTAAATTTCTTTATAGCATAAATTCACACTGTCATGCTGTAGGAATGCACATTTAAAAATGAATAGTATCCTTTATAATTTTATTTTAACTTGAAGTTAATAATTAAGGATCTAATTTGGTTCTCATGTAACCTACTTGAGGTTAAAAATGGAGATTTTAAGATGAGTGGTAATAAAGGAACAAAGAATAAGGAACAATACTGTGGATTCTTCTTCTGCTTGAGAAGAAGTAGATTGCAGCTTATCGTCACTATCATATTTGAGAATTTGTTCAAGAGGATGTTCATATCCAGATGTTAAGTGAAAAGGATCAAGAGTTCATATTTTAGCATGTGAATTTGCATGTGCACATTAAAACATTGTCTGATATCTAAGTAACAGCCAGGAGAAACAAAATATTCATACTTAGAGTATCTATCGTGTCCTTTTGTACCTAGGAGACTTGTTGTTCTTCTTAGATGCTGTCGAGTTCATTTTGACTCATAGCAACCCTCTGCACAACAGAATGAAACATCACCTGGTCCTGTGCCATTCTCACAATTGTTAGGTTTTAGCTCATTGTTGCTGACACTGTGTCAATTCATCTCACTGGGAACTTCCTCTTTTTTTGCTGACCCTCTACTTTAGCAAACATGATGTCCTTCTTCAAGGACTGGTATTTCTCGACAACATGTCCAACGTATGAGAGATGGAGTCTCTTCAGACTTAGGTGACTTCGGTGGTATAAACACTGCAGGTGTAAATGAGATTATACTTCCAAAGGTACTTTAAAAAGCAAAACAATAAAATGAAAAACAGTTCTTTAAATTGTTGGGAAGACATTTAAGGGGGCAAATTGAACAATTAGAGTTAGTGAGACTTGAAATATTTGATAGTGAAATTTCTGCATCTAAATGCATATCCTTGTGAGAATGTGTTTTACATTCAATTTTAGGATTTAAATATATTGTCATTACGGACAGTGGGATAGCCAGTAGTACTTTAGCTTTGCTTACTAAATATCAGCACAATGTGTAAAAGAAAAGTCACTCCTTTTTCTTCCAATACAAGGACAGATAACTGAGTTATTTGATTCATTTTCTCCACTGAGTTAACGAGGCATTTACTCTAACATGGCCAGGTCAGGCTTCATACTTTGCCTCATATTTCTCTCATTGACACTGTCTAGTATCCCGTATCATGGAAAACCATTCAGTACCAAAGCTTTTTGTAAAGTAGCCACAGATACTTCAGGTACGGGAATTAAGCACTTACCTTTCTTGCATAGGTGGAAGTTGAATCCAGCTATTAAATCGGGGATCATATCGACTGACAAAATTTGTACTGTGCTTTCCTGTAAAAATATATTTATCACACTTAAAACTTAGATATCATTGTTGTTTTGCACATTTAAAAGTATTTTATAAGATGTCTCTCTTCTTGGGTTTAACACACAAATTATAACAGGGGAAGACCTCCATTAGTCAGGGAAAAAAGATGTATAGTATCTCAAATGCTTACCCTTGTTTTTCTTTCCCCTCTACTTTTTTTTTCCCCCAAATGATCAAAATAAAACAACTATAACAATAAAAGTAAGTATATTTACCAAATCATTTTTATCGCAGTTTTAGGGTAAACGTTTCTGGGTAGTGTGTTTATCCTTTAAAAACATGAAGCTGTTGTTTATAAAGGATCAGTTCCAGGGACTATCTTGTGTCATTTTTTTCTGATTAGAGCCTTTGATTAATGATCAGTGGTATAGTCTATTTTTTCCTCAGTAAGAGTCTAAGTTAGGAATGAGTTTTATTTTACGCATGTTATGTAAATCCTGGGTGTGTATTTGAGGAAGCACAGTTGCTGTGAGTATCACAAGTATATTTGCTAAAATGGGAAACATGAGTCCTTGGTGCTGGTTAACCAGCTTATCCTCTCTGAGCCTATGAAGCACAATAATGCCTCCAAGGTATTAGAAGGAACCTTATTTTATTTACATATTGACATCAAAGCAAGAAATGGAAACAAAAGAATACATTACATTTTGCATGTAGTACCTAGGATTATAATCATCTAAAGTACTGGAGGCCCAACTCTAAAAATCTGCTTTTGTTCACATATGTGTAAATATTGAAATGCAAGCACCAAACTTTATCATGGGGTAAAGCCATAAAGTCTGTAGGTGTTCACACAGAAATGTACACACAACACACTTATTAATTATACAGGGTTTTTTTGTATGTGCACCCATTATATGTTTCCACCATTTGTCTGTCAGTTTATCATACTGTGGTGGGTTGCCTGTTGCTGTGATTCTGGAAGCTATGCCAAGAGTATTTTAAATACCAGCAGGGTAACCCACAGTGGGTAGGTTTCATCGGAGCTTCCACAAGAAGCCAGGATAGGAAGAAAGAGAGATGGACTACTTCCAAATAGTTAGTCACTGAAAATCTATGAATAGCAGTAGATCACTGTTAGCACCAGAATATTAAATGTTGAAGCATGATGTAGAGTACCAGAATCTTATCAGACATGGCACCTGAAGATAAACTTCTCAGGTTGGAATGCACTCAGAATATGACTGGGGAAGAGCTGCCTCCTTAAAGTAGAGGTGACTGTGATGATGCAAATGAAACACAGCCTTTGGGCCTTCAGTTGCTTATGGGGCAGAACTCCAAATGAAGAGAAACAGCTGTAAACATCTGTTAATAATTGTAACATGAAATGTATGAAGTACGAATCTAGGAAAATAAATGGAATGGAACGCATAAACATCAGTAACCTAGGCATTAGTGAGCTGAAATGGACTGATATTTCAATTTTGAATATGACAATTACATGGTTTACTAAGCTGTGAATGACAAATTGAAGAGGAATGGCACTGCATTTCTTCTTTAGTCTGAAATTCATCAAACATGCAATCAAGATGTGTTAATAATTACTCGTGATTGGAATGCAAAGGTTGGAAACAAAGAGGAAGGATCAGTAATTGGAAAATATGGTGCTAAAAACTATGATGGAAATTACATGATAGAATTTTGCAAGACCAGTGACTTTGTCAATGCAAGTATCTTTTTTATACAACATAAAATATGACTACACACATGGATGTCACCAGATGGAATACACAGAAATCAAATTGACTACAACTGTGGAAAGGGATGGTGGAAAAGCTCCACATCATCAGTCAAACTAAGGCCAGGGGCACACCATGGAACAAACCATCAATTGTTCATATGCAAATTCAAGCTGAAGCTGAAGAAAATTAAAACAAGTCCAAGAGATCCAAAATATGACCACCTGAATTTAGACATCATCTGAAGAACAGATTTGATACATTAGACACTAGAGACCAAATGCCAGAAAAGTTGTGGGATGACATCAAGATCATCACATAGGGAAAAAGCAAAAGGTTGTTAACAAGACAGGAAAGAAGGGAAAGACCAAAATGGATGTCAGAAGAGATTGAGACTTGCTCTTCAGGTAGATATGTTAAAGTAAATGGAAGAAATGAGGAAGTAAAAGAGCTAAATAGAACATTTCAAAGAACAGCTAGCGAATACAAGGTCAAATATACTGAAATGTGCAAAGACCTGGAGTTAGAATACCAAAATGGAAGCTGAAGGAACTGAAAAAAATTCCAGCCTCGACTTGCAATATTGAAGGTTTCTATGGGAAAACTATGCAGAAATCATCAAAAGAAGATTGAGGGAATACACAGAATCATTGTACCAGAAAGAGATGGTTGGTGTTCAATCATTTAAAGAGGTAACATATGATCAAGAGACAATGATAATGAAGGGAGAAGTCCAAGGTGCACTGAAGGCATTGGCCAACAGTAAGTCTCCGAAAATTAACATGATACAAATTGAAATCTTTCTGTAAACTGATTCAGCACTGGAGGCATTCATTCATTTACACCAAGAAATATGGAAGACAACTACTAAGCCAACTGAATGGAAAAGATCCATACTTGTGCCCATTCCAAAGAGAGGTAGCCTAACGGAATGTGAAAATCATTGGACAATATCATTAGTATGACATGCAAGCAAAATTTTGCAAAAGATGATTAAAAAACGGTTGCAACCATACATTGACAGAGAGCTTTCAGAGATTCAAGCCGGATTCAGAAGAGGATGTGGAATGAGGGATAGCATTGCTGATGTCAGATGAATCTTGGCTGAAAGCAGAGAATATCAGAAATATGTTTAGCTGTGCTTTTACTGACTATGCAAAGGCTTTCAATTGTATGGATCATGACAAGCTTGGCACAGCATTGTGGAGGATGAGTATTTTAGAACACTTTACTGTGCTCTTGAGGAACCTGTATATAGACCAAGAGACAGTTATTCAAACAGAACAAAGGAACACTGAATGGTTTAAAATTAGGAAAGATGTGCACCAGGATTGTATTCTTTCACTATACTGTATGTTGAGCAAATAATCTGAGATGCTGGATTAAAAGAAGAAAAATGTGGCATCAGGATAGGAAGAATATTCATTAACAAATGAATACAATCTTTCTAGCTGAAAGAGAAGAGGACTTATACTTATGGAGTGAACATTAAAGACCATAGCTTTCAGTATGGATTACATATCAATGTAAAGAAAACAAAAATCCTCACTACTGGAACAATAAATAACCTCCATATGAATGGAAAAAAGATTGAAGTTGTCAAAGATTTCATTTTGCTCAGATCAACAATCAACATTCACAGAAACAGCACTCAAGAAATCAAAGGATGTATTGCACTAGGCAAACCTGCTACACAAGACCTCAAGTGTTTAAGAGCAAAGATGTCAGGATGAAGGTGTCCCTGAAAAAAGCCATGGTATTTTCAATCACCTCATAAACATGTGAAAGTTGGACAGTGAATAAGGAAGACAGTAGAAAAATTGATGCATTTGAGTTATGGTGTTGGAGGAGAACATTAAAAGTACCATGCACTGCAAAAGAACAAACAGATCTGTATTGGAAAAAGTACAGCCAGAATGCTGTTTGGAAACCAGAATGGCCAGACTTCCTCTTTCAGACTTTGGGCATGTCAGGAGGGATCAGTCCCTAGAGAATGGTATCATGTTTGGTAAAGTGGAGGGTTGGAGAAAAAGAAGGCCCACAATGAGATGCATTGGTACAGTGGCAGTGGCAATACAATGACCTCAAACGTAGTAATGATTATGAGGTTGGTTCAAGACCAGGCAGTGTTTTGTTCTGATATACATAGGATTGCTGTGAGTGGGTATGGACTCGATGGCACTTAATGACAACTCAATGGCATCAAAGAACTATGTTTGATATGCTTTTAGTCTCTGTAAATATATTGGTATACAAGAAAGACAAAGCCTCTGTCTTTATAAATGAATAAAAAAACATGTAATATTAAGTAGAGACAAATGCTTTAAATTTTAAATAGGCTGGTCACCTTCTCAATGATGTCTTCTGTAAGTCATGCAAATACTTAAGAATGAGCTTCTCAGAAAGTAATGCAGGCAAGTAGAAAATCCCTGGGCTAGTAATGAGTAATGGTGTTGGAGGAGAATATTGAAAGTACCATGGACTGCCAAAAGAACCAATAGATCTGTGTTGGAAGAAGTGCAGCCAGAGTGCTCCTTGGAGGCCAGGATGGCCAGACTTCGTCTCTCATACTTTGGATATATTGTCAGGAGGGACCAGTTGCTGGAGAAGGATATCATGTTTGGTAAGGTGGAGGGTCAGAGAAAAAGAGGAAGACCCCCAGTGAGATGGACTGGACAAGTGATAGCATCAATGGGCTCAAGTGTGGCAACAACAGTGAGGTTGGCCCAGGATCAGGCCGTGTTTCATTCTGCTGTGCATAAGGTCACTATGAGTCGGTACTGACTTGATGGCGCCTAACAGCAAAGCAACAGTAATGAGTTAGTCATGTTTTAGCATAGCAAGAATTCTGGGGTGACCAAGACAGAGGTCAGAGAAGTTTCAAGGTCAGAATAGAGGGTTCCTCCTAGTCTTATGCAGAGTTTTACATTTTGTTACAAAAACAATAGGAAGTAATTGGAGGGTTTTGGCAAGTGAGGAACAAAGTCAAATTTATCTCTTAAAAAGATCACTCTGGCTGCTCTGTGAAAGGCAGATTGTAGTGTGGCCACTGCAGAAGCAGGGGAACTGCTAGGAAGCTATTTTAGAAGTCGAGATAAGAGATGATGGTGGCTTGAAAGAAAGTGGAGGTGGTGAAATAAACCAGGTGTGGCCTCTACTGTAGAGGTATTGGTGTTGTGTTGTTAAATGCCTTCATGTCAGTTCTGACTCATAGCCATCCTGTATAGGGTTTCTGAGGAGCAGTTGGTGAGTCTGAACTGCCAACCTTGTGGTTCATACCGACCTAGCGGTGTAGTGCTTAAAGTATAGTGCCACATTAGGACTCCTTATTGGTGTTGTTAAGTGCCTTCGAGTCAGTACCGACTCATAGCTACCCTGTATAGGTTTCTAAGAGCAGATGGTGAGCTTGAACTGCTGACCTTGCAGTTAAAACCAACCTTGTAGTCCAGTGCATTAGCCCTCAGCACCACAGAGGCATGGTTAGTAAGATTTTCTGATGGATTGGATATTGGTATGAGAAAAAGTTAGTAGTTAAGGATGGGTTTGGACCGAGTAACTGGATTGGAAAAATCAGGGAGTAGTAATCTGGGGACTAGGGAAAGACATCAGTTTTGGATTTAACCCTGAGAGACCTATAGTTTTCGAATTGGAAGTGTTTGGTCGGCCATAGGCTAAATGAGCCCAAAGTTGGAAATTTTGGCGTCATTAGCCCAGAGATATTATTTCAAACCATGTTGTTGTTGTTATGTGCCATTAAGATAGTTAGGACTCGAGCAACCCTACGCATAATAAAATGAAACACTGCCTGATCCTCAACATTGTTCGTACCCATTTGAACCCAGTGTTGCTGCCACTGTAGGAACCCATCTCGTTGGGGGACTTCCTCTTTTTCACAGATTCTCCACTTTATCAAGGATGATATCCTTTTTGGCAACATGTCCAGAGACAAAGAGACAAAGTCTCACCATTCTCACTTCCATGGAGAAATCTGGCCAGGCTTTATCCAAAACAGATTGGTTTGTTCTTCTAGTAGTTCATGGTCTATTCAACATTCTTTGCCAAAAACCATAATTTAAATGCATCAATTCTTTTCTGGTCTCCCTTATTCATTGCCCAGCTTTCAGATGCATATGAGGTGATTGAAAATGCCATGACTTGGATCAGGAGCATCTTAGTCCTCAAGCTCTTTAACACTTCAAAGAGCTGTTTTGCAGCAGAGTTGCCTAATACAATATGTTGTTTGATTTCTTGATTGCTGCTTTAATAAGCATTGCCTGTGGATCCATGCAAAATGACATCTTTGACCAATTCAATCTTTTCTTCATTTATCATGATGTTATTTATTGGTGCAGCTGTGAGAGTTCTGCTATATTTACAGTGAGGTGCAATCCACATTGAAGGCTGCAGTCCTTGATCTTTATCAATATTTCAAGTCCTCTTCACATCCAGCACACAAGCTTGTGTTACCTACATATCTCAGTTAATTACTCTGACTCCAATCCTGATGCCGTTCCTTTTCATATAATGCTGCTTCTCAGATTATATGCTCACCATACAAACTGAGTAAGTGTGGTGAAATGATATAACCATGACATGAACCTTTTCTGATTGTAAATCATTCAATACCCATTTGTTTTGTTTGTACGATTGCATCTTGGTCTATGTACAGCTCCTTCATGAGCACAATGAAGTGCTCCAGAATCTCCATTCTTTGCAATGTATCCATAGTTTGTTATGATCCACATAGCTGAATGCCTTTGCATAGTCAGTAAAGCAATGATATCCCTCATTGTATTTCCTCTTCTGAATCTGGCTTGAATTTCTGGCAACTCCCTATCAATGCACTGTTGCAATAGTTTTAAAAATTATCTTCAGAACAAATTTAGCTCATGTGATATTAATTATATTGATTGATGATTTCCACATTCTAATGGGTCACCTTTCTTTGGAATGAGTGCAAATATTGATGTCTTCCAATTGGTTGACCATTTTGTAGCTGTCTTACAAATTTCTTGGCATAGCTGAATAAGTGTCTCCAGTGCTGCATCAATTTGTTGAAACATTTCAATTTGTTTTCTGTCAATTCCTGGAGTCTTATTTTTGCTATTGGCTTCAGTATTATTGGTTCTTGATCACAATGATTAAACATGGACCATTTCTTTTTGGTACAGTGATTCTGTGCATTCCTTCCATTTTCTTTGGATTATTTCTGTGCCATTTAGTATTTTGCTTACAGAATCCTTCTGTCTTGTGACCTGGTGCATGAATTTTTTATCAGTTCTTTCAGCTTGAGAAATGGTGAACATGTTCTTCCCTTTGTGTTTTCTAACTCCAGATCTTTGCACATTTCATTATAATACTTTACTTAGTCTTCTCAAGCTGCCCTTTGAAATCTTTGTTCAGCTCTTTTATGTCATCATTTCTTTCATTCACTTTAGCTTCTCCACATTTAAGAGCAATTTTCAGAGTCTCTTCTGGCATCCGTTTTGGTTTGGTTTTCCTTCCCTGTTTTTAAATAACCTTCTGCTTTCTTCATGTATGATGTTCTTGATGTCATCCCACAATTCCTCTGGTCTTCAATCACTGACAAAATTAGTCAATTCGTCATTGAAAGGTCTCTAAATTCAGGTGGGGTTGATGTGTGCTTTTATATACCTACATTTAGATGCTCAAGGACAGGGAAGAGGTGGAAATTAATTGGATTTAACCAGATTGGGGCTTTGCTAAGTAAGTACACTACGAAGAGGGGCATATACAGGTGTATGCATTACAGTGATTGTTGGCATTGATCATAGACTCTAAACACAGTAAAGAGAGGAAGAAAAGTTTGTGGAGTAAAAGGACTAGAAAAAAAAAATATTAGAGATATTGGAGGTGTTGGTTAGTGCTCATGATCAAATTGGAGATTTGGCAGGCAGTGCAGTAAGTGAGAATGACAACACTTTAAGTTTGACTTGGGAATGGGGCTTGAAGTGGGGTGGAAGGGAACTGTGAAAGAACAGAGAGTTTAATGTGTTGGATGATGTTGTCATCAGCAAGATGGCAGGTGTGCTAGAGAAAAAGACAGTGATCCAGGTGTTTGGAAGTGACGATCAAGAAGAAGGAGAAATGCCACCTGCCTCCAATGCTGTGGTATGTGAAATGCGTGAGGCATATGAAATGTGAATAAACAGTGCTGTTGAGTTGGATCTGACTCATAATGATTCTTGCATAGGGGTTCTTTCAACCTTCAAATTTTTATGAGAGTAGGAAACTTCATCTTTATCCCCAAGAGCAACTGGTGGGCTCAAACCGCTGACCTTTATGTCTGTAGTCAAGAGCTTATCCTACGGAGCCACTGTGCTCCCCTCCAGGGATCATCCTTGCTGATAAATTGAGTATTACTTAGAGTGTGCAGAAAGGATAAGTGTGCCACTGGTCTTAGTGTTCACATATATAGGATCCAACTAAAGAAGGATTATGTTTGGAATGGGCCTGTGAATGAGTTTTTGTATAATTAGTAATTGTTTAACCATAAAAACAATATGATCCTTGATAGTTAGGTTCCAATGTTCATTTCCAAACACATCTGAAAATCAGTGCTGTTAGTAGGAATGCAGCATTACCTACTATGTATAAGAACATCGCTATGAATTTTGATTTAGAATTTCCATTTGAAAGAAGACATCTGCATCTTTCCAACACTGAGGTAGTAAGTGCCTTCACATGCTGAGCTGTGATGGTAGAAACTAGCAATATTTATTTCTGGCCATAATGGAAATGGTCTTGGCCCAGAGAAAAGTCTAAGAAGGGACTGGGGTGGAATGGATGTGAGATGAAGAAAGGTTTTGCAGAAGTAAGGTCAGTGGTATGAAGAGGGGTGAGGACTGAGAACCGGGAAAATAGAAAGCAGGAAGAAGCTGTGGAGGTGGCAAAAGAAGTACAGGGTGAATAATGAACCTCAGAAGAAGTGAGTACAATGAAGTGAGGAAGGTGTGAGAATATGAGGGTTATTCTTTTCTTCCTGTGGTTTATTCCGAGACTCTTCTACGAGCTTCAGAGTGAAGGTCAGATGCAAGAGTTTTAAGATTGCTCTGCATTCCAGTTTTTGCTCATTTTTTTCATTTTATTTCTGATTCATGTCCCATTTCTTTCCTTTTCTTGTGATGCCCAGTCACCAGACACCATTGTTAACTAGCACTTGGGTGATGTGAGAGATGGGGCTGGGATACTTTTTTCCAGCCAGTAGTAAAGGGAAAGGGAGTGAGAAGGACTAGAAGTCCTTCATGGATGGTTGCTTGGCTTTATTATTGTTGTTAAATGCCATCGAGTCAGTTCTGACTCAGTGTATAAGTCTTCAAGAAGCAGTTGATGGGTTTGAACAATCAACCTTCTGGTTAGCAGTCCAGTGCTGATTCTACAGCTCCACACCAGGAATCCCCTCCCGGCAATGTTGTTGCTGTTAAGTGCCATCAAGTCAGTTCCAACTCATAGAGACCCTGTATAGGGTTTCTGATGAGCAGCTGGTGGGTTTGAATTGCCAACCTTGTGGTTTGTAGTCCAGTGCATATTCAACAGCATCACACAACACCATACCAAGACTCCTCTCTCAAGAATTATTGTTGTTGTAAAGTGCCATTAAGTCAGTTCTGACTCATAGTGACTCTATAGGATTTCTAAGGAGCAGCTGGTGGGTTTGAACTGATGATGGGAGGAGGCAAATCAGTGTGGTTGAAGTGCACAGTTTCATGGGGGAAGGGTCTGAATTAGTTCAAAAATAGAACCTAAACTATAGAAATGAAAACTCATTATTTATTGATAATCTTGATGACAAGACCAAAAGTTTACAACAGGTATTTCCTTAAAATTCTCCCCTCTTTCCCTCAATCAATTCAGGCCTGGAAGGGCAGGTTTTCTGTGTTGCCATTCAATCTCAGAGGAATGGGAGGTTCATAGAGTTTTGTGGAAACAGAAAAGACAGGTAGTTTAATAGTGCCTTCTCCATATGATAAGCACTGGACTTCGAACCACAAGGTCAGCAGTTTTAACCTGCCAGCTGCTCAGTGAGAGAAAGATGAGGCTTTCTGCTTCTTCCAAGATTTAAAGTCTTGGAAACCCTATACAGTGTTGCTATGAGTCAGAACCAACTCGATGGTACTAAACAATAACATCTACTATTTCACCTTAACAGCCTTGGTAGTTTAGTGGGTTACGAGTTGGACTGCTAACTTTAAGATCAGCAGTTCAAATCTACCAGCTGCTACCAGGGAGAACGATGTGACTTTCTGCTTTTGTCAGCACTGACGACACCATGGCACACAACCAGCTCCACCATAACTCCACCTTGTTAGATGGACTGACAGCGTACTCTCATCAGAATTGGAACTTTCCAGCTGTTTCTTGTCATGTTGGGTTTTGAATCTGACCTTCAAAAAGAATGTTCTGCAGATTCTTTGTTTGATACACACAATGACTGCTTATGCCATGCATACGCGTTATTCAGTTCAAATTACTTTCAAGGATGGGGAAGTTAGACAGCAAGTGAAGACTTGACAGCAGATTGGATATATGCTAGAGCTTTCTGGTAACCCATCATACCTATCATTTCAAAGGTAAGTTTAAGGAGGAATATTCATTATCACTCTTGCTCCTATTTCAAATCTGTTTCTCACAAAGCAAAGGAAGCATCTCTTTTCCTATACTGAAAGATGTTGTTGTTGTTAAATGTTAAGTCAGTTTCCAAGGCTAATAAGTTTGAACTGCCAACCTTGCTGTTCAAACTGATCTTTAGGTTCAGAGTTTATCCTATAGCACCACACCAGGACTCTTGGAAACAAAGCTGTAGGTCTTGAAAAAGAATGTCCCCTCTCTTAAAAGAAATGTACTTACAGGGTGGCCTGGATTGTTTTCCTTTAAGATTTTCTAGAGTGAACAGATGTAACAATTTTCTATAATTTGCCTTGGTGCAGATGCTCAAAGAGAACATTCACCATAAAATATATGCAGTATATGTAATTTCAGCTGGATGTTCTGGGGTTTTAAAGTAAAAATGTGTACCTGCAAGCTGTTTTATGGTTTCTCAGTCATAATTATCTCTGTTACACAGAAGGCTACAACCGCAACTCCTCCTTGCTGTGCAAGCTTTCCAAAAATATCTTGATAATTTTGTGTGTTTTGCAAGGCTGTGTTCTCCCTGTGGTTGGTTTGGGAAGTGGGTTAAAGTGTTTAGTTTATCTTTGTGATAAATTTATGAAGTGAGCCCATCAATGGAAACAATCCTGGACAATCTGTGGAAGAGGTGTTTTCAAAAGGTAGAGCAAATAGAATGGGTCTTAAGTAATAAAAGCTGCAAAGATAACTTCTGCTAAAATGACTGGAGACAATGCTTATTTATTGCAATCACATTATTGTACTGACACAATGGGAGAAAAGTGGTGGAGAAGGTGGTTAGAATTCTTAATGGCAGCAGCTTGATACCTTTCTCTTGGGAGTTTGTGCTTATGTGTGTGGCATTCCTCAGGGGATGGATAAGGAGAGAGGCTGGGACGTCATTGGCAAGTCAAATCCCCAGACAGTCAATGAGAGAATGTTCGGCTGCATATGTCCTCTGCTCACTCAGTGAGTGACCCTCCCTCCAGTTGTCAGCTCAATTCACTGCCATCAGATCATGCATCCCAGCTTCACAGATAAATATTTTCCCAAGTCGTTACAAAATGGCACATTACAAAGGACTCTTGTTACACACGTACTGATTGAGCACCTGGAATGAAGTTGTTCAATAGTTACCATTGGGGTTCCACTGGTCTTCTCCACCCAGCACAAACAAGAAGTTTTCCACCTCCACAACACAGTGGTGGGCACTGTTGTATGGCATAACTGGAATGAAAATGAAGAAAAAAAGATGTATCAAGTTTTCCAACTTAGAACTTCATACATAGGCTCACTAGTTAATTGCTTCCAGCAAAATGTTGAAAATATGAGACTTAAGTCAAGAGGAAAAAGGGAGCCTAAGCATTAGAGCAGGGCACCCACCAATCCAGAGACCTTGACTCCATGGTGCAGTGGTGTGTTCTCAGCAGCTTCAATCCCAACCCCTTTTGATTAGTTTTGCATAATGTATTCCACAAATTAGTCAAGAACAACCAGTTATGCTGTTTTCAGTTCTTACATTCTGCTCACCTGCCTGGTGATATAGATGGCATTCTGAAACAATGACTGGCACTCGCATATGGTCAGGACTGGGGTTACTTCTTGGAAGAAGTTACCTTGAATACACTTTGAGCCATTAAGATGCTCTGCCTCAACTTGGCTTGCTGGCAATCTTTCCAGAAGCAGAATCAGGGAGTTTGGGAGCTTTCTATTCCACAGCCATGAGCAAGCTGAATTTCCATACAGTTTTAAGTTTTTAAATTAAGGTCCTGCTGATTTAATGCCTCCTCCAAATGTATACGCTTAATTTCCTGTACAATGTCATTAGCAGCACAATCACACATTTTCTATCTATCTGGTTAGGAGCTCTTCTGTAACAGAGATAAAAACTGTCAGGCACATCACAAATTTCCATTCTCCTCGTCTTTCTCTTTTCCCTGACCAAGTGTGGTGGCTGTGAGGAGGGGGCATTGTTTAGAAAAACATTAAAGCTAGGTCCCTTCAGATTTCTTCCCGTTGCTGTTTCCTTTTGGGAGACACACAGTACTGGAGTCGGCTTTCCCTGTCACCCTGTGTGCTGTGCTAGTCTCTGCTATTATAATGTCATATGGTAAATGTAAACTTACACAGCATTAGTTATCATATCACATGCAGTGGTTTGGACCCAGTGACACCAGTAGGAAAAATGATGTCCTTGTTCAGCTCATCATATGGGCACCTTAAATCTAGGTGAGGACAAATGGGGAGGTGATGTGCATGTTCAGGCAGGGAACTTATTGCTTGACACGGATCAGCAGAGCACTTAAGAAACCAGTGCAGTGGGAAATCAATATGAGTCAGGGCCAGCTCTTACTCTGTGCTCTTTTGCCAATGCTGAGAGAGAAAGAAGAGGGTAGAGAGAGAGAGCCTACCTCAGTACTTCTGGGTGATATCTTTTCCTCTTCTAATTTGTTTTTATTCTATTTTATTTTTCTCAGAATGCACTTATGCAGGCTAGGATATGTCAATAAAAACAAGAAGAAACCGGCATAGGGTTGAAATCTAGAACAATTTTTGAAAAAGCAAAATCAGATAATTTGAGCTTCTCACTAAATGGCTTTAGGAGTTTTGATTTTGTATATGCAAAATGTGGGTCTTGAAAAAGAATGTCCCCTCTCTTAAAAAAAAATGTTCTTACAGGGTGACCTGGATTGTTTTCCTTTAAAATTTCCTAGAGTGAACAGATACAACAATTTTCTATAGTTTGCCTTGGTGCAGATGCTGAAAGAGAACATTCACCATAAAATATATGCAGTATATGTCATTTCAGCTGGATGCTCTGGGGTGTAGTGGTTATGAATCAGGCTGCAAACCTTAAGATCAGTGGTTCAAGATTACCAGCCACTCTGTGGGAGAAAGATGAGGCTTTCTGCTCCTATAAAGATTTACAACCTTGGAAACCCTGTACAGGGTCACTATGGGTCGGAACCAACTTGACGGCACTTAACAACAATAGCAACATATGCAAAATTTATAAATTTGATTTGACATATATATATATATGTATGGTTTTGACACTGGTATGCAAACCCTGGATTTTTTGGATAATGTAGAAATTGGGTGGGCAGTGAGTTTGTGCTCTCTATAGTTAAGTCTGGTGTGGCACTGCAGGTTATGTGCTAGACTGGAAGGTTGCAAGGTTGATGGTTCAAGTTCACTAGTCATGCCTCAGAGACCCTATACAGGGTCGCTATAAGTCAGATCTGACTCAAAGGCACTAGACAATAACACAATAATTAGGCCAGCTTACTTAGAAAGTCATCTCTGATCCTCAGTTTATTGCTTTGGAGAATGCTTTTAACCATATAGGCTCTACAGGATTGGCTATACAGAATCCATTGGGGTAGAGTATATGTTAGGGTCATTGAACAACTAAAGTTGAACATGTTTTGAATGTCTTTTTTTCTCCCCAGTGTTAAAATCTGAAACGACTCCTTTGGTCCCATCTCCTGCACCTTGGTCTCCCTTGTTCTTGTTAGCTGCCTTCGAGTTGGTACTGATCCATGGCACCCATGTGTGCACACTAGAACTGTTCCATTGGTTTTCAAGACAGAGACCTATTGGAAGCAAATTGCCAAGGCTGTCATCTCCTGAGGTGCCTCTGGGTGGGTTAGAACTGCCAACTATTTGTCTAGTAGTCAAGCACTTAGCCCTTCATGTCATGCAGGGGTTCTTGGGCATATTAAAAACAGAGAGAGAAACTAATCATTGTTTGAATTATGATGCTAGTCGCAAAACACCCAAATCAAAACTGGGCTGCCCATTTTGTGCTATCTCGTCTGGTGCTATCTATTTGGTGTCTGTGTAAGCTTATTCAGTATCAGTTTTCACTTCAGACGCATCAGATTCACCATAAGACGTTGAGTATAGAAATAGAGGTCATCAACTATAACCAACTTACTTTACAACCACCATCCTTTGATTATGAGTATTGATTTTCAACTTTTGGTCAATTCAATGCCTGAAACAATTATCAATTGTATATATATATATATATATATATATATATATATATATAGTCTTGGCATGGCACTGTGGGTTAATGCTTCAGACTGCAAAGTTGTTTGAACTGCAAGGTCGGTGTTTCAAGCTCACTAGCTGCTCCTTGGAAACTCTATACAGTATCGTTATGGGTTGGAATTGACTTGATGGCACTAAACAACACACACACACATACACATATTTCAAGCATAATCAAGTCAGTTCCGATTTACAGCGACCCTGTGTAAGGTTTCCAAGGAGCAACTGGTGGGTTTGAATGGCAGGCCTTGTAGTTAGTATTAGTAGTCCAGTGTTTACCCTACAGCATCACACCAGGACCTTGATTTTAATTAGAAATCCAGCCTTGTAACAAAGCATAATCTTCTAAAAATATAGCTACACTTGCATGTTGGTCTTCTCTTTCATGTGCTCCCATTTAGGCAAGCAGAAATTAAAGTGAAGGAAATAATACATGATTTATTTTTAAGTCTTTTTTCTCATTTGATTACTCTGTTATGTTTTATCCAAACAAATTGCTGCATACACACTAACTATTGAACCCTTCCAAATATAAGAGCAAAAGAAGGTGTTAATATAAAGAAGGGTTAATATAAAGTTAATATAAAAAAGGTGTTAATATAAAATAACAGAAGTCCTAATATGAAGGCTGCTTGTAAGCATTTTCATTTGTGTATACATTTTTACTTTTGTTTTAAAACTGCATGCTATATCTCTTGACAATTCCACTATTCTTACTTCTGAATTATTGTCATTTCGTACTACTATAAATTGAGTGTCTAGAAATGTACACAAAGCTCTTTGAAATTTTTCTAAGTGTAAAATTCTCTCAAATTATTAGGGAAAAATTATTTTAAATTGATAATTGAGTTTTGTGGAAGACCTAATTTATTTGACTTCTGATAAAATCCTAAGGAAAGTAAAATAAATAGGGCACTGATCGAGAGTAAACTTGCTTAAGCTGGCATGGATGCAATGCTTTTTGATGGTCTTTTAAATAACGACAAATACACGCCTGGTCCTTTCCAGATTTCTCCAGAGGTGAATGAACAATTGCCTCTCTCTCTCCCAAGAAGGTATTCGAGGAGAAGTTTGTACTCTATGTTCATATACAGCCCAGTGTGAGTTTTTAGCGTGTCAGTCAGTGAGTTAGAGGGAAAGGGTAAAGAGAAGCTAATCAGGATGAAATGAGATTAAAGGCTGTCTAATTTTACAGCAACTGTGATCCATCAGCCACTGTGAAAGTGACAGTGGAAATGAATGATGGAGACAGACAGGTGGGGCTGTACATTTCACTGATTTATCCTCAAATGCACTGGGCCTTATTTTATTGAGTGAACATGACCGCATTTATCATGACTGTCATCTAAACCCACTTCCCTCCATTTAAAAAGGTCACTTTACTCAGAGGGAGTAGGAGAGAGGCACTTTCAAATCAGATTTAAAATCCAATAACACGTGTTTATAAGGCTCTTTGCAAGAATTCTTAACTTCTTAAAACAAACTAGTAGTGTTAGAAGGAAAAGAAAAAAGAACATTTAAAAGAAAAGATGCCTTTGGTCTTCTGAGTGAACACATTCTCTAAATTCGAAGCAAATTTTTTACCAATTTTGTTCTTCCCACTTCAATCACCTAAAAATTCTATTTGAGTCTAGAAAATTAGACAAGCATTTGCATTTAATATTTTTAATTAAGAAAGTAAGCATTGGGTGATAATATAATACACACTTTGAGAGGATATCAAGTCATGATATTTACTCTGAAGAATAACACTAATCATCCCACACTAAATAGATGTTAGCAATTGTTGTAAGTGGGATCTCTGCCACAGTGAACTTATATACAAGTTAATTGTTTCTCCATAATGTGAAGACCATTAAAAGCTGTTACACAAAAATCATATATCTTTCCCTAAACTACTGCAATATAATGCCCTGAAATGTTAGGCACAAAAATTAGTCTTTATGGATCTGAAAACTGTGAGCCACACCCTCAGAGTATTTTGAGTTACTTTTCACAATAATAACCACCATTTACCAAACAATGACTATGTTACATATATGATGTAGGTACTTTACTTCTATTATTTCATTTATATTCACAACTAACTACAAGTGAGGCATTATTCATTCATTTTATTTCTTTAACAACACTGAGGCCTTGAGAGGTTAACTAACTTGTTGAAGGTCATATTCAGCTGGTGAATGGCAGATAGACTCCAAACACGGGATATCTGGATCCTAAACCACGCTCTTATTCATTTCACTCTACTGATTTTCAATAGGTATGTTCATCCAACCAGTAAGTAATTACTGAGTACCTATGTGTTCAATGATGGTGTTCTTGAAAATTGTGTATAATTTTTATACTGAATCATACTTTAAATGTGTTTATTAGTTTGATATTTAAAGGAATTCTTAACTAAAACAAGTAGACAATCTTTAAAATTTTTTACATAAGCCTGGATTTTCAGAGAGTTTTCTTAAAATGAGGAAAATTTGCTTGTTGAATGCTGAGAAAAGCAGCCAGTTAAGGCAAGGTAGAGTTTTTTTTTCTACACACACACACACACACACACACATGCGCACGCACACACACAAACACACACGAGGGTGAGTCAAAAATTATCCACACTCTGGCTGTAGAATTTATTTTAATCACAATAATATATTATTTTTTGACACCATCTTCTTGCTTTTCAATACACTTTGTCCATCTGTCAACAAGGTTTCATATTCTCTTATTAAAAAATGTTTTAGGTTGGGCTGTGAGCACAAATGCACCACTGTCTTCACTTCTTCATGATATGTGAATCTTCATCCTGGAAGGGCTGCTTTCAGGGGACCAAATAGATGAAAGTCTGATGGAGTAAGAGCAGGATTATAGGGAGGATGCTTTAAGAGCTAAAAACAAAGTTTTTGCAGAGTGTCAACAGTGTGGGCAGAGGTGTGCAGACATGTATTGTCGTGCAAGATCACACTGTCCTTGGATAGCAATCTTTTGGGATTAATCTGAAGTTTAGGCTTCAGTTCTTCAGTGAGCATTTTACTGTAATGGACATTGTTTATGGTTGAACCTTTTTCCTGATGTTGCTCCAATATTGGACCTTGTTGTTGTTGTTAGGTGCCATCGAGCTGGTACCTACTCACAGCAACCCTATGCGCAACAGAACAAAACACTGCCTGATCCTGGGCTAACCTACACTTGAGCCCATTGATGCTGCCACTTTGTGAATCCATATCTCTGGGGTTCCTCTTCTTTTTCCCTGACCCGCCACCTTACCAAACATTATATCCTTCTCCAGTGACTAGTACCTCCTGACAGTATATCCAAATTATGAGAGATGAAGTTTGGCCATCCTGGCCTCCAAGGAGCACTTTGGCTGCACATTTTCCAACACAGATTTATTTGTTCTGTTGGCAGTCCATGGTATTTTCAAGATTCTCCTACAATATCATAACTCAAAGGCATCAATTCTTTTACAGTCTTCCTTATTCACTGTCCAGCTTTCACATGCATATGAGGTTACTGAAAATACCATGGCTTGATTCAGGCACACCTTAGTCCTCAAGCTGACATC
>NW_006408533.1:13284153-13303359 GCF_000296735.1 Chrysochloris asiatica
TCTTCTTGTAAAATGGATCTACTGGTTCTTTTGGAAGCCCATGGCACTTTCAATATTCTCCTCCAATACCATAACTCCAAAGCATCAATTCTTCTATGGTCTTCCTTATTCACTCTTCAGCATTCGCATGCATATGAGGTTATTGAAAATACCATGGCTTGATTCAGGCACACCTTAGTCCTCAAGCTGACATCTTTGCTCTTCAACACTTTAAAAAGGTCTTGTGCAGCAGATTTGCCTAATGCAATACATCATTTGATTTCTTGACTGCTGCTTCCATGAGTATTGATGGTTGATCCGAGAAAAATGAAGTTCTTGACAACTTCAGTATTTTCTCCATTGATAAGAATGTTGTTTATTGGTCCAATGGTGAGGATTTTTGTTTTCTTTACACTGAAATGCAATCCATACTGAATGCTGTGGTCTTTGATCTTCATCAGTAAGTATTTTAAGTCTACTTCATTTTCAGCAAGCAAGGCTGTATCAACTGCATATCACAGGTTGTTAATAATTCTTCCTCCAATCCTGATGCCAAGTTTTTCTATATATAACCCAGTTTCTTGGATTATTTGCTCAGCATACAGGTTGAATATGTATGGTTAAAGAATACAACTCTGCCATACACCTTTCCTAATTTTAAACCATTTGGTGTTCTCTTGTTCTGTTTGAACAACTGCCTCTTGGTCTATGTACAGGTTTCTCATGAGCACAATTAAGTATTCAGGAATACTCATACTTTGCAGCGTTGCCCATAGCTTGCCATGATCCACACAATTGAAAGCCTTTGCATAGTCAATAAAGCACAGGTAAACATCTTTCTGGTATTCTCTGCTTTCAGCCAAGATTCATCTGATGTCAGCCATTGAGGATCCCAAAAAACTGTAAGCTTCAATTTTCCAGCTGATGGTTGATTTTTGAACTTTTTCTTGGTCGATGATTGAGGATGTGTGCATTCTATTCTCTGTTGTTGACTTTCAGGGAACCGACCAAGCATAGTGCTGCACCAAGAATACAGAACTGTTAAAAGGAATCTTTTCTTTAACACAAATGTCAGCAGCACATGATAGCCACTCTGTGTAGTACATTGGTGTTGAAGACAAGTATAACCTGACAAATACTGGTTTACTTTAATAACAGTGGATGAGTATTTCTTGCTATAGGATCATAGAGGGGGTTTTACAATTCCTTCAACTTTAACATAGTACAAATGAGAAACATAAGTGTTTAGAACTCCATGAATTTGTTTAATCCTACCATGTAGTCTATCTGCAAAGATCTTGTGACTTGGCCAATTCACTCCTGGATATGGAACAGACAAAATGCCTTACACATAGAAGGTGCTTGATAGATACTTATTGAATAAATAACCTATATGTTGGAGTGCTGGTGTGGTGCTGTAGGATAAGTTCTTGACTGCAAGGACAATTTGAACAGCAAAGTCAGTGGTTCAAACCTACCAATCACTCCTCAGAAAACCTGTACCAGGTCATTATGAATCAGAACCGACTCGATGACATTTAACAACAATGTTATGAATTGACTTGCTTTTCAAAAAGATGTGTTCAAGTTCTAAACCTTGATACCTGTAAACATGCTTATGTTTGGAAATAGAATGTTTGAAGATGATATCAGTTAACATGAGGTTATAGCAGAGTAGGATGACTTCTAATCTCATCTGAGTGATATCTTATAAAAAAAAGGAGAACAGAAGAAGGAAAGCCATGTAACTATGGTGACAAATGAAAGCCAATGGATGTCAAGGATTGCCACGAATCACTGGAAGCTAGGGGAGTGGTGTCGAGCACTTTTTCTTTTAGAATCCTCAGGAGAAATTAGCATAGCCTATGGGGTAGATGTTCAGCCTCCATAACTGGGAAACAATAAATTCCTGTTGTTTAAAGCCATCCACTTTGAGGTATTTTGTTATAGAAAACCCTAGAAAGGTAATACACCATGTAAAAGACTTTCTTAATGATTTATTTTTGGTTATATTTAGACTATACTCTTCCTACAAATTACAAACCGATGTAAAAATTTTGCAAATTTGGAGATACATTGATCACCATGGACAGTTAGTCTGGGAAATTAAGCTCCTTAAGATATTTGCAAGGAGTCCTGGTGTGGTGCTTTAGGATAAACACTGGACCATAAAGTTGGTTTGAACCTCAACATTGTCAATTCAAATTTACCACCTGCTCCTCAGAAAGCCTATACAGGATCACTGTGAGTCAGAATCAACTCGATGGTACTTAACAACAACAATCTCAAGACATTTGCATGGATTCCTAGGGTGGCACTGTAGGATAAGCACATAACTGCGAACCACAAGGTCGGCAGTTCAAACCCATCAGCTACTCCTTGGAAATCCTGTATAGGGTCTCTAAGAGTCAAGACTGACTCAAATATACTTATTAAAAGCAAGATATTTTCATGGTTTGAGTCTTTTGATGCGTTTACTGAGGTCCTGAATTAACTCTGAGGTTGACAAATGTTTCTCTCTCACCTTGATTTGTTCTACATGCAAGTTTCCATAGTTATTGGTGGTAATTACTTAAGTGAGTTGAAGATATATACATCTAAAAAAATAAAGCATATATGTCAGGTTTTGGAGGCTGTGAAAGAACAAGAAGAGATTCTTCTCTTTCATAGTTCAAAATTGTAAGTCACAGAGAGTTTTCCTGACCATGAGAATTGCTTTATCACTTCCTTGTCTGTGAAACTATTGCACAAAGTTCGCATACCCTTTTTTATCACCCTTGACAAATGAGGTTGTATTAAAATGGCATTTTTTCGTTAGTCACTCCATAAAGAACTTAGTTCTTGGTGTGGCGCTGTGGGTTAATGTGCCAGACTGCAAAGCCGTTTGAACTGCAAGGTTGGTGGTTCAAACTCACCAGCTGCTCCTTAGAAACCCTATACAGGGTCGCTATGGGTCAGAACTGACTCAATGGCACTTCACAACAACAACAACAAAGAACTTAAGAGCTCCTTGAGGGCAGACTATGCCATCTCTATATCTTTGTGCCTACCACAGTGCCCAACAGATTGTTCTGGGTCAGATTGTGCCATCGCTCTAATTTTATACCTAGCACAACCAAGACCCATGGAAGCAGCAGTTAGGAAATCAAATGATGAATTGCAACAGGCAAATCTACTGCAAAAGACATCTTTAGAATGTTGAAAATGACAAAGATGACACTAAGGTTAAAAAAGACAAAGGTATATCTAATGCAAGTCATAGTATTTTCAATGATTTCATATGCATGTGAAAACTGGACAAAGAATAAGGAAGGCCACAGAATAATTGATGCCATTGTATTATGTTGTTGTTGTTTGGTGTCATCGAGTGGGTATTAAAAACACCACAGACTGTCAGAAGAATAGCCAAATCTGTGTTGGAAGCAGTACATCCAGAATGCTCCTTAGATGTAAAGATGGTGGGACTTTGTGCTACATACTTTGAGCATATACACAGGAGGGATCAGTCTCTGGCGAAGAATATCATTCTTAGGAATGTAGAGAATCAGTGAAAAAGAGAAAGACCCTCTATGAGATGAATTGTCCCACTGGTTGTAACAGTGAGCACAAACAGGAATGATTGTGATGATAGCAGAGGACTTGTCAGTGTTTCATCCAGTTGTCTATGGGGTTTCAGTGAGTAGGAACTGACTCAACAGCATCTCACAGCAACAGCAACAATCACATTGTGCTCAGTACACAATGGTGGGTCACTCAGTATCATCTCTATAGCTTTATGATGAGCACAGTGTTTACTACAGAGGAATGGATCTCAGACTGTGCCGTAATTATAGCTTTTATGCCTAAACAGTACTTAGCACAAATTAAATGAATCAATAAATGCTTGCTGAGAAAGGCTGTGGAATATACTTCTTTGGAAAGTGTAAAAATGTTGTTGTTATTAAGTGCCATTGAGTTTGTTCCTACTCATAGCAACCCTTATAGGGTTTCTGAGGCTGTAATTCTTTGTGGGAGTAGAAAGCTTAATCTTTCTCCTTTGGAGCAATTGGTAGGTTTGATCTTGTGGTTCACAATCCAGTGATAATTCTACAGAGCCACCACATCCAAAACATATGATGGTGGTGGTTGGTGGTTCTGTGCCATGGAGTCGGTTCTGACTCATAGCGACCCTGTACAGCGTTTCCAAGGCTGTAAATGTTTACAGGAGCAGAAAGCCTCATCTTTCTCCCGTGGAACAGCTGGTAGTTTTGAACTGCTGATCTTGAGATTAGCAGCCCGGTTCGTAACCACTACAATAATAGGAAAAAGGAGGAGGAAGGCAGTGAAAGGAGAAGGTGAAGAAAGGAAGGAACATTGTGCCTTAGATTAGAATTCTATGGTGACTAGGACATATGTCACCCTATATGCAACACATATTGCAAAGGAGGTTGATAACTTCTTAAAGAATTGAGACATATATAAGAGGCTTCAAAAAGTCATAGAAACATTTATTATCTTTTAATTCCATTTTTCCATGAACTTTTGAAGTTCTCTTGTATTTCTTCAGGAATTATCACAGCACTAATAGTAGTTTTCAAGGTATTTTTGTTGATTTATAGCTTATGCTCTTAATTTTGGGGAAAATGCGAATAATCAGCAAGATGAAATTAACTTAAAATGAGGTTTCAAGTAGGTATTTGGAGTCCTGGTGTGATGCTGTAGGATTAGCGCTGGACTGTGAACCAACCACAAGGTCAGCAGTTCAAACTCACCAGCCACTCCAAGGAAGTCATAGTGACTCAGAACTGACTTGATGACACACAACACACCTTACCCAGAGAGTACTGAGCTCTTCGATTTACACACAGTCAAAACAGCAGTTTGGACGTCCTATGGGAAGCAATCCATGCTCCTCTTAAATGTTCTTTTGGGAACAAAAAGAAGTGTGGAGGGGTAAGATCAGGTCATAAGGTTGATGGAAGAAGGTTTCCCAGTGAAATTTTCATAGGAAAGCCGCTTGTTATCCTAGAAAAATGAGCAGGTACATTGTTGTGATGGAAAAATATTTCTCGGCATAACTTTCCTGTCCTTTTCCTCACAAACTCAGTTTTCAGTTTTCTTAAAACTGGTTCATAATAAGCCCCCATGATCATCCTGTATCCTTTGAGAAAAATCTAAAGAGATTATCCCTTTGGAAAACCAAAAAATAATCACTGTAACTTTCTGAACTGACCTCTCGGCCTTGAATTTAATTGGCCAAGCAGAACAGTTTGAAAGCCACTATCTTAATTAGATCTTTTTTTTTTTTTTTTTTTAAGGCAACATAAGGAGACCAACTCAAATGGGATTACTGAAAGAATTGTCTGCAGCCACCCACTGATTGCAGAGACATGTTTAAACACATTTTGTTTGGAATAAACCCATGCATGTATAAACTGGAACCCTAATAGCAATACTTTTTGACTTACCCACATATATTGTTGTTAAGCACTGTTGAGTTGGTTCTGACTCTTAATGGCCCTGTATAGGGCTTCTAAAGAGCAGCTCATGGGTTTGAACCGTTAACCATGTGGTTAGCAGTTTAATGCTGATCCTACAGCACCACACCGGGTCTCTCACCCACATATAATATGGTGTAATTCCTTATGATGAGAATTTATAAGAAAGTGCTTTCTATCAAGGATCACATACTCCTATATTCTACATTGGAAAGGGTTATCTCTTGAGGTAATTTAGGATTCTAGTACTTCACTCTATAACCCATGAGGTGTTAAAAGGTCTAGTTAAGAATCATTTGTTTATCAGCGAAGTCACTCATTTATTTCACCCACAAATAAGTATTTGAGTAACTATTAGTTATTGTGCTAAACTTTGAGCATATGAAGTTTAACTGGGCACCATTCTGGTATTCAAGAATAGAATTCACAGTAGAGAGAGATAGAACATGCAAACAGATAAACAGGGTTTGGCGTAATAGAAACACCATGGAGAAAATGACTAAAAACTTCAGGGAAAAAGCAAGGCTTATGGTAAATCATAAGGATGAAAAAGGATTTTCCACTTTGTCCAGCAGCAAAAGTCACCACCAGTATAAGAAACATTCATTCAATGAATGTCTATTGAGCATCTATTCAGAAGAGACACTGAAACTTGTTCTCCAGAGATGCTAAGGCAAATAGAAGAAATGAGGAGGTACAAGAACTGAACAGAAAATTTCAAAGGTCAGCTCGAGAAGCTAAAGCCAAATATTACAACAAAATGTGCAAAGATCTGCAATCAGAAAACCAAAAAGGAAGAACACACTCAGCATTTCTCAAGCTGGGGGAACTGAAGAAAAAGTTCAAGCCTTGACTTTTGTTACTGAAGGATTCTCTGGGCAAATTATTAAATGATGCAGAAAGCATCAAGAGAAGATGGAAGGAATCAACAGAGTCATTGTACCAAAAGGAGACGGCTAACATTCAACTGTTTCAAAAGGTAGCATATGATCAAGAGCCAATGATACTGAAGGAGGAAGTCCAATGTGCATTGAAGGAATTGGCAAAAAACAAGGCACCATGAATTGATGGAATAAAACTTGAAATCTTTCAAGAAAGTGAGGCAGCACAGAAGGCACTCACTCATCTATGCCAAGAAGTTTGGAAGACAACTATCTGGCCGACTGATTGGAAGAGATTCATATTTGTGCCCATTCCAAAGAGAAGTGACCCACCAGAATGCAGAAATCACCGGATAATCTCTTTGATACCCATGCGAGTAAAGTTTTGCTAAATACAGAAACAGCTGTAAGCATACATTGACAGAGAACTTCCAGAGGTTCAAGCCAGATTCAGAAGAGGCCACGGAACCAGGGATATAACTGCTGATGTCTGATGGATCTTGGCTGAAAGCAGAGAACATCAGAAAGATGTTTACTGTGCTTTATTGACTACGCAAAGGTTTTCGATTGTGTGGATCATGACAAGCTATGGACAACATTGTGAAGTATGAGTAGTCTGGAACACTTAATTATGCTCATGAGGAATCTGTACCTGGACCAAGGGGCAGTTGTTCAAACAGAACATGGGAACACCGAAAATGGTTTAAAATTAAGAAAGGTGTGCGACAAGGTTGGATTCCTTCACTATACTTATTCAACCTGTATGCTGAGCAAATAATCCAAGAAGTTGGGTTCTATGAAGAAAAATGTGGCATCAGGATTGGAGGAAGACTCATTAACAACCTGCAATATGCAGATGATACAACATTGCTTGCTGAAAGTGAGGAGGACTTAAAACATTTACTGATGAAGATCAAAGACCACAGCCTTTGGGATGGATTACATCTCAATGTAAAGAAAACAAAAATCCTCAACACTGGACCAGTAAATGACATTCTTATCAACGGAGAAAAGATTGAAGCTGTCAAGGACTTCATTCTTCTTGGATCAACTAGCAACACTCATGCAAGCAGCAGTCAAGAAATCAAATGACAAATTAGGCAAATCTGCTGCACAAGACCTTTTTAAAGTGTTGAAGAGCAAAGATGTCAGCTTGAGGACTAACTTGTGCCTGACCCAAGACATGGTATTTTCAATAACCTCACATGCATGTGAAAGCTGGACAGTGAATAAAGAGGACCATAGAAGAATTGATGCTTTTGAGTTATGGTGTTGGAGGAGAATATTGAAAGTGCCATGGGCTGCCAAAAGAACCAATAGATCCATTTTGGAAGAAGTGCAGCCAGAGTGCTCCTTGGAGGCCAAGATGGCCAAACTTCATCTCTCATACTTCAGACATACTGTCAGGAGGGACCAGTCACTGGAGAAGGATATCATGTTTGGTAAGGTGGAGGGTCAGAGAAAAAGAGGAAGACCCCCAATGAGATGGATTGGCCAAGTGGCAGCATCAATGGACTCAAGCGTGGCAACAGTAGTAAGGTTGGCCCAGGATCGGGCAGTGTTTCGTTCTGCTGTGCTTAAGGTCATTATGAGTCGGTACTGACTCGATGACACCTAATAACAACAACAACAATGATTTACAGCCTTGGAAACCCTATACAGAGCTGCTGAGTTGGAACCGACTCGATAGCACTTAATAACTATGTGAAATACTAGAGGACTTGGGTTAAATACTGGAGATATTATTTTTATAAGTAAATTGCATAAAAATAAATGGATGATATTAGATTAATTTCTAAAGTGTTCTCATATTACGGTGGTTTTATTACAATGTTGTTGCTCTTAAGATTTGTAGAGTCGGTTCCAACTCTTAGCAACTCTGTGTAGGGTTTCTGATGAACAGCTTGTGAGTTTCAACTGCTAACCTTACAGTTCAAACCAACCTTAGGATCCAGCACATTATCCTGCAGTGCCACACCAGGAGAGCAACTATTTTATTGAGGCATAGAGGCCAGTAAGAATGTGTGAGCAAATAAAAGTGATGGAATGTTATCTACACTTTCCTTTTAGGGAACCATCTTTCTCTATAACTCAAATTCCCTCTTGAGCACTTTCTCCTTGGACAATCCAGCCGTAGTGACCTCTGCTCTAATTAAATCTCTCCTAATATTTGGCACCACTTGGTAGTCATGGAAGCAGCTGGCCACTTGGTAGTTCTAGAGGTTGTTGATAGATAGCATCATCAGAACTGCGGGTAATGCTTTTGTTCTTTTTCTATTGCCCCTCCCTGCATTTGCTCTTGCTGCTTCAGTCTGTTAGTGGAATTATTGCACTTACTGGACTCATAGGGCATTTCACTGCAAGAAATTGGAAGGATTTTTATGTGAAGTTGCTTCAGAAATTTGTGGAAAAATTCCATTATCTTTCTACTTCATGAACATTTTGAAGTCGTCTCGTACATCCTTGTCATGGTCATTTTATGATATACGCATGTGTATTCTCACACAAATGCTTGTGTGTGTGTGTTATGACCAGTAGGAACTAGGCCAGGCAATCAAGAGTATACCGAACCAGTAGCTTATATAGCAAACAAGCACAGTTCTTGCTCACTTAATGTTGCCTTCAAGAAACTTCTGAAATCTATATTGCTGGGAGAAAGTGAAGAATCGGAGTTGGGTAGGTAACAATAACATGCCCTCATCAACATAGAGCTGTAGAAGGGAGTTAGGATATCAGGTCTGAGATCTTGAATTTTGGGAGAATTCCCATCATTGCCAGACTGATATTAGTGACTCACTGTCCATAAACTGTTGATACCAAAAATCTGGCTTATGTTGAATACCTGCTTTCCTTCTGGGAGTTTGGAATTCTGATATGTGTTAGGCACAGGGAACCTACATGACCCACCCCTAGTAAAAATCCTGGGCTCTGATCTCTAATGAGCTTCTCTGGACACCACTTTACACACACTGTCACAACTCATTGCTGGAGGAAGTAAGTACATCTTGTGTGTCACCATTGGGAGAGGCCTCTTAGAATATTGCACCTGGTTTTCTCCAGGCTTAGCCTCATGGTCCTTTTCCCTTTGCTGGATCGCTTTGTATCATTTTGCTGTAATTGATCAAAGCTGTGAGCACCACTGTTGTTGAGTTCTGAGTCCTTAATGGATAATCAGGGGTTAGGGGAACTCCTAAAACCCTGGTTTATATATAATCCTGACGTGAAGCTGTTAGAAAAGTGCAGGATCACAAGGTTGGCAGTTCAAACTCTCCAGCCACTCCTTGGAAACTCTATACTGGGTTGCTATAAGTTGGAATCAACTCAATGACACTTAACAACAACAACACAATTGGAGACAGAAAAACAACTGTTTAGAGAACAAAGTTTTGATTTAATACTAAAAATGTCTTGGGGCAGCTGTAGTAAATTCCTGAGGTATAGCCAAGAGAGATATTCAACTGAGAGGGTTTCACAAGTCAGTGGTTGGTAAAAAAATTAGTTGTGTTCAGTTGGCCCCATATGTGAAGTTTGTTCAATAAGCTGACTATGGATGTATGTGTTTATGACAAGACTAATTTGTCTCAATCTTCAAGGGTTGCTTAGACTCCTGAGACTCCATTAGGTATTAGCTGAGGGAGCATGGGCTCCAGATTTCTCTGACTGAAATCAATGCACACATATTTCCTGACAACCCACAAATACCCAACACCATCCCATCAGAAGTACTAGAAGATTTACTACAGAAATTGATTCTGTGGCCCCTTTTTATTTCCTTAGGAAATTTGCAAATCTAGTTAAGGCACTGATACAAATATCTGAGAGCATTTGGAAGAAAATAGTACCATGGTGTGGGAGTTTTGTGTCAATGAAATCTAAAGGATGAAGTTATTGGGGCTTGTCTTAGTCAGATACTGATGTGCCATCTTCAATCTCTCCCTGACCATTATGTCCTTCTGCTTTAGCTTTTCTTTAGCTATAAAGTATGAAAGAAAATGATCCTTCTTTCATCCTAGCTACTATTAGAGCATCTCCATATCTGGGCTTCATAGATGTGCCCATGATGACTGATTGGTTTGATGCTCACATGATGCCAACTATGCCCTTCACAGGGATTTTCATATAGAGTTGACAAGCAAAACCCTTTCTTTTCTGACCGCAGATACTGGAGTGGCTAGCAGCTGAAAAGAAGCAGGTCTAACCAAAGAAGCAGCTCAGTGTAGCAAGGAGACATGACACCTGTGGGAAGTATCCTATCAGGATTTTCAAACTGTGCTTCTTTAGTGTTAGCTGACTTTGAGTTGGCCTGCATTTCATTGTGATTCCGCGTCCAATAAGACTGATCTGTTGCGATCCACATAGTTTCCATGGACAAACCTTCTTCCTAATTTAGTTTAGCCTGGAAGTTCAGCATCACAGAAACAGATAGGCCTCTGTTGACAGACAGGGGGTGGTGACAAACAAAGTGCAGAGGCAGGGAGTCAAATTCCTGTTTTCCATGGAAGGCAGGAATTCATCTTTAAAGTCATTGCCCTTAGTGACATATCTCCCTAAACTCATAATGGGTCTTTCTGCTTCCATTCTTGCTCCCTCTGGCTTATTCTTCATAAGCAGTAAAATGAGCTTTCTAGAACAAAAGTCAGACCATGACATTCACTCCAATCCAGCCCTTTATCCATAGAGACAATTTAAGTTTTCAGAATAGCTTACAAGGGTCACCTAACCCTCATTTATGGTGCTGGAGTCCTAGTGTGGCACTATGGGTTAATGCTCTGCACTGCAAAGTTGATTTGACCCTATACAGGGTCTCTATGAGTCAGAACTGACTCGATGGCACTTAACAAGAACATCAACAACAACAATGGTGCTTTTGTCACACAGACTTCCTTGTCATTTCCTCCACATCCCAAACATGCTCCCACTTCAGGAACTTGTATTTGCTATCCTCTCTGCCCCATGCAGTCTTCCTTTTTAAAAAATTTGTTGTGGTAAGCATATATATATAGCTGCATATTTACCATTTGAACATTTTTATGTGTATAATTCAGTGAAATTACTTTCTTCATGTTGTACAATCATCACCACTATATTTCCCAATTTGTTCATCACCCACAAGAGAAGCTGAGTGGCCGACGTTCAATGGACCTTCCTCGTCCTTCTTCTCTTCCACTACAGATAACCATGAATACTCAGGTATTTTGGTCTCTATACATTTTCATGTTATAGATATTTTACATGAGTATGAGCCTATGTGTCCTGCTGTAACTGATTTATTTCAGTCAGCATGATGTTTTTTTAAGCTTCTTCCATGTTGTGGTATGTATAGCATGTTTTAGGACTTCGCTTCTCTTTATGACTTGAGTAGTATTTCCTTGGATGTATATGCCATACTGTGTTTACCAATTCATCTGTTGATGGATGTTTAGGTTGTTTCCACTTTCTGGCCATTGTCAATAGTGCTATAGTGCCATCTGTGTACAGGTATTTGTTTGTGTTCCTGATTTCATGTATTCTGACGGCATGCTTCATTGCTTCATTCAGGCATCTATTAAAGAGAGCCTCCCTGACAATCCACTCTCCACTCCCATGCCCTACTTTACCGCTAGTAATAGCATATGCTAATGCCTAACATTATATGTTGCTTTCCTTGTTAAGTGCAGTCAAGTTGGTTCCTACCCACAGCAACCCTGTATAGGATTTCTGAGGAGTGGGTGTTGAGTTTGAACTGCAGATTATGCGGTTCAAACCGACCTTTTGGTGCAGTGCTTACCCTACAGCGCCACATCAGGACTCCATTACATAGCTTTTGTTAATTTGTGTATAGTCTAATTTTGTATTACACTATTAGGTCAGCGGTTCGAAACTACCAGTCACTCCGCGGGAGAAAGATGAGGCTTTCTACTCCCGTAAAGATTTACACCTTCGGAAACCCTGTACAGGGTCGCTATGGGTCGGACCCGACTCGATGGCACTTAACAACAACAACAACAATTAGGAGCTCTGGGTGGTGCAAACAGCTAAGCACTCAATTAACCAAAAGATTGGTGACTTGAACCCATCCAGAAGAGCCTGGGAAGGCAGGCCTGGCAAATCTACTTCTGAAAGTTCACAGGCTTGAAAGCCTTATGGAGAAATTTTACTCAGCACACATGGGGTCACTGTGACCCAGAAATTACTTGATGACAACTAAGGGCAGCTACAATACTTGAATATTGACTGATTCACTGTTCAGGGAAGACAAGGTCTGTCTTGATGACCATTGACTTTCTAGTGCCTAAAAGAATGCCTTGTACCTAGCTGTTGTTGTTGTTGTTAAGTGGCACTGAGTCAGGTCCCAACTCATAGCAACTCTGTATAGGGTTTCTGATGAGTGGCTAGTGAGCTCAAACCACTAACCTTGCTGCTCAAACTGACCTTGTGGTTGAGTGCTTGTCTTATAGCATCATACCAGGTGTCCAAAAGTCCTGGTGTGGTGCTGTGGTTAATGCACCAGACTGCAAAGCGGTTTGAACTGCAAGGTTGGCGGTTCAAGCTTACCAGCTGCTCCTTGGAAACTCTATACAGGGTCGCTATGGGTCGGAATCGACTTGATGGCACTTGACAACAACAACAACAGTGACAAAATAATTAATGTATTGAATTGGATATGTGTTACTTGCAACCAAAACATCCTGTTTACACTTCAAATAGACACAGTATAACAATGTGGTTACAGTGGAATAGAAATTTAAGAAGCATATTGCTTCTGGTGTGGCACTGTAGGATCAGCCCTGGACTGGGAACCACAAAGTTGGCAATTCAAACTCATCAGCAGCTCCTTGGAAACCCTATGTTGTTGTTGCTGAGTTCTGTTGAGTCGGTTCTGACCCATAGCGATGTAGGGTTTCTAAGGAGCAGCTGGTGAGCTTGAACAACTCACTTTTTGGTTCAAACCAACTTTGAAGTCTAGTGCATTAACCCACAGCACCATTCCAGGACTTCTATAGATGGCTGCTGTGAGTTGAAACTGACTTGACAACACTTAGCAACAACAACCTCATAGCTTTAGCTACTTGGTTCAATATTGAAGATGTATGCACAATTTGCCTTTAAAAATGGGAGACAAGATAGTATCAAACAGACCCAAGTTGGATATCAGTTAACTGTGCAAGTTTACATGTCTTGATTTTCTTCATCAACCAGATGTGGAGTACAGTATTTACCTTACAGAGCTATTGTGAGAATTTAATTAAATTGGATAACTTATGTAAAGAACCAAATCCATTACAAACCATAGAAGTCTATCTTTTATTGTGTCCTTTCCCTAATTCCTCAACCAAATATTATTACATTATCTAATAAAAGACAAAACATCTTCAAACAAATAAGTTCCTTTCACATGTTTTTAGGTGCCATCAAGTTTGTTCCAATTCATAGCAACTCCATGTACATAGAATGAAACATTGTCTGGTCGAGTGCCATCCTCACAGCTTCTGCTCTTTGAGTCCTTTGTGGCAGCCATGGCATCAGTTCATCTCATTGAAACTCTTCCTCTTTTCCACTGACCCTCTACTTTATCATCATGATGTCCTCCAGGGACTGGTCTCTTCTCATAATAAATCCAAATCATATAAGATGAAGTCTTACCATCCTCCATTACATGGATGATTCGGTCTATACTTCTTTAAAGACAAATTTGTTCATTCTTCTGACAGTCTGTGATATATTCAATATTCTTTGCCAAGACAATAATTCTAATGCATCAATTCTTCTTCAGTCTTCCTTATTCATTATTCACATGTTACATTAAGCTATTAATAAAAGCATGAAATTGCTGAAACATGGATTTAATATGAAACAGAATCATAATATAGTGTTAACTTTTGGGGGTAGATGATCACATCATGACATGAGGATTGGATGAAGTGGCACAGGCTCCCAAATTTTTAAGAGCTGACATTAAATGGTGACATTTTAAGTAACTTAAATATACTTCTTAGCAACACTCATTGCATGAAAAGAATAAGAGATTTAATTCCTTCATGACTAACAAACACCAGACACTGACTAAGTTCTGAATTTGAAATAAAAGGGATACAAGTGTAACTCCTGACTATTAGGAGGAAAAATTTATGTGCACATACAAATTTAGCATAAGGCAGACTGTACTGAATTATAGAATAGCAGTCTAAAGTACAGAGAAAGAAGAAACAAGAAAATAGTAATTTTAATTTTTAGCTGGTCTTAGAAAATTATGGCTGAAGGTACATCTGTGTTGGTCCCTTGAAGGAAGGATGGGGAATGGACAGATGGAGAGGGGGTCTGGGAATTCCAGTCAATGCCATCTGCGTGCATGAAGGCATGGTGGCTGGGGACCTGTTAGGCAGCTCAGTGGGGCTGGAGTGTAAAGTGACTTTTGAGGAGCAATGGGATGTAAAGTTGGAAAAGTAGGGAGAAATAAGGTTGTAGAGGTCCTTAAATACCAAAGTGTCTACTATTCTTAGTAGAGAGGTCTTGAAGGATTTACAGTGGGAGTAAAGCATGGGCAGTGTGAACAAAGAGTACATCATATCCTTAGATGTTGCTAACTATCTTAAAGTTCAGAAACGGAGTAAAAGAAAAACTTATAGGAAAAATAAGAGAAGAGTATAAAAGTCTATAAGTGTTGATTCAGATAAAGCAAATTACAGCTACATGGAAAGGCTAAGAGGCAAAGACAATGGGAGGGTGAGACCTGAAAATAAAACAAACAAACCCATAAACAAACAAAACAGTGGTTACATGTATTATTTGGAGAGGGGAAGTGCATTTTTATTTAACAAAGGAGAAGATAAAAAAATATAAGAAAATCCTATTATTGTAATCATGAGTCATGGGGATACAATGGTGAAGTCCTTAGCTACTAATCCAGAGGATGGCAGGTCAATCTTCTCTAGATTGCTGTAGTTGTTAAGTGCCATCGAGTTGGTTATGACTCATAGCCGCCCTATATAGGATTTCCAAGGAGCAGCTGGTAGGCTTGAATTGCCGACCTTGCGGTTCAAACCGACCTTGCAGTCCAGTGCATTAACCCACAAATGCCATAAAGGTTACAGCCTAGAAAACCCTATGGCACAGTTCTACTCTGTCACATGATGTCACTGTGAGTTGAAAATCTACTTGGCATCTACTAATTATTATAATCAACACTGTCATTCAAACATTACTTTCGGCTCCGTCTGGACTCCCCTTCTCTTCCCACTGATACTGTGTAACATTGCCTCTATAAACAATGAAGATCCATTGTCACCCAACAAAGTTTGAATAGCTATTTAGCTCTTGGTCTTCAGTAAACTAGTCGAAGAACTGCTCTCTTTTCTTATGAAAAGTATCTGAGCATGAAAAGCGAATCTAAAGGCCTACAGTCCAATAAGGCTACCTCCACTTCACTGTCCCTCATACTCACCTTTGAAATCATTTGTTGGTGTACATGCTCAGCTGTCTTTCCCCTTTCTCTATTCTTCATGCTTATCCAGCAAAATCACATCTTGCTTATCTCCAGCTCCTTCCCTTCTCTGTGTCTGAAGAAATGCATACCACTATATGATAGGCCTCATTTTACATTCATGCTATTGATGCCTGAAATTCCTACTGTGTTTTTCTAAGATTAATGGCAAATAAATTATGGCTCAATGATCAGATCTTGTCTACTGCCTGTTTTTGTAAATAAAGTTTTATTGGAACATAGCTCTCTACCCATCTGTTTATGTATATAGTTTAAGGAGCCCTGGTGGTACAGTGGGTCAGGCTTTTGACTACTAACCTCAGAATTGCTGGTTCAAGCTCACCATGCACTCCACTGGAGAAAGATGAGGCTGTCTGCTTCTGTAAAGATTTACTGTTTTAGAAACCCTATAGAGGGTTTCTTTACAAGTCAGGAGCCACTCAGTAGCAGTGGGTTTGGTTTTTCTGGTCTAGTTGTCTTGGGTCTACAAATTCAGACTTGAGTAGTTATGATGGAGATCTAATGGCCTTCAAATTCTAAAATATTTGCTATATTTCTATTTACAGAAAAAGTTTGCTGATGCCTGTCCTAAATGACTATTTCACATCTTGGTCTCTGTTCTCAATTCTCTAGCTGATGTCTTTGTTTTGCTATTCCACTGAGAAAATTGAAACATTTTGAAAAGAACTCCCATAGGCTCCTAGCATGTTACCCAATTACCTTTACTAGTATCCATATGCCTAGCCTCTGCCTTTTCCTTTGTGAATATGATGGCTCATCCAGGTTTATTTCTAAAGCCTAACCTCCATTTGCGTACTAGGTCTCACTCCCTCTGAACTATTCTGTTGTTGATGTTGTGTGCCGTGGGGTTGGTTCCAACTCATAGCGACCCTGCACAGGGTTTCCAAGGCTGTACATCTTTACGGGAGCAAAAAGCCTCATCTTTCTCCCGTGGAACAGCTGGTAGTCTCGAACTGCTGACTCTGAGGTTAGCAGTCCGATTCGTAACCACTATGCTACCAGAACTACTCTAGGATAGTTTTTTCCCAACAATTTGTTCCTGTTTTTGAGTCATTAATACTTCCTTCTTGATCAGATCTGTCCTGTCAGCAGAGAAATATGTCGTATTTCCCACTTTAATAATAATAAAAAAAGACTTTTCTTGAACCAGTATCTTCTTCCTACCCCTTTCCACGTCTCTTTATCCAGTTACATTAGTGATTCTCAGAAGAGTTGTCTTTACTCAAAGTTTCCATGTTTTCTCCTCCTATTTTTACTTAAACCTTTTCAATTAGGTTTCAGCTTCATCATTCCACTAAAACAGCTGTTGTGAAATTAACCTCCATGTTGCTAAATCCGATGTCACTTCTCAGTGCTCACCCTGTGTGATCTATCTGCAGGACTTGACATAAGAGATTACTCGGTGTCAGACACAGTCTTCGGAAACAGCATTCTGTCTGCATTCTCCTTCTACCTTATTGGCTGTTCCCCATTCAGAGTCCTGTGCTGGTTACTCCGTACCTCCTCAATCTGTGAACTTTGACAGGCCCCAGTTTTTTATCTTTTCTCTTCTCTCTCCACACTCACTGTCTTGGTGATTTTCTCAAGTCACACATCTTTAGATACATCAATACCACTTCACTTGCGTATCAAATATTTTAACGATAACCCTGCTGAGTGTCATCAAGTACACTCTGACTCATAGTGACCCTGTAGGTCACTCATAGTGACCCTGTAGGTCACTTGAACATACGGTGTTCAAGGAGTGGCCGTTGGCTCTGGTTGGCTCTGAAACGCCAACCTTATGGTTAGGAGTCCAGTGCTTATCCTACATTACCACACCAGTATTCCTGAGTATCAAAATGTTTTCTTTGTTGTTAACGCTGTTGAGTGGGTTCCAACTCATAGCGATTTTGTGTAGGGTTTTTGAGGAGCAGCTGGTGACTGCTGACCTTATGATTTACACTTCCCTTTCCACCTGAGTTAATGACAACTCTACTCGTACAATTTTTCAGGACAAAAATCTTGGGCTTATCCTCGATTCTCCTCTTTTCCTTATATTTTGCTTGGTAAAATATCTTTTTTCCTCTTGGGATAAATATATTCTTTTAGATTTTTTTCCTTGCATACTATCAAAAACATAAAAAAGGAATTATGATGTACAATTAATTTTATAATCTGTTCTTTTCACCAGTAAATATATGAGAAACTATTTCCATTTATATAAACGTAGATTTTCGCTAGTAGTTCTTAATTGCTGTTGTAAAGTGCCATCAAGACAGTTTCGACTCATAGCAACCTTGTATAGGGTTTTGCAATTCAATGCTAATCCTACAGCACCACACCAGGAGTCTAGTTCCTAATTGCTGTTAAGTGTCATCAAGTTGGTTCCGACTTGTATAGGGTTTTGCAATTCAATGCTAATCCTACAGCACCACACCAGGAGTCTAGTTCCTAATTGCTGTTGTTAAGTGTCATCAAGTTGGTTCCGACTCACAGTGACCCTGTAAGAGGTATGCTATTTTTTTTTTTTTTTAGTAAGAATGAACTAAAATTTATTCAATAATCCCTAATGGCCAAATAGTTCAGTTTAGTTCCAATTTATTGTTATTTTAGGCAAGATTGAAATGAGTATGTTTTATCTTGAGAATGTGAATGACTATTTCTTTAGAAAAAAAATCCTAGTAATGAGACTGCTGAAAGCAGGCCCATTTAATATTTTTGAAATCTTTATTTTACCTAGTTTGATAGAAACTTACAAATGCATTTTTGCAGATTCTCTGACGAGAGTAATATACAAATATTTACTAATGAGAATAAATACTAACAGGAAACACTGAGTTCAGTAATGTTCTTTTACTACATACATTTGAACTGCAGAGGTGACTCTAGTGTATGGAGAAGACATTGTGCATCCTATTTGTAGAGACAATATTTTGTGACTGTAGATACAAGGACCCCTTGCATTAGTGACATGGTTCCTCAGAACTCACTGCCTTGGTTTACGATTACTTTAAAAAATTAATTCTTTAAGCATATGATCACAAATGGAACTTATTTCCTCTTTTAACCAAGTAGCTCGCTTCATGATATAACAAAGTGTTACAGCAGTAATATTAATTCTGGTACTAAACAGGCAAGTAAAAACTTCTCATTAAAGCAGAGTAATTATAGATACATAGGCAGAATAAAGTGGAATTTTAACTGTGGGCTATTTAAATTAACTTCTTAGATTGAACCCTTTTATGTGCTGTGAGGGTTTCCCTCTGGAATTCATGGCAACAATTCAGCGTTCCTCCGGCACTTGGAGAAATGCTGAAGGAAGAACTATGTCTATTAATTGCTAGGGCTGCAGATACTCAATGCTGCATCCTGTTTAAACGCGTCTCTCTTCAGCTGTTGCAATTTT
>NW_006408533.1:13303543-13408434 GCF_000296735.1 Chrysochloris asiatica
AAAATGCTGATTATCCTGACTTGGAAAATGATATCAATATTTTCTTTATTCTACTCTTTTGAAGTAATTCCAAACATTTAAATTGGGCAAAAATCTGTAATTCTTTAGCTAGTCATAGCAATCTACTTTCAAACTTCATAATTCTATCCTGGAGACAATATATGATAGTTTATTTCCTCCTCTAAGCAGATACTATGCTAATAGTGTTGAAGATCATTTTTTTTTTTTTTTTTTTTTACATAGGCCAGATTTCCCAATATCACGAAGCACCTGCAGGTAACTGTTAGGGTGTTTATTTAGCAGCGTTGTGATGAACTAGAATCTACTGTTGCTCTTTAGTTTATAAGTGAGTTTGATGATGTATCAATATATACTTCCATTTCTATTTACGGTGTATATTATTGTTGTTAAGTGCCGACTAGTCAAATCACACCCATAGCAACCCTGTATACGGTTTCCAAGGAGCAGCTGGTGAACTTCAACCACCGACCTTTCAGTTCAAATGACTTTGCAGTCTGAAGTGGTTTTTTTTTTTTTTTTTTAATTTTGTTTTGCTTTTTAGGGAAGAGTTATATGCAAGAGGCAACCATCATTAAATTCATTTTTTTGAAAATGGTAAGTTGCTTTAAATTCAGAAGCAAATATTTTAGGGATGAAGTTAAAATAATTTTTTAAAAAGTCCTCTTCCTTACCTTAAAATGCTCTCTTTGATTTTTACAAATATATGAGGTATTTTACTGTGGATGAGATTTTTTTTTTCTTTCTATCATTAAGTAGCGCTAGCATATTTTCTACTCTTTCTTGTCACCGTAACCTAGATCCTTTGTGAATTTCAGCTCCTCATCTCAAGTAGCAGTTAAAGGTTCTGAATCTTTAAATAGTCAAGGATGACTGTAGCAAATCAGTATGATCAGGCTTTGTAGAGAAAATAGTATTCAAAACAATCAATATCTTTGAACTGACATGCTGCTCAAAGTCCATTTCCATTACAGAATAATGAGATGAAACATTGTCTATGGGTGGATCTCCAATTGAAAAAATCTAAAGTCAGTGAATTTACTAAAAAGGCAATAATGGTGCTTCTGCAAACAGACACCAATTTTACGCTCACACTCTTAAATTACATTAATTTTACATTTAAAAGTAATTTTTTAGGGAAAAATTTTATTAACTGAGAAACAAGATTTTCTGGACTATAATGATAAACTATAACTATGTTTTTAGAAATATAGCCAACTCATGATTATTTAATGACCAATGGTCTGTTTTGTATATTGTTGTTGTTGTTGTCAGGTGCCATCGAGTCAGAAATGACTCATAATGACCCCGTGCACAGCAGAAGGAAACAATGTCCGATCCTGGGCCAACCTCACCACTGTTGCCACACTTGAGTCCATCAATGCTGCCACTTGGCCAATCCATCTCGTTGGGGGGGTCTTCCTCTTTTTCTCTGACCCTCCATCTTACCAAGCATGATATCCTTCTCTAGCAATTACTCCCTCCTGACAATATGTCCAAAGTATGAGAGACGAAGTTTAGCCATCTTGTATATTATTCTAGTATTATTGTTTCTTTTTTTGCACATTTTCAGCCAGTCCCTTGGCTATTTAATTTTTCAGAAAGTGGACAAAGCCAAAACACAGTGCTAAAGTGCAAATAAATTGATCATGTAACAGCTCCGAAAAACATTGACTATTTTTGTGGTTAGGAAATAGGATGATAATTTAAAATGATTATAAATTGTGAGAGTTTTATATTGCTTAAATTTAAAAGATTTATTTTACCCCTTGGTTTTATATAATTGATACTTAGAAATTGAGCATTTCATACTATTTTTGTACTTAATTTATAGTGAAAATTTTTTCAAATATTACTTTTGTAGCATTGTTGTTGTTAAGTGCCATTGAGTCGATTCCAACCCATAGCGACCCTGTGTAGGGTTTCCAAGGAGCAGCTGGTGAGCTTGAACCACTGACCTTGCAGTTCAAACGACTTTGCAGTCTGATGCATTAGCCCACAGCACCACACCAGGACTCCTTTGTAGCATTACGACTCATAAAAGTTTGGGTATAATTTCCCACTGTTTATATATTCTTTCTTATTATCCTCATCTATTGGCCTAAACTAGGCCTAAGCTAAATCTAAGCTGGTCTAAACAAGACCAACTGTGATAGAAATGCAAATGCCTTCTCTCTCCAAAATTGTAATCCCTCAGTGGTACAACTGGTTAAGTGTTTGGTTATGAACAGAAAGGCTGGTGGTTTGCACTTCCCTAAGGAAACTTGGAAGTAATGCCTGGAGATCAGTTTCCAAAAGGTCACAGCTTTAAAAAACCTACAGAGTGCAATTCTACTCGGCAGTACAAGTCAGAATTGATTAGAGGGTTAAGTGCTTTGTCTTGTTTTCCCAAAGATGAGCAAATTTCTGGATCAATAACTCCCAGACCTCTCATGCAACATAATTGGATATATGGGCCACAGTAAATGAAATAGCTGGCTGGAATATTTTGGTTCTATTTGGTCCACTTTTAGTACATGAAAAGTGTCGTCAGTCCCTGCCATTGTTGTACTATAGGCTGTCTTAGGGAAAGAAGAATTTGGTATGATGATAAATTTAAGTAAATAAATTGAATGAAAGAAAGCATGCGAAGTAATGAGAAAAGGGAGAAATTCCTCAAGGGTTGCCTGAAATTTAGGCTGTATCATTCATATTACCTCATGACTGCTAGATGTCGAATTGTAGAATGAATCTATGATTCAGATGAAACACTTCAGCAAAAAAAGCAAGGCACTACTACAAGACTTCCAGCTGCTTTTTCTTTATCTACCCTTAAAATTCTGATATTCATTCATTCATCCATTTGTTCAACAAACATTTATTGAACCCTACACTGTGGCAGGGGAGTCCTGGTGTGGGTTAATGCGCTGGACTGTGAAGTCATTTGAACCACAAGGTCGGCAGTTCAAGCTCACCAGTCACTTCTCGGCAACCCTATACAGGGTTGCTATGGATTGGAACTGACTTGATGGAACTTAACAACTGTGTCAGGAGCCCTGGTGTGGTGCTGTGAGATAAGCACTGCTAACCACAAGGTCGGTGGTTCAAATCTATCAACCATGTCTGAGAAATCCTATACAGTGTTTCTGTGAGTCTAATCCAAGTTAACAGCACTTACTAACAACAGTAACAACAACACTGTATCAGGAATTGGACATTTATCATCTTGCTTTCATACTTTGTGCCATTAATTCTTTTTTCACTTCAACTGCTTTTCCTTGGAAATCTCAAAGGCAGTTTGCTTATATGTTGACTTCGAAATTTATATTTCTACCCTTCACTCCCCTTTTGGAGGAAAACTCATTCAAAGCCTATGCTATGCAGATGACACAACCTGCTTGCTGAAACCAAAACAACTTGAATGACTTGCTAGAGGAGATCAAAGACTATAGCCATCAGTATGGTTTATACAGCAACATTGAAAAAACAAACCAACCAGAAATCCTCACAAATGGATCAATTAGCAGCATCATGATAAACACAAAATATTTAGAAAATTTCAATGATTTCATTTTACTTTGAGCCACAATCAATAGTCAAGGAAACAGCAAGCAAGCGATCAAATGACACATTGCATTGATCAAATTTGCAGCAAAGGGACTGTTGAAAGTATTACAAACAAGAGATGTCATTTTGAAGACCAATGTGAGCCTGAGAAAAGCCATGGTATTTTTAATCACTTAATATGCATGTGAAATCTGGTCAATAAATAAGGATGACCAAAGAGTTCATGACTTTGAATGATGATGTTAGAAAAGAATATTGAAATTATCATGGACTCCCAGAAGAATAAACAAATCTGTTCTGGACGAAGCACAGTCAGAATGCTCCTTAAAAGCAAGGATGACAGAGACTTCACCGCATGTAATTCAGACATGTTATCAGAAGGGACGAGTCCTTGGAGAAGGACATTATCTTTGGTAAAGTAGACAATGAGTGGAGAGGAAGATCCTTAAAGAGATGGATTAGTATGGTGGCTGTAATAATGAGCTCGAACACAGCAACAATTGTGAGAATGGCTCAGGATTGGGCAGTATTTATTCTGTTGTACGTAGGGTCATGGTGAGTTGGAACCAGCTCAAAGGAACATAACAACAACAGTGATTTTCCTGTTATCTAGATGAATATTGCCCATTCCCTTTGGGTAACTTCATTAGGATATCACTCAGTCTTTTATTTTTTCTTTTCTTTATTGATATATTCACCAAATATTTATTGAACATCTAGCTCTTGAAGAGTAGTGGTTATGAAGTGGGCTGCTAACCTCAAGATTAGCAGTTCGAAACTACCAGCGGGTCCACGGGAGAAAGATGAAGATTTCTGCTCCTGTAGAGGTTTATAGCCTTGGAAACCCTACACAGTGTCGCTATGAGTCAGAACTGACTCCACAGCACATCACCACCACCACTATATGGCAGGCAAAAAAGCGGTGGAAACCTTAACTCAACTTGTTCAAGATTAAACTCATTGCATTCTTTTCTAACTTTCTTTATAAAATGAGTTTTAAATTTAACACTCTTTTGCCATCTTCATAGCCATCGCTATAAATCAGACCTCATTATCTCCTGACTTCGTTATGCAGTAAATGTTTACCTTGCCTCCAATGTCGCCTTTCCCAATTCACCCTAAATTGCTTTGAAAACATAGATTTAATTATGTTACTGCCCTTCTTAAAGTTTTCTGTTTACTCCCTACTGACTGTAGACTAAAATCCAAATGCTTTTCACATGACCCTTTATACCTGGTCTCACCCACCTTTATGCAGTTCCTGACTCTTTGTAATTCCTTAAATTAAAAATGCAGTGCCACACTCTGCCTTTGTTCAGTTGTTTTCTCTCTGCCTAGAATAATAACTCACCACAGTTGTATGTTACTTTCCAGTCTACAGGAGACTTTCTCATGCACTTTCTGTTGAGGCAAGCAGGGATAGTTTCCTAATTTAAAGCAGAAGGAACCAAGGCTCTGACTAAGTAAGTGATTTACTACAGACCTTATGATTAAAAAGAGAGCCCAGATACTAAACATCAGGAAACACTAGCACCAAAACCAGATTAGACTAAGACACAGCATTTAAGTGGATAAAATGAATTTGGAATATAAATTTCCACCTTAGAAAGCAAATTTTTAATCCCATATATTTTTGGATTTATAACATCAATCTGAGTTTAAAGAATAATTTCATTATATTGTATTCATTATCCACCACTCATCTGTCAGTTTGTTGTACCGTGGTGAATTGCATTGCTGTGATTCTGGAAGCTAAGCAACTGATATTTTAAATAACAACTACCAGGATAAAACAGATTAGGAAGAAGGAGGGATGTACTACTTCGGAATATTTAGTCACTGAAAACCTTATGAATAGCAGTGGAACACTGTTGGCAAAAAATATTGAATAATGATAAATGATGACTAACCACCAGGATATTGTCAGATATAGTGCTGGAAGATGAACCCTTCAGGTTAGAAGGCACTCAAAATCCAGCTGAGGAAGAGTTGCCTCCTCAAAGTAGAGTTGACTATGACCATGATGACACGAATGGAGTAAAGCCTTAGGAACCTTCGTTTGCTGATTGGGTGCAATTCAAAATGAAGAGAAACAGCTGTAAACATCCATTAATAATCAGAACATGGAATGTACAAAGTATGAATCTAGGAAAATTGGAAATTGTCAAAAATGGAATGGGATGCATAAGCATCAATATCCTAGTCATTAGTGAGATGAAATGGATTGGTATTGGCCATTTTGAATCTGACAATTATATGGTTTACTATGCCTGGAATGGTTAATTGAAGAGGAATGGTGACACATTCATCATCAAAAAAGACATTTCAAGATCTATCTTTAAGTATAACTCTGTCTGTGATAGGATAATACCCATATACCTACAAGGCAGACCAGTTAATACCACTGTTATTCAAGTTTATGTATCAACCACTAAAGTCAGTGATGATGAAATTGAAGAATTCTACCAACTTCTTCAGTCTGAAACTGATTGAACATGCAATTAAGATATGTTAGAAATGTAAAGGTGGATGTTTTGTAGCAAAAAGAGGAGAGTGATTGACTTGGCAGTCCAGGAGCGGATGTCCCTGGACCATCAAGGGAGAAGAGTGGAGTGCGAGACCCTACCCAGAGAAGCAGTGATGCCAGAGATGGAGGCAGAGACGACGACGTGGAGAGAAGGAGCGTCCCGGGGACTCTAGACCCAGAGAGGGAAAGAGGCTGTGTGCTGATGACCAGGGGGCAGTCTTGTAGGATATACCCTTTGGTTGGTTGATGATGCATGGAGGGGATTGTAACCATGACAATGAAACAATATAAGATAGGATGAATGTAAAGCTAATGTTCTCCCATAATTCACATTAATGTTATCACATAATTCACAATAAAATATTTTTTTTTAAAAAGGGGACCAATGATATTGAAGGAAGATGTCCAAGGTGCGCTGAAGACATTGGCAAAGAACAAGAGTCTGGGAATTGGTGGGATATAAATAGAAATCTTTCAATAAACTGAGGCAGCACTGGAGGCACTCATTCATCTATGCCAAGTAATTTTGAAGACAGCTACCTGACCAAGTGATTTGAAGAAATCCGTATTTGTGCCCATTCCAAGGAGAGGGGAACCAAAGGAATGTGGAAATCATTGAACAATATCATTAATATCACAATCAATGGCTGTAACAGTACATTGAAGGAGAACTGCAAGAGGTTCAAGCTGGATTCAGAAGAGGATGTGGAATGAGGGCTGTTAATACTGATGTTAGATGGATCTTGGCTGAAAGCAGAGAATACCAGAAAGATGTTTATCTATGCTTTATTGACTATGCAAAGGCTTTCAGTTGTAGGGATCATGACAAGCTATGGACAGCACTGTAGAAATGTCCATAGCTTGTTTTCAGAACACTTAATTGTGCTCATGAGGAACCTGTACATAGACTAAGAGGCAGATGTTCAAAAAGAAAAAGGAAACACTGAATGGTTGTAAATTAGGAAAGGTGTGCACCAGAGTTGTATTCTTTCACCAGATTTATTTAATCTGTATGCTGAGCATGTAATCTGAGAAACTGGATTATATGAAGAAGAATTTGGCATCAGGATTGGAAGAAGAGTCATTAACAATCTGCTATATGCAGAAAGGAGCTCTGGTAGTGTAGTGGTTATGAATTGGGCTGTGAACCTCAGAGACAGCAGTTCGAAACTACCAGCTGTTCCGCGGGAGAAAGATGAGGCTTTCTCCTCCTGTAAAGATTTACAGCCTCGGAAACCCTATACAGGGTCGCTATGAGTCAGAATTGACTTGACGGAACATAACAACAACATATGCAGATGAAACAAGTTTGCTTGCTGAAACTGAGAAGGACTTAAAACACTGATGAAGATCAAAGAGCACAGCCTTTGGTATAAGTTGCACCTCAGTGAAAAGAAAACAAGAATCCTCACCACTGGAACAATAAATAACCTCCATATAAATAAAGAAAAGATTGAAATTGTCAAAGCAGTCAAGAAATCAAACAATGCATTGCATTAGTTAAATCTGCTGCAGAAGACCTCTTTAAAGTGTTGAAGAGCAACAATGTCAGTTTGAGGACTAAGGTGTGTCTGGCCCAAGTCATGGTCTTTTCAATAACCTCATATGCATGTGAAAGTTGGACTGTGAATAAGGAAGACCATAGAATAATTGGTGCATTTAGGTTATGGTGACGGAGGAGAATATGAAAAGTAACATGGATTGCCAAAATAACAGATAACCTGTGTTGGAAGAAGTAAGCCAGAGTGCTCCCTGGAAGCCAGGATGACTGGGATCCGGTGTACTTCAATGCCCAAATTTATATCTTTTATTTTTCACACTTTAGTGATGTCTTGTGCAGCAGATATGCCCAATATTGTATGTTATTTGATTTTTTTGGCTATTGCTTCCGTGAGTGTTGATTGTGGATCCAGGACAAATGAAGTCTGTAACAACTTCAATGGTTTCTCCATTTATCATGTTATTTTATGTTGCCATTGTGAGGATTTTCAGTTTGTTCACACTGAGGTGCAATCCAGACTGAAGGATGTAGTCTTTAATGTTCATCAGTATTTTAAATCATCGTCATCTCATCAAGCAAGGTTGTACCATCTGCATATTGCAGGCTGTTAATGACATTCATCCCAATCCTGATGCCATACTCTTCTTCATATAATCCAGTTTCTCGGATTATTGCTCTACAGGCAGACTGAATAAATATGGCAAAAGGATACAGCCCTCACATACACTTTTCCTTATTTTAAACAATTAAATATCCCCTTGTTCTGTTCTAACAACTGCCTCATGGCCTAAGTATAGGTCTCTCATTAGCACAATTAAGTGTTTTGGAATACCCATTCTTCACACTGTTTTTCATAGTTTGTTATGATCTACACAGTTGAATGCCTTTGCATAGTCAATAAAGCAAAAGTAAACATCTTTCTGGTATTCTTTGCTTTCAGACAAGATACATCAGCAATCGTATCTACTGTTCTACATCCTCTTCTGAATTTCTGGCAGATCCCTGTCGATGTACTGCTGCAATCATTTTTTAATTATCTTCAGCAAAATTTTACTTGCATATGATATTAATTACATTGTTTGATGATTTCCATATTCCTGTGGGTCACCTTTCTTTGGAATGGGCACAAATATGGATCTCTCCAAACATTTGGCTAGGTAGTTGTGTTCTAAATTTCTAGACATGGATGAATGAGTCCCTCCGGTGCATCATCAGTTTGTTGAAATATTTCAATTTGTATTCAGTCTGTTTCTGGAGCTTTGTTTTTTGTCAATGCATTTAGTGATTTAGTGTTGCTTGGACTTCTTCTTTCAAAACCATTGGTTCTTGATCATATGATACTTCTTGAAATGCTTGAACATCAACCAATTTTTTTTTTTTTTTTTTTTTTGGCACAGTGACTGCATCCTTCCATCTTCTTTTTCTGTTTGCAGTGTCATGCAGTATTTTGCCCACAGAATCCTTCAATATTTCAAGTTGAGTCTTGAATTTTTTTCTTCAATTCTTTCAGCTTGAGAAATGCTGAGTATGTTCTTCCCTTTCGGTTTTCTAATTCCAGGTCTTTGCACATTTCATTATAATATGACTTGTCTTCTTGAGTTATCCTTTGAAATTTTTGTTCAGCTCTTTTACTTCATCATTTTTTCAGTTGCTTTAGTTTCTCCATGTTCAAGAGCAAGTCTCTGAGTCTCTTCTGACATCCACTCTGGTCTTTCTCCTGTTTAGTGACCTGTTTCTTCCTTCCTTCATGATATCTTTGATATCATCCACAAATCTTCTGGTCTTCGATCATTAGTGTCTAATGTATCAAATTTGTTCTGGAGATGGTCTAACCACAAGGTTGATGGTTTGACCCCACCAGCTGCACCCGTGGAGAAAGATGAGGCTTTCTGCTCTTACAAAGATTTACAGCATTGGAAATTCGAACAATCATATGGTTTAATATGCCCAGAATGGCAAATTGAAGAGGAATGCCCATACACTCACTGTCTGGCGAGGTCCAGGTGCCTTTTATGTGTTTCAAAAAAGATATTTGCAATGAATAAGTCACGTTGTTGTTGTTGTCTACTGCCTTGCGTTGATTCCAACTCATAGTGATCCTGTATACAGATTCTAAGGAGCAGTTGGTGGGTTTTAACTGCTAACCTTTTGGTTCACAGTCCAGTGCTTATCCAGTGCCACACTAGGAGTCTGAATAAGTCATAGGTCTTTCAAAAGTCTGTAGTGATTTCCAACATCGTTTTCTATCAACAAGGTCCTATTTTCCAACTACGGATCCTTTATTTTCCAACTACGGATCCTTCCTCTTTGTCTCCAACTTTCACATTCCATTCACCAGTAATTATCAATGCATTTGGTTGTTTGTTTGAGCAATGTCAGACTGAAGAAGTTGGTAGAATTTATCAGTTTCATCATCGTTGGCTTTAGTGGTTGGTGTGTACATTAAAATAATATTGATATTAACTGGTCTTCCTTGTAGGTGTAAAGATATTAACCTATCACAGACAGCATTATACTTCAAGATAGATCTTGAAATGTTCTTTTTGACAATGAGTATGAAGCCATTCCTCTTCAATTTGCCCTTCTATGAATATTAAACTATATGATTGTCGGATTGAAAATGGTCATTACCAGTCCACTTCAGCTCACTAATACCCAGGTTACTGATCTTTGTGGGTTCCATTTCATTGGACATTTCCTAGATTCACACTTCATACTTTTCACTTCCTGATTATGGATGGATATTTGTAGCTATTTTTGTTTTGAGTTGTGCCACATCAGCACTCTCAGGTCCAGAGAGCTTAATTCCAGACATTTCATTAAGGTCACCTCTACTTTGAGGAGGCAGCTCTTTCCTGGTTACATTTTGAGTGCCTTCAAACCTTGGGGGCACATCGTTTGGCACTATATAGGACAGTATCCCAGTGTTATTCACAGGTTTCCAGTGGCAAATCATTCAGAAGTGGTTCACCTCTCCTTCTTCCTAGTCTGTTTTAGTCTGGAAGATCTGCTGAAACCTGTCCACCATGGATGACCCTGCTGCTATTGAAAATACTGGTGGCATAGCTTCCAACATTATAGCAACATACAAGCCATCACATTATGACAAATTGACAGATGAGAGGTGGAAAACCCTATGTAGCACAGTTCTACTCTGATACATGTGGGGTTGTTATGGGTCAGAGTTGACTTAATACCAACTGGTCAAAGATCAGGATGGACTTAGGAAAAAATGTGTTTCTCTTTATTAACAACTATAAATATTTTGTAGTTTCATAATTATATAGAATAGAACATATAGGTGCATATATATATACATATATATATATAATGGGTTTTAAGGCAAGATAATAATTTTAGAGTTATGTTATGTTATCATCATCTAGACATGCTATCAGGAGGGACCAGTCCCTAGAGAAGGACATCATGATTGATAAAGTGGGGGGTCAGCAAAAAAGAGGAAGACCCCTAATAAGATGGACTGGTATAGTGTCAGCAGCAATGTGCTAAAGAGTAAGAATTGGGAAGCTGCACAGGTCCAGGCAGTGATTCATTCGGTTATGTGTAGCATCACTATGAGTTGGAAGAGACTCAAAGGTGCTTAACAACAACAACAGATGGTCAGGAGGTAGACAGATATATAGTAGTGTGCTTCAAGAGAGAAGTCTAGGAAGGAAACACACACAAGCAGGTTATCAATTGCTATGAATGCCATGGCACAGGAAGAGTGTTCAAGATGAATAGAGGGCTTAGGATGACATTTTGCCAGACACTAGTTTTTAAAGATAGTAATGATAAAAAGAGGTACCCAGGGAGTTATCAGTTGAGAAGGTCAAGTCTTGCAAAACTGCATTTTTGGAGCAGAAAGCCTCCTCTTTCTTCCACGGAAGAGCTGGTAGTTTCGAACAGCCTAACTTGCAGTTCACAGCCCAATTCGTAACCGCTACGCTACCAGAGCTAGTGAGTAATTATTATCAGGACTGATTGCGAATGTTGCAAATGTAAAGGTAGACATTTTATACCAAAAAGAGGGGAGTGGCTGATCTTGCAGGCCAGGAGCAGAGGACTGTGGGACCACAAAGGGAGAAGAGTGGGAGCGGCGTGTGGGGCCATATTCAGAGAAGCAGCGAAGACAGAGATGGAAGGAGAGGGGCTGTGTGCTGGAAGCTGGGGGTGGGAGAAGGCTTGCAGGATATGCCTTTTGGTTGTTTGAATGATTATATGTTACTGAGTGTTTTGGTGTACATCCAAAACAAAAACAGAAATAGAAGCAAATAATGTTGAATGATGAGGTATGTAGGGGATTGTAATCATTGCAATGAAATGAAATATGATAGGATGAGTGTAAAGCTGATGTTCTCCCATGTAAACTACCACTCAATTCACAATAAAAACTAAAATGAAAAAGAAAAGATCTATCTTGAAGCATAATGCTGTCTGTGATAGGATAATATCCATATGACTGCAAGGAGACCAGTTAATACCACTATTACTCAAATTTACACAACAACCAGTAAAGCCAGTGAGGATGAAATTGAAGAATTCTACCAACTTCTTCAATCTGAAATTGATCAAATATGCCATCAAGACTATGGATAATTATTGGTGATTGGAATGTAAAGTTTGGAAACAAAGAGGAAGATTCAGTAGTTGGAAATATGGCCTTGGTGATAGAATTGGTGCTGGAGATCGCATGCTAGAATTTTGCAAAACCAATGGCTTCTTCATTGCAAATGCTTCTTTAAATAACATAAAAGATGATTATACATGTGAACATCATCAGATAGACTACAAAGAAATCAAATGGACTACATCTGTGGGAAGAGACAGTGGAAAAGCTCCATATCGTTAGCCAAAATAAGACTAGGGGCTGACTGTGAAACAGACCATCAATTGCTCATATGCAAGTTCAAGCTGAAACTTAAGAAAATTAAAACAAGTTCATGACGGTAAAATATGAACTTGAACATATTCCACCTGAATTTAGATATCATCTCAAGAACAAATTCAAAGAAGCAGATTAATGACCAAAACCCAGAGGAGTTGTGGGATGACATCATGAGCATCATCTGAGAAGAAAGCAAAAAGTCATTAAGAAGACAGGAATAAAGAAAAGACCAAAAAGGATGTCAGAAGAGACTCTGAAACTTGCTCTCCTACATAGAAATGTCAAAGCAAATGAAAGACACGAGGAGGTAAAAGAGCTGAATAGAAATTTTCAAAGGGCAGCTTGAGAAGACAGAGTCAAATATTATAATGAAATATGCAAAGATCTTTATTTAGAAAACCCAAAGGGAAGAATACATTCAGCATTTCTCAAGCTGAAAGAGCTGAGGAAAAAATGTAAACCTCAACTTGCGTATGATAGATTATTCGACCAAAATATTGAATGATGCAGAAAGCATCAAAAGAAGATGGAAGGAATATACAGAGTCATAGTACCCAAAAGAAATGGTTGATGTTCAACCATTTCAAGAGGTAGCATATAATCAAAATACAATGGTACTAAAGGAAGAATCAAGATACACTGAAGTCATTGGCAAAGAAGAAGGCTCTGGGAATCGACACAATTCTAATTGAAATCTTTCAACAAACTGATGCTACACTGGGGAAAACTCATCTATGCTAAGAAATTTGGCAAACAGCTATCTGGTCAACTGTTTAGAAGTGATATATATTCGTGCCAATTCCAAAGAAACATGACCAAACAGAATGTGGAAATCATCGGACAATATCATTAATATCACACGCAAGTAAAATTTGGCTAAAGATAATTCAAAAATGGCTGCAACAGTACATTTACAAGGAACTGATAAAGGTTCACTCTGGATTCAAATGAGGACAAGGAGTGAGGCGCATCAGTGCTAAAATCAGATGCATCTTGGCTAAAAGCAGAGAATACCATAAAGGTGTTTGTTTACCTGTGCTTTATTGACTATGCAAAGGCTTTCAGCTTTGCCGATCATGAGAAACTATGGACAACATTGCAGAGAATGAGTGTTCTGGAACATTTAATTGTGCTCCTAAGGAACCTGTACAGAGACCAAAAGGCAGTCGTTCAAACAAAACAAGGGAACACTGAAAGATTTAAAATCAGGAAAGATGTGCACCAGTGTTGTATTCTTTCACCATACTTATTCAATTGGTATGCTGAGCACATAATCCAAGAAACTGGATTATATCCAGAAGAACATGGCATCAGGATCGGAGGAAGGGTCACTAACACCCTACTATATACATATAATACAACTTTGTTTGCTGAAAGCAAAGATGACTTAAAAACTTACTAATTTAGATCAAAGATTTAAATACCTTCAGTATGGGTTGCACCTTAGTGTAAAGAAAAAAAAAAAATCCTCACCACTGGAGCAATAAATAACATCATGATAAATTGAGAAAAGATCTGAAGTTGTTAAAGACCTCATTTTGCATGTATCCACTATCAACACTCATAGAAGCAGCAGTCAAGAAATTACATGAAGTATTGCATTAGGCAAATCTGGTATACAAGACTGCTTTAAAGTGTTCAAAAGCAAAGATGTCAGATTAAGTACTAAAGCACGCCTGACCCAAGTCATGGTATTTTCAACAGCCTCATACACATGCGAAAGTTGGACTATAAATAAGGAAGACCATAGAAGAATTGATGCATTTGAGTTATGGTGTTGGAAAAGTGTACTAAAGGTATCATGAACTGCTAGAAGAACAAACAAGTCTGTGTTGGAAGAAGTACAACTAGAACGTTCCTTAAAAACTATAATAGCCAGACTTCATCTCTCATATTTCAGACATATTCTCACTAGAGAAGGACATCGTGCTGGGTAAAACAGAGGTTCAGTGAAAAAGAGGGAGCCCTCCAATGAGATGGATTGGCACAGTGGCAGCAGCAATGGGCTCAAGCACAGCAGCAATTGTGAGGATGGCACAGGACTATGAGTTGTTTGTTCTGTTGTTCATAGAGTTGTATGTATTGGAACTCACTTGATGGTACCTAACAGCCAACAACAATTCTCCTCTTCCTCAATTTCTTTTCTATCTCTTGCCCTGGAAGGATGTACATTAAAAAAATCTTCTTCACATTGGTTTTATCAAATGGAAATATAGAATAGTGAGGTGGTAAGTATTCAGATGAAAAGTACAGTTTTAGGACAATTTTAGGACAAAGTGTGTTCTCTAAAGAGAAAACTCTTTACTCTGAAGTGGGTTAGTAATGTGCTTGTGCTCTGAGGCTGGCAATTTTTGAAACTTCTATAACAATGGAATCTTCAATTCAGGAGCAACAGTGTGCAAAATTCACATTTGCAATACTGTTTGAGAGGAAATCTGGACATTCCCAAGAAATGTACATCTTTGTATATAGGTATTGACACCATTGATAGCTTCTGCCACAAGAAAGTGTGGAGGTAAGAAGCAAATCTCTTGCTAATTCGTATCATAAGGAATAAAATAAAAGAAAGGAAATGGCTTTTCCACCATCTCTTTGTACTTTCAGATCTAGGGATGGTGACAAACAGAGCCTCATTATTACTGTTACTTGCACCTGTGGTGCTACACTTTTTTTTTTTGAGGTTTCCTTACATCTGGCCTACGTCTCTTTTTCAGTCTAGATTTTTATTCACGTTAATAATCCTCATTTAAAAATGATTCATTATTGACACCTACACTCACTAAGCATTTGTTCCAGTTTGATTCACATGGAATTTACGTTATGCCTATTTCAAGGGAAGGGTCCTCACCTCCAACGTTGACACATTCTTTTGAAATGGTTAATTAATTGAAGTCTTGTTTTGATCAAGACTTTTCTTCCTCAGTAACCATGTGGTGAAAAATGTCGGAACACTGACTTCTTCAGTGTGAACAGGTTTGGGGCAGTGTTCACCAATTGTCTCTGTCTTCAGATCATAAGCACAGGTGAAGCCACTTGCCTCATTTACCCATTCAAATCCACAAATACCCATTGGATCTTAAAATTAGATAAAGTGACACTCTTCTATCAAATCCTCCAATGGATTTTCCTTTTGCATTTAATGACAGAGGCTCCAGCTCACAAGGATCCCATCCCTCAGTCACATAGTGTCTTTTATCACAAACAGCCTCAAGTCCAGTTTGATATTAACAACAGCAAAAAAGAGAAACATCACCAAAAGGAACATGGAAAAATGGAGAGGAACAATAAATCGAACAGAGCTATGCTATACAGATAAAGAACCCTAATGGCCAACAGAGATTTACACAGTGATCTCAGCTCTCACCACAAGCATCACTTGTGCTTTCTGGTAAAGCCGCTTTATGTGTACAGCATGCAATTCTGTATTATGGAAACTGTCTTCCACTGGCAAAGAAAATCATGGAAAAGAAGAGTAGTTATCCATCTTTTAACAGTCAAGCAGACATTCCTGGTCATTCTTACTGTGGAGGATGGCTATTCCTCCCCTGGTAGGCAGCTTTATGCATTGGTATCATATCACTCCACCCTACCTGTCTCCACCACAATTTGTTTACTTATTATTGGAAAAGTTAAAAAAAACAAACAAACAAAAAAAAAACAAAACAGGGGCTTGGGTAAGTCAAAGTACTTATCACAATTCCGAAGTAGTGAAAATATTTTTTTATCTTAACAGTTTCATTTATTGATTTCAGTCTCTTAAAAAATGGCAACATTTATGGGTAGTGAATCAAGTGTGCTGGGCATCTTCTGATTTTCCCGGTAGACTCGCTCTCCAGCCTGATGACCTTGCCCTGTTCTTCCTGGGTAGTGGCCACATCTAGGGGCTCACTTATACCTGGGCTTCTGGTTGGATTTAGCTTCTGGAGACTGAAGGGAGATCAGGAACTTTTTCTCCCTGGCTTCATTCTGGATCAGTGTGAGGTGCTTTTTTTGGTATGAATGAAGTTCCTATTAATCCCTCTCAACACTACCATCTCCGTTTTCAGTTCTTGTGGCTTCTCCACCATCTCTTTGTACTTTCAGGTCTAGGGATGGTAACAGAGCCTCATTATTACTGTTACTTGCACCTGTGGGGCTATACTACTTTTTGAGATTTCCCTACATCCGGCCCACGTCTCTCTAAATGACTCTTTTATTAAATGCATTATGTTTCCTGTTGTAATCTTTATTTCTACACCTCAACTTTAATACAGCATTGCATTATTTGCAAATAAGTAGTTCATTATTTTTTATTCAAAATGGCTAGAGTAAATGAAAAACTACTGATGTATAAATAGTATTCTAAATAATGTAGCTGGGGAAAAAAATACCGTGTTAGAAAGAGATCAAGCAATATCAGTTACAGGTCAAAGAACTCCTAATAAGGTTTCATAGAACATGGCTTAATAGAAAGAACAGTGAACTAAATTAGGTCAGAAGCCAAGGGTTTGAGTCACAAATTCATCAATTATTAAGTGACCTTGACAAGTCACTTAACCACTCTGAACTTAAGTTTCCTTATATGTCAACCGGTAATAATAATGCCTGACCTGCTTATTTCACAAGGATATTATGGAGACCCAATGAATGGTAGCTTTGAAAGTGTTTTAAACATTGAGGACTAGATACATATAGAATTATGTTATTGTTAAGATGGGATAATATTGCCCCGAGGATAAATTTTATCTCATAAATAAAAATATAGAACTCCTTTATCCCAGAGAGCTTTCGGTATATGTCCACCCTAATTCTGAGAATCATTGTGACAAGATAAAAACAGAGTAGGCTCTGAAGTCACCTGCCTGGGTTGATAATCTGGGTCTACCATGAACAAACTATGTTGGTTGCATTGCTTGACCTTTACTAATAATTATTAAAAATTATCAATACAGTGGGAAGACTAATGGTACCAACCGCCACTCATCTGTAGATTTGTTGTACTATGGTGCCCTGTGGGTTGCTGTGATGCTGGAAACTATGCCTCCTGACATATTGTGAGGAAGGAGTCGTCCCTGGAGAAGGACATGATGCTTGATAAAGTGAAGGGTCTGTGAGAAAGAGGAAGACCTCCAACAAAATGGATTGACACAGTGGCAGCAACAATGAGCTCAAACATAACAACAATTGTAAGGATGGCGCAGTGTGTCATTCTGTCGTACATAGGGTCGCTATAACTTGGAATCGACTTGATGACACCTGAAAACAACAACAACAATAGTATTGATCTCATATTGCTACTTATTGTTATTCTGAGCATCTGGCTCTCACAGTTTCTGGTTTAATGAATTAATTCATTTCTCACACATAGAAGTTCTTGACCTATGCTATTCTCAGACTATTGTAGGTGAAGAGAGAACGTCTCAGTGGAGACAGCGTAACAAAGCTGTTAAACATCCAGTCTTTGGATTAAAAAGTCATGCCTTGGAATATCAATTCATATATACACTAATTACGTAAGTTTGGACAAGTTCTTGTAAATAACCTTTGTAAATCTTGGGGTTTTCTGTTTTCATCAAGGTAGTAACACATGTTTTAATATGGGATGTTCTGAACACTAAATACGATGTTTGAAGGATTCCTGGTATGGCGCTGTTGGGTAAGCACTGGACTGTGAGCCACAAGTTTGGTGGTTCAAACCCAACATCTGCTCCTTGGAAACCGTATGTAGGGTCATTTGACAGCACTTAACATCACCACCAAGGTATTTAAAAGAGTGCTGAGTACATAAATAGTGCTCAGTTACACAGTTCATTATCATTGTGATGTTGCTAAAACCAAAGCTCTCCTTCCTTGTCTTTGCACTCCTTACTTCTTTTGTACGTGGCGCCCTCAAACAAGTTTAGTTTACATAAGAGGCATTTTTTAGGTCAAAGATGGAACTAAGATATACAGAAAAATCTAAGTATATGCATTTAAGATCTTGTCATATTTTTGAGAGACCGATATTGTCTCAGTACAACCAATATATGGTCTACTGGAGCACCCTATATCAATGTTTGGACTATTTTGGATATTTGCATAGGTCCCTGGAAAAATGAGTTAATCCCTTTATTCAGTTGCCCAATGTCTGTGGAGTATGTCCTGTGAGCTAGGCAAGGGATTTCATTTAGTCAAAGAGGTAGCCACACTATCTGCCTTCACATTACTAACTGAGAACATTTTTCATTTATATTCAGAACCATGCTTGCCTTTGTTGTTAAAAATGAAGTTCACAAAATATTCCCTCAGAGTTAGTATAACTGTGACTTAGGGAGTGATCTCCAGAGAAAAATCATTTCAATTTGAACCTTGACTTTGAGACTTACTTGTGGCATTGGACACCTTAAGTTATTTAAACTCTTTGTGCTTTGATTGACCCCTCTGTTAAATGGGAATAGTACACCAAATCAGGGGCCAGTAGAACCTATATTATCTGATCAATAAACATATTGTGGTTGTTAGGTGCCATTGAGTCATAGTGACCCTGGATAGGGTTTCTGAGACACCTTTATACTAGAGAGCTCTCAATATATTTCTACCCTAATTCAGAGACTCATAGTGACAAGATAAAAGTACTAATTGTAACATGAAAAAGTCTTAGTCTATTAAATGTTAGGCATTATTATTACCTTGATAATTACTTATCATCTTCCAACATTGCTTCACTACCAAATAGTAGGATTTGTGAATAGAATAGGTGTGTTCTTAAATTAGACTCCAAGAGCCAGCAAATGACAGCCCACAAGTCAAATCTTTCACCGTTCTAATTTTACAATGAAAATTACGGACTAAGCTGTGATAGTCACCATTTTGTGCCAAGTTGCCTGGGCCAGGATTCTCAGCGATTTAGCAGTTAAGATGCAGTGATCACTCCCATGATGAGATATGATAAAACCAAACCCTGTGATGTGATGTGATCTGATATAATCAGCCTTGATCTGTTGCAATTATCCTCTGTGTTAAAGATCTCTCTTCTATGATGTTAATGAGGCTAGGTGCAATTTACAGGATTAGGCTGTATCTTGAATCAATCTCTTTTGAGATATAAAAAAGATTAAACAGGCAAGTAGAGTTCAGAGGGACTTACTACCATCAAGAAAGAAGAGCCAGAAGTGGAATGTGTCCTTTGTGACCTAGAGTCCCTGAACTGTGAAGCACCCACATCCAGGAAAAGATTGATGTCAGGACACATGGACATCTCCAGGGAATGCTGGACCTGCAGATCTGAAAGGAAACAGGGCTTTTTTCTAGAATTGATGCCCTGAGTTCAGACTTCTAGCTCCCTAAACTGTGAAAGAACACATTTCTGTTTGTTAAAGCCTTCTACTTGTGGTATTTCTGTTAAAGCAGCTCTAGAGAACTAAGATAGGAGCTCTGGTAGCGTAGTGGTTATGTATCAGGCTGTGAACCGCAAGGTCAGCAGTTCGAAACTACCAGCTGTTCCGCAGGAGAAAGACGAGGCATTCTGCTCCCGTAAAGATTTACAGCCTCGGAAACCCTGTACAAGGTCATTGTGAGCTAGAACCGACTCCACGGCACATAACAACAACAACAGAGAACTAAGATAGCTAAGACAATAGACAGATTTTCTTGATTTACTTACTGTCAGTTACAGTGTTGAACATTTGTGACAGAGACCCACAAAGCCAAAAATATTTTCTACCTGGCCCTTTACAAAGCTTGCTGAGTCCTGAGTAGATGACTATTACTAACATATTTTTCTCAAACAGAATTGTTGGCATAAAATTGCTTATTCTAGGAAATATATTTATATTCATGCATTTGCATTCTGTCAAGTTACATATTATACACTGCAAACAAGTGAAACTAAGAAGGCCTCGGATGGCACAGCTATGTGCTCTCCTTGCCCCCATCAGTTCTGCTTAAGGAAGCAACGTGCATGCGTATGATGCTAATAACCTACTTCCAGCAGAATAAATGCCCTATTATTGTCCAGTAGTGCTAATGGATTTGCACTGTTCCATCCTCTCTTTCAATGGGTGTCTGTTATCACCAGTTACATAAACTTATTAAGGAACGGGCTAGGGTGCTGCCTGTGGCTTGGAAAAAGAATTTGTTCCTTTATGAAGCCAGCTGAGCTGTAAAAGGATTTGAACCCTCATCCATGGTTTTCCTTAGGCCTTGATAGAATTAGGCATCAACTATGTGTGGCGCTGTGGGTTAATGTGCCAGACTACAAAGCCGATTGAACTTCAAGGTTGGCGGTACAAGCTCACCAGTTGCTCCTTGGAAACCCTATACAGGGTCGCTATGGGTTGGAATCGACTTGAAGGCACTTAACAACAATATTTGTAAATTAACAACAACAACCTTTCTTTGGTAAAATGAACAAAAATTGCTTCTTTAAAGGATACATTCTTTTTTTTTTTTTTTTAAAGCAGAGTATGGAAAAGTTACAAAATTTCCAATAGTCAAGTTGTTGTTGTTATGTGCCGTGGAGTCGTTTCCGACTCACAGTGACCCTGTACAGGGTTTCTGAGGCTGTAAATCTTTACGGGAGCAGAAAGTCTCATCATTCTCCTGCGGAACAGCTGGTAATTTTCGAACTGCTGACCCTGAGGTTAGCAGCCCTATTTGTAACCACTACGCCACCAGAGCTACTCGAGATAGGTTATTTAATCCATTGAAGTGCCTGGTAGTGCCACAGCCTCTGGTTTAATATTGTACCGATGTCTACTCAAGCTTTTCAGTTCAGGGCTGAAATCAGCTGGAGAAAAAAGGCATGGAAGATGGAACCCTGATGCTGAGATTAGCAAATGAAATGGACATTACGGACACATATAAATTATGAGGACCATCAGGGATTTTTGTCTGAATCAGATGTAGAAACTTATTTGTGACACACAACCTAGAAGATCAAATCAATGCAAATTTAATGGTAAAATGTAAAGAAAATAATGATTACGCTTCACTTTAATTCATCAGCATATCCATCTTTTGATCATCACTCAGGTGGGGAAAATGACTTAAGCTTTTGACAAGAATAAAGACAAAAAAGGCTGCTTATTATTTTTTCAAAAATGAAAGCTCCAAAGTGGAAGAAACAAATGAGTCCCAGGAAATGCTTATGAATACACAAGAGCAGCTTCTGATGTTTGGTAAAGTTAATGATTACAGTAATGAGGAACTTCAAAAAAATTTATGAATGAAGAGGCAACAAAGATCTGAGATTTTCCAATATACCACAGAAGGGACAGATGATCTGAGAGCAAAACTGCAAAGCTTTCCCTCTGTAGAAAATAGTATGTGAGAGCACAGTCCTTACTATTATGATTTTTGAACGTGAGGAGGGACACTTAGAAAGCAATGGGAGGAGGTGCAAGTTCACTGGAAATAAAGATCAACTCATTTTTTGAATAATTTTCACCTAAAAATAATCTAGTGCCATAATCTTTCCTAAATCTTCAATCGATAACAAAGGGGAACAAATGGTAGGAAGGTTCAACAAATTATTCTGCATGTTTAGGCTAATCTGTCTATACAGAAAATGTTTATTTTTATTCTAAAGAAAATGCTGAAGGAGCCTCTCCGGTCTTGCTTTGCCTTTAACTTTTCTAACCACACGTGCTCTGTGATTACTACAGTAATAAGAAACAGAATAAAAAGAAGGCTCTGGAACCTTATATGGGTGCACATTTTGACTCTGCCATTTGCCATCTGTGTGACCTTGAGCAAATTACTTAATGTCTCTGTGCCTCCATTTCTTCATCTGAAGGAGAAATAATAGCCTATTACCATACAGGGTGGTGAGAATTGCATGAATATATAATGCAAGTGAAGTGTTAAGAAAGGATGCATAACACACAGTAAAATGTCTAATAATTGTCTGTTTATGTTTTTTCCTTACATGTGTCACTGGTTAGGTAACCTAGATGAAAGATTGTGGAGTTTGTTACACAAAAGGTTTGAGTCTAGCCAGAGGCTCCTTGGAAGAAAGACCTGGGAACCTACTTCTGAAAATCAGTCATTGAAACACTGTGGACATAATTCTACTTAGACACATAGGTCATCATGGGTCAGAGTTGACTTAATGGAAAATAGTAGCGCTACTTGTGGAGGGAGAGAATGAGAAGCCTCAGTATGAAGTCCCAAACTTAGACTACGGCACAAATGTGGCCCCCCCACTGGTCTTTGAATTGTATCACAGAAATTGCCTCTTTAATTTTCACCTTGCCTGTGGAAGACCGAGTTTGGTCTTGCAGGATAGGGATGGGGGACACATCACATAGCTTCCTGCTACCTAGAGCTGTGTCATAGGATACAGGTTTTATTTAAATTTAAATTCATTCAAATTAACTACAACCAGACATTCCGTTGCTCAGTCATACTAGCCACATTTGACATGCTCAATAGCCACAAATGGGGAGTGGCAACTGTACTGGACAACACATATATACAAGAGCACCATCAGTGCAGAAAGTTCTATTAGGTACTGCTGGTCTACAAGGTGTTATTATTGTCATAGGATTTATTTAGGAGGAAAGTAAAACCGAAAGACAGGTTTTGCAGTAAAAAGAAAGGATCATATTCTTGTAATATGGATCAGCAACTCCATAATCTATTAAGGGTAATAGGAAAAATGAACATTGTGGAATCAATACTTCCATAGCTGCTCACATGGTGTCTCTCACTTGTTGAATGGTTTATTGTTCTCTTTTTTAAGTCAAATATACCACTGTTTTTCTGTAATTTGGACAAAGGAGATCATATCAATTCTTTAGGACTGAAAATTAGTACAGCTGAAACCTAGCTAATATCCAATACCAGGCATCACCATGGAAAAGTACAGTCTGCTTTATGATCTTTTTAATCTGTCCGAAACACACCTTGTACAGAATTGGTTAATATTTTGGTCCCTTACACTGTGAAGGAGGTAAATGCTGTAAAGAGATCAAGAAACTTGTGAGCTACGATCTCCCGCCTCCTCTTCAGATCTAATCATACAGATGAATACATTGCTATAAAAATACCAAAAATAAAACTAAAAACAATGACTGAATCATTTTTTAAAAAATCTCATGTACTCTGTGTTCAGGTAGCAAGAAATTTAATTCCATTCTGACCACTCTCCTGTGATTTTTTTTTCCTTTTCATCTAAGATATTTTGAATGCTCAGAGGCATTATAATGGAAAAGCATGGATTTTTGCCTGGTTTACACCCATCATCCTTACCATTACAACAAGACAAAAGCATTAAAGTAAAATTAATCATGTCAAGAGATTTTAGCAAAAACAAGTGAGACCATGCATAAAGCATCGCTTTGTCTAGTGTGAAGTCACGCTCTGATTAAAAACATATAATGAAAGTGAAAGTGATACATCATTGCCTTAGCAGCAGGATTTTCTGAAAGTGCTTTGTGGTTCTCAACATAAAAATGTAGGAAGATTTTGGTCTTTGAAACTCACAATGATTATTGTTCTCACTAACTGGATTTCAATCTTAATTTTAAAACATAAATAAATTAAGATTTAGTGGCCAAACAAGGCATATCAGTAGGATTAACAATTAGATACACTGTAAGGAGCAGTAGTTTGCTTGGCATCTGAGACACACAGGTAAGAAAGTGTCTGCTCAGCATTCTTCTTAAGACAAAACCCTCTTTAAAGCTAAATACGGCCAGACACTATGGTATTTGCTACAAAGCACAACTGTTGATATCATCAATAGCATTTAATGAAAATCAAGATGTGGTTGTAGAGAGTGTATGATACACAAAACCCAAAACTTCTCATTGGATGGATACTCATGAACTATAGGCTTGGTTCCTAACTTCAGTATAAAATCATCACTAAAAGATTTGCAAATAAAAAGTTTACTTATTCATACTTTGCCTTAATTACTCTTTTGTTATGATGGAGAGATTTACATGTAACAATCATTCATCTCAACCATCTTTGAGTTTTCACAGTTGTATTTTTGAAAGTCATTTCAAAGCTTTCAAAAAATGAAGTCCCTCTAATAAAAAGTCATTTTATTTGCTGAGAGTTATGTTTCAATATACAATATATACCTATTTGCATATTTGCATAACTATATTATATATGTTGTTGTTAAGTGACTCACAGAGACTCTGTAGAGAGTTTCCAAGGAGACACTGGTGGTGGTGGTGGTGGTGGTTGTGTGCCATGGAGTTAGTTCCCACTGATTGCAACCCTTTATAGGGTTTCTGAGGCTGTAAATCTTTATGGGAGCAGAAAGTCTTATCTTTCTCCAGTGGAATGGCTGGTAGTTTCAAACTGCTGACCTTGAGGTTAGCGGCCTGACTCGTAACTGCTACACTACCAGAGCTCCTTAAGGAGAGGCTGGTGGGTTTGAATTACACCTCACAGTTATCAGTCCAGTGCTGATCCTACAGTGCCACACCAAGAATCCATATTGTATTATACATGTTGTTGTTGTTGTTAAATGCTGTCAAGACAGTTTTGACTCTTAGTGACCTTATATAGTGTTTCCAAGGAACAGGTGGTGAGTTTAACTGCCAACCCTGTGGTTCAAACTGAACTTACAGTCTAGCGCTTTATCCCACAGCACCACACCAGGACTCCAAATTATAGATAGATTACATATAATTGTTGCTTTTGTTGTTAGTTGCCTAGAGTTGATTTCGACTCATAGTGACCCTGTATAGGCTGTGAAAACCTTTATGGGAGCAGAAAGCCTCCTCTTTCTCCCAAGGAATGTCTAGTGGGTCAAACTGCTAACCTTATGGGTAGCAATCCAACACATAACTCACTCGGTTACCAGTGTACATATAATAGTAAAAGCAATGAAAAGAATACAAACTCAGACATGTTTAAATTATGAGGCGGGTGTCAACATATGAAAAATTCCTCAGCGAATGCATTATAACAACATGTGGAATGCATTTTAAAACCTTCTCTTTAACATGTTATTGTTGTTAGATGCTATTGAGTAGATTTTGATTCATAGTGACCCCCATATGTGATAGAGTAGAACTGCCTTGCAGGACTTTCCAGGTTTTAATGGTGTGGTGCTGTGGGTTAATGTGCCAGACAGCAAAGCCATTTGAACTGCAAGTTTGGCAGTTCAAGCTCACTAGAAGCTCTTCAGAAACACTATACAGCTATGGTCACTATGGGTCGGAACTGACTCGACGGCACTTAACAACAACAATAATCTTTATGGGAGCTGATCACCAAGTCTTTCTCCCCCAAACTACTAGGTGGGTTCCAACTGTCAGTCTTTGGGTTTAGCAATTGGGCACTTAACCATTTGCCACCATGGCTCCTTTTCTTTAACTTAGAGGCATTTGATCTTCAGGGAATGAATACAGTCGATAGTCACATCGATGAAGGACCTGATTGAAAAAATGCATGCATTCTCTATCTGACTAATAACATCTCAAAAGAGGACTGAGCATATTTTGCTCATGACAAGAACAGTGAGTTAAATATTTGTTGAACATGAAGGTGTATTATTGCAATCATTAGGGCTGCCCATTGACTATCCGCCTTTTGAGACCTGAGGAGGATTATATATTAACTTTGACATTAAGTGTGGCATTTGCCAAAGCAATGTGTTAATTCTGGGCAGCAGCTAAACGAGCCAATGTAAAAATTTCCTTTCTCTTCTCATGGCAATGGTGACTTGCCCAAAATTGTGGAGTTCCCATCAATCTGGGAGCCAGAATGGGAAGATGTAGAGCAGAGTCACCACCTAAACTGCCACAGACATGCAACATAAGAGAAAGAGGTCTTTGCTTATATTGTTGTTGTTGTTAAGTATCGTGGAGTCAGTTCCGACTCAGTTCCAACTCACAATGCACAGGGTTTCCGAGGCTGTAAATCTTTATGGGAGCAGAATGCCTCATCTTTCTCCTGTAGAACTGCTGATAGTTTCGAACTGCCAACCTTCAGATTAGGAGCCTGATTCGTAACCACTACACTACCAGAGCCCCTAACATAGTCACTGAGATATTTAGTAATGTTGTTATGACTGCCCATTCTAGCCTAGCCTAACCTCACTGATTTAAGTATTAGTACCAGAAAGGTCCAGTGTCTGGTGACAAGGAAACAGATATTGGAAGGTGATGGTGGTGGTGGTTATGTGTTGTGGAGTTAGTTCCGACTCATAGAGACCCTGCATAGAGTTTCCAAGGTTTTAAATCTTTATGGGAACAGAAAGCCTCATCTTTATCCTGTGAAACTGCTGGTAGTTTCGAACTGCGAACCGTGAGATTAGCAACCTGACTTGTAACCACTGTGCTACCAGATGGAAATCTATTTTATGAAGCAGAAAAATCAGTTGGTAAAACTGTTGCCTGCTATTACTTGAAAGGCTAGTCAGTTATTTAATAAACTTCCATTTTTAAGGGAAGAGGTTGGAAAACAGAATATTGTTAGCTTGTAATAGTTCCTGCTATTGGCTGCACTTGGCAAAAGTTACAAAATGAGATGATCTAAGAAAAGAATTTATAAACAGGAATGAAGGGAGGGAAATAAAGTCCAGAAATTTAGGGGTATGCAGTATAGGAAGTCAGCTTGAGAACTAAGGTGTGCCTGACCCAAGCCATGGTATTTTCAATAACCTCATATGCATGCGAAAGCTGGACAGTGAATAAGGAAGACCACAGAAGAACTGATGCCTTTGAGTTGTGGTGTTGGAGGAAAATATTCAAAGTGCTATTGGCTGCCAAATGAACCAATAGATCCATTTTAGAAGAAATTCTGCCAGAGTGCTCCTTGGAGTCCAAGATGGCCAAACTTCGGCTCTCATACTTTGGACATATTGTCAGGAGGTACCAGTCGCTGGAGAAGGAGATCATGTTTGGTAAGGTGGAGGGTCAGAGAAAAAGAGGAAGACCCCCAATGAGATGGATTGGCCAAATGGCAGGACCAATGGACTCAAGCATGGCAACAGTAGTGTGTTGGCCCAGGATCGGGCAGTGTTTCATTCTGCTGTGCATAAGGTCGCTATGAGTCAATACTGACTCGATGGAACCTAACAACAACAAAAGTATAGGAAAAAGCAATGCATTTCAATGTCTTTTTGTAAAAGATAAAATTTAGGAAAAATTTTGAGGAAAAAAAAAAGGTAAAGTGAAACAGCTTAAATTGAAACTAAGTTAGTGATAAAAATGCAATTAGGGACATGGCTTTTACTCCCAATTTCATGGAGTTATGGTGTCTAAGAAGAAAGTTTCAATTAACGGTTGTTGTTATTGTTGTTAAGTGCCGTCAAGTTAGTTCCTATTCATAGCCACCCTGTATAGGGTTCCAAGGAATGGCTGGTGGGTTTGAACCACTGACATTGTGGTTTTCCAAGGAGCAGTTGGGTTTGAACCACCGATCTTGCAGTTACCAGTTCAGTGCTTATCCTACAATATCAGACCAGGACTCTAATTAAGGGTATTGTCGTTGTTTAGTGCGGTCAAGTCAGTCACGACTCGTAGTAATCCTATAAAGGGTTTCTGAGGAGTGGCTGGTGGATTTAAACCACTGACCTTTTATTTCAAATCGACTTTGCGATCCAGTGCCTATCCTACAGCACTACACCAGGACTCCCTAATTAAGGGTTCCTGTTGTTATTGTTAAGTGTTATGGACTAGGTTCTAACTAATAGTGACCCTGTATAGGGTTTCTGAAGAGCAACTGGTGGGTTTGAATGGCCAACCTTGTGGTTCACAGTTGAGTGTTGATCCTGCAATACCACACTCAGTGAACACTTCTAACTCAGGCAAGTAAGTAATAAGGTAGCTTTTCAATGAAGCCTGATAGGTAAATGATTATATATACAGTGCTTGCTTAAAGGTGAGTATGTGTGTGTTATGTGTGTGAAAAAGAGTCAGAAATGGGGGCAAGAAAACAAATGGAAAAAAAAAAAAATCTAAGAATTGTGCCAGAAAACAAATGTGTTCCTGGTCACTGGCCCGTGAAGCTGACTGAAACATAAAAAGATAACTAAGCTTTCTGGAGAATTTATTGCCAAAAGAACCACCAGCCTAGACTAAAAGAGGTTGTGGCAATTACAGATTTAAAATGACCATTGTCCCCTAGATACTTACAGACAGAAAATATACTTTAAAAAGACTTCCAGTCTTAGGAATAGCATATTCCTTAAGATTCCTTTGGAAATGGCCAACAAAGATAATGGAAAGGGAAGAATATCCTATAGGATGGAGTCAGGAAATACGAAGAACAAAGGAGAGGAGTAGAATTAGGGGACCCATATGGAAGGACACAATCCATCACATGGATTGTTGTTAAGTGACATTGAGTTGGTTTAGACTCATAGCAACCTTATATAGGTTTCAAGATGTGGCTGGTGGGTTTGAACTTCTAACCTTGAGGGTAGCAGTACAGTGCTTATCCTACAGTGCCATTACATGCATGCTGTTGCTGTATGATATTGAGTTAGACCCGACTCATAGCAACTTTGTACAGGGTTTCTGAGGCTATAAATCTTTATGGAGCAGAAAGCCTCATCTGTCTCCTATGGGGCAGCTGGTGGTTTGAACTGTGAACCTTGAGGTTACAGCCCAACTCGTAACCCACTATGATACCATGGCTCCATCACAGGAAGGTATTTGTTAAGTGCCATTGAGTTGATTCTGACTCAGCGTATCTGTATAGGGCTTTAATATTTTTGTGGGAGCAGAAAACCTCTCGTTTCTCCAATGAAGCAGATGGCAGACTTCAACTACGGACTTTGTGGTTTGTAGTCCAGTGCTTATTGTATGGAGCCAATGCACTCCCCATGGATGTTGCTGCTGTTGTTTAGTGCCATTGAGTTGGTTCTGACTCATAGTGACCCTACATAGGACTTTCAAGGAGTGGCCGGTGATTTTGAACCATTGACCTTGTGGTTCAAACCAATCTTTTGGGCCAGCGCTTTATCCAACAATGTCATACCAGGACTCCATGGATAGGCAGCTACATTTCAGTGTTCCTTCTTAATAGGAGTGATGATCCCTTCCACCACTGGACCTTATGTGTGAGGACCAGTTTGTTTCTGGATCAAGATACGCTTGCTCACAAATAAGCCTGATGCTGTGACAGCCAGAGATCCTGGACATTGAGTCTGATGCTCTGACTGGAAGGGACTTTGGAGTCATTTTCTCTTGGGGAGAAAGGGAGTATACTTTGAGCATGGTAAAGAGAAAATAAAATGGTGTTGAGTCAATTTGACTCATGGCGACCCCTTGTGTTACAGGATAGAACTGGATTTCATGAGGATTCCTTGGTTATAATCTGTAAAGTGGCAGATTGTCAGATCTTTCTTCTATAGTGATGCTGGGTGGGTTCAAACTGTCATTCAAATGGTTTGCACTGCCCAGTGAACTACAGTAAGTAGGGTAAACTGAATAGCTGAAGTCTTATTCATAGCTGTAGCTATGCCTGAGTATTGAAACAGGATTCAGGCTCTTTGAATATGTATGTATTTTAAAATCGTTTCTATATTTATAGATTAATGTCTTAATTTCCTCAAATTTCAAATCTGGTGAATTGAGTCAATAGATACTGAGCCTGGAGCTTTATTTGTATTATTTTACTTAATTCTTATAATAACTCTATGAAGTGAATATAATTATCATCAATTTTCAAATGAAAAAAAACTTAATAATAGAGAGTAGCAGCTTGCCTAAGTCACACAGGAATAATATATCTGAGTGTGCATTTCCTTTTAATTCTGTCTGTCCCTAAAGATGTTTCTGAGTGTGTGTGTTGCTCTTGTTGTTAAGTGCTGTCGAGTCAGTTCTGACTCATGGCGACCCTGTATAGGGCTTCCAAAGAGTGGCTGGTGAATTTGAACTGCCAACCTTGTGGTTCAAACCAACCGTTTGGTCCAGTGCATTATCACACAGCACCACACCAGGACTCGCTCTCTCTCTCTGTTTCTCTCTACAAAATACATACATATACGCACATATGTATACAGACAAGGGGGTTTCGAAAAGTTCATGGAAAGATTCCAGTATCTTTTAATTCCATTTTCTCACAAACTTTTTAAAGACCCCTCATATTCTTTTTTTTTCCCCCTCATATTCTTGATCTCTAAAACCAAACCAAACCAGTTTTCATCACATCAATGAAGACTTGTGGTGACTTCATGTGTGTCATAGTAGAAGAAGTGTGCTTCAAAGCATTTCCAATGGCTTATCTTTTAGAAACAGATCATCAGGACTTTCATCTTAGTGGCCTCTGGTTGGATGTAAGCAGCTAACTTTTTCTGTTAGCCTCCAAAGAGCTTAACCACTGTATGACCCAAGGACTCTTCTTGACCTCTTGCTGCAGTTAAGTTCCATCGAACTGATTCTGACTCCAAGCGACAAGAGATTGTGGTTTCTGAGGAGACGCTGGTGGGCTTGAACCATCAATTTATTGGCTAGCAGTCCAGTGCTTATCCTATAGCATCACACCAGAAGTCCAATATTCATTCAGTTAACCTATATTAGGTCGAGGTGCTGTGGTGGTACAAAGTTAAGTGTTCTTGCACTCAGCTGCTAACCAAAATGGTGGTGGCTGGAAGCCATCCAGCAACTCTGTAGAAAAAAGAGCTGGCACTCTGCTTTTGTAAGGATTGCAGTTCACAGTTCCATGCTGTGACATGAGGTCATTGTGAGTTAGAAATGAACTCAACTGCACTTAACAACAACAATAGTTTTATTCTATGAGCATGGTACTATGTCAAGTACATTGAATTCATTTAGATTTTCACGGATGAAGTGGGTTAGCACAGATTGAATCCCATTCATCTGGTTGGACTCTTTTGACTAATGACACTTGTTGGTGAGACAGATTGGCGTGGTAAGTGAGGCAGCACTCTTTGATAGGTCTAGATGGGCCAGTACTCAATGACTCACTCTACCACTAACTCGCTGTGTGACTGTGGGTAGACACCTACTACCTTTGCATCAATTAAAATAAAGACCAAAGCCTACTAAATGGACATAGAAGTTCCTTTGTGACCTGGTTTCTGCTTCTGTCTATAGCCACATCTCATTTCTCTTTTCTCACTGAATTCAACCATGCTTCTTCTTTCTGCAGGGTCTCTGTACTTACTGCTAAGTACTTTGGGATGATCTTCTTTCATATCACCACCTATTTACCTAGCTTTTCATCCTTCAGTTTTCAGCTCAAATGCCACTTCTTTGGGAATATTCTCCATGAATCCTAAACTACAGCATAACGTTCCCCCCACCCCCCAACTAACTCTAAGATCAATAAATGCACAGTTATATTGTTTTGATTCAGCATTGTATTCTTTGTACTTGGCTCAATATTTCCTTCTATACTATTGTTGTTGTGGTTGTTAAGTACTGGTGAACCATTTCTAATTCACTGTAGCCCTGTCCAGGGATTCCGAGGCTTTAAATCTATGTGGGAGCAGAAAGCCTCATCTTCCACAGATAGACTGGTAGACTCGAACCACCAACCTAGAGGTTCACAGCTCTGTGTTTATCCTAAGAGGCACCATATTCCCTCCTTCTACATGTTGTTGTTGTTAAGTGCCATCAAGTCGGTTCGGACCCATAACAACCCTGTATAGGGTTTCCAATGTTTTAAATCTTTGTGGGGGGCAGAAAGTCTCATCTTTCTTCCTCAGAGAGATTGGTTAGAACCATAACCCTGAGGTTTGCAATTTCATGTTTATCCTACAGCAGTACCGTACTGTCTCCTTCCACATGTTGTTGTTATTAAGTACCACTGAGTCAGATCTGACTCATTGCAACCCTGTATAGGGTTTCCAAGGAGTGGCTGGTGGGTTTGAACTGCCGACCTTGAAGTTCAAACAGACTTTTTAGTCTAGTGCTTTATCCTACAGCACCAAATCAGGATTTGTCCTACATACAAGGTAGTAATTATATTTACGGAATGAATGTGCAAAATGGGTGGGTTGGGCAAAGAGATCACTTAGTGTTTCAGCACTTACATCCTAAGGTTTGCTAGACTTAGTTTTCAATTTACTTAGTAATGACACAGAGCAAATTTAAGCAGCCCATATGACCATGGAGTCCTGCTGGTGTGGTGCTGTGGGTTAATGCGCTCGACTGCAAAGTCAGTTTGAATCACAAGGTCGGAAGTTTAGGCTCACCAGCTGCTCCTCAGACACCCTATTCTGGGTCCTATGAGTCGGAACCGACTTGGCATTCAAGAACAACAGCATCATAAGACCCATAAATCTTTCATGCCAGACTCAGTAGCAAATATCTCAGCTTAGGTATAAAGAAGGTATTAGAGTTATTTGTATACATGCTGTTCTCAGGAGAAAAAACTATTGCTGTATTCAAAGGAGGTATGCACCATCAATACATGAGAAATGGTCAAATAAAGTCATCTGGTTTTCTAGGCATCCATAGAACTTGAAATACAGTATTTGGAGTGACCACACACGTATTTTTAAAAAATCTATGAAAAAATCCACTAATGCACTGGTGCATAAATACACACTAGCAAAGAATTCAAGGTATATAGCAATGTGCACTCATGTATTTCAAATTAGAATTGAGCTCATTGAAGGTAAATTAGAGGCTAGCATATTTTAAAAGTCCAAACACAATTCTCTACCCTTGCTTTGTCCAAAGTCATGGAAACAATTACTCCATGAACTGAAATAAAAAGTTCCAATCTGAGAGCAACCAAATATCACGATAGTGTTTAAAATGTTTAGATCACTGTTTTCACTAATATTGAAAACAGAAAATACTCTTAATCTCTAATTCTGGAATCTGTTTTTAACAAGTCCTTGAAATCATCCCATATGATATGGTTATTGGCTAACTCCCAGCCCCTATCAGAGATAGCCTTTCTTAAAGAGACACACATTGATTTTAGTTCCAACAAAGTAGCTACGCTCCTTTACATTTATGCATTTTAATTTTGTGTACTCTTGCTGAAATACTTTCCCATCCACCTCTTTGCTTAGATAATTTCTACCCATTTTTCAGATTTGCAGACAACCACTTCTAGGAAATCTTTCTTATCCTCTAAAGGTAATTGATGCCAACCAACCACAGGAACTATTACTGTGAAGAAGGAATCAAGTTCAATGTCCTCCATGGAACACAGGAGACAATTTAGGAAACCTGTGCACAATGGTTTCCTTCTTTTCTAGAACTGAAACATGGGGGTGCCCAAATCCTTAGGCTACAAAGTAGAGAAAGAAGCTACAAATAACTGAAGGGAAGAGGGACAAACGCCATTTCTTTCACATCTAGCAGAGGGAATAAGCTTTTCTATCTTAGAGCTTCTCATGTTCATTCTAATGTTTTAAAAGTAAATTATCATCGTCACATGGAAGGATAAATCTATATTTTGAAGTCCTCTTTTCTGTCATTTGTTCACAGAAAGCAACAAGGGACCACCTAATCAATAGGATCTGTTTTCTGAAACATAAGGAAAGGATCAGTTCCTGGGAATACCTTTACCATCAATGAAGAAATTGTTCAATGGAGATGGAATAAGTAGCTCTTCAAATGCTGACCCCTGGGGAGTAATGTAAAAAGAATGTCCACATGTGGACTTCATAGACACTCTGATATATAATAAATCTGTTTAAAAAGAAGTACATGGTGTCCCTGGAAATTGTTTTCTTAGATCTTTGTGCCAAGGATTTAGGTCCTGCAAAGTGTAGGAGGCATGTTTTTTTGCACTGGCCATTTTAGTATTCATGTCTCCTGTACTGCTTTCTAATAAGTTAAGAATGAAACGGGAGACTGCGTGCAGGAGTGAGAAATGCAAGAAAAGCAGTACTGTAAAATAAAAATGAATGAAAGTGCATTTCAACTTCCTTTTATTATTAACAGTCAAGAGAACAACAATGGCAATTTTACTGTTATTACTTAACATTTCACATTTACAAAAGGACTTTACCATCATTTTTAACATGTTATTTCTTGATACTTTTCTGACAGAAAGTAAGAATGCTGCTACTATGTTCAACATTATTATCATGTTATATTAAATTATTTGTCCAAAGATGAGGATAAAAATACAGGTTCCAGCACGATACCAAAACAGACTTTTATAGTAAGAATAATAATTTTCTTGGTTTTGGGGGAGACTAGACTACTGGTTGGCTAAATGGATTCTGCTTTCTTTCTGTCTTATAGACCACTTTTTCATTCCTATTCACCTCCATGCTATTCAACTTCTTGCTTTTACGTGTATCTCTTCTATAGTGTTTCTAAAATATAAAAAACCTCTCAGGAGAATGCCTAAAGACAATTACTGCTGACCATTCCTTTGATTTAACTTTGTTGCATAATTTGTGCATGTTACTATGGTTTCCGTAAGTGAATATTTGTGCTCTTGTCTGTGTCTAAAAGAAAGCATATTTGAGACGTGCTGAGAAATGTTTGCTCAAGCCAAGTGGGAAAAATGTTTGAAGACTCTGGAGCTCTAGCTAAGCTCAGGATTTGGGTATTTGTTAGTTTACTTGTTAGTTTGAGCAGGCAGTTATCCAGTCCATAAGCAGATCCTAAACAAGGAGGTGACTGTTTTCCAGTATTGCTATCATCCTTGCCTCCCTCCTATTAGTTTAGCAATTTTTCTGGGTCTAAACTTCATCTCTCATACTTCGGACATATTGTCAGGAGGGAGCAGTCGCTGGAGAAGGATATCATGTTTGGTAGGGTGGATGGTCAGAGAAAAAGAGGAAGACCCTTAATGAAATGGATTGGCCAAGTGGCAGTATCGATGGACTCAAGTGTGACAACAGTACTGAGGTTGGCCCAGGATTGGGCAGTGTTTCGTTCTGCTCTGCATAAGGTCGCTATGAGTCGGTACTGACTTGATGGCACTTAACAACAACAACAAAATGGAAGTGGGAGATTCTGCAATCCCCGAATGTTTTGTTGGATTTGGGGAGAATTTGGGTAATTTCTTGCTCTCTGAGAAACATTTCTTCATTTATTATTACATAGCTTAAATATTGTGTAAATCTGGCCTTTTTATCCATTTAGCCAAATAGGATGCCTGCATTTAAAAATGAAAACTAACAGCAGGAATCATCCAAATCAACTGTTGCTCTTTTCTTGTTTTTTTCAAGGAAACTGAAAATATGCTTTCACTTGGGTTCATGTAGTCATAGCTTGGACGGTGATATTTTCAAAAGCAGAAGTTCCCAGGGCACTAAAGAATGTAAGCAAAGTAGACATTTCTTTCAAAGCTATAGCTATGCCTGAATATAGAAAAAGGTTTGAAGCTCCTTGGATATAATCTGTCATAAGAACTTTTCTATATTTATATATATTGATGTTTTTATTTTTTTCAATTTGAGTCAACAGATGTTCATTTATTTTACTTCTTAGTCTGTAGATGATTGTATTCAACGTATGAAAATTATGGAAACAGTCTCCCTTCTCCAGTTCAGTGGGATTTGCCTCTTTGCTACATAGAAAAGTACAAAGGCTACAGTTGTTCTAATACTGGTAATGGTGTTACAAAAATAGCAAGATTAGATGCAATTTATTAAGTAGTGAATGTGCCAGAACATTGGAAAATATAATTTTATCTTATGGATACTCAAAAGACCTCAAGAAAATGATGATGTCATAACTCATCTATGAGATTATTACAAGGTTACATATCAGGGTTTGAATCCAGATTTCTATGATTTAAAATCTTTGCTTTCTTGCTAGACCTCTTCAGGTAGAGTGTTAAGTCAGGCAAGGTAAAACATTTTGAGTAGGGCGACCACAGTTTCTCTTCTATACCTGTTATCCCAGCATAATTAATAGCACCCTTTTCATCCTCAAAAGTGTTTCAGTATGGACAGTAACTTGGATGGTCTCCCTGTTTCTGAGCAAAATTTAAAATGGTATTGTTCTTAGGTACTGCTCATAATGCTTTAATTAATCATCTTGTCTTTAACAAAGGGATACAAACTGAACCTAGCCTGATATATTTGGGAAAACAGCTGAGTTTGTGAATGAATATCAGTTATTGGCTGGGGCTAATATTTTCCCTGTTCCCTAGTTTCTGTCTCCCTGTTATCTTTTTCTTTTCTCTCTTCCTCCTAGCTTCCATGTCTCTATTGATCAAACGTCAGAAATAGATTCTTGAGTTTTAGCTTCAGCTTTCATTCTGAGGAATTTCTGGAATATAGCTTGACCACTTATTCGGATGTTTAAACCACTGTTAACAGTGCTTTTATCAAGAAAAAAATCTAAATTAATTTGAAGACATCTCTTACTTATTTTTCTTTCTTTCTTTCTACTCCTTAATCTTGCTGCTACTATCACATTACCTCTTTACTACAACCAGAGTGGATAGGTGTCCGGGGAGCTTTCTCGCTGCAGTTTTTGGACAATGCTACCGCAGGTTTCGCTGGGGTAAGCCAGCTCAGAAATGCAGGATTTCAAGCACCGCCTCACATGTCTTTGCTCCTCTTATGGCAAATTGTTGGCCTGTTTTCTATTATTCTACAGACTTTTCAGGAAGTGGGAAGGAAGTAATTAAAATACAATGATGAAGTATATAACTGCTTAAAAGACATATGCAATAAGAAAATCCAACTTTCACTTTTGTAGGGTTTAAATGTATAGCTTTGATTTATGGATCCAAATTGTTCATTTATTATTTTATCTATACAGCTCTGGGCAATTTTGACAGTTAAAATTTAGTTTTATTGACCAGTGCAGTCACTGTGGCCACGAGGGGCCTGGTGTGCACAGCCTAATGCACTCACGAAACGATGCTTTTTGATTCCATGACTGAGTCAGATTGGGAATCATAACCGATGTAACAATAAGTTCCAAATCTCAGTGCCCAAGGCAAGAGGTTTGCTGTAAAACACAATCACCCTTTAAGGAGGGGAGGAGGAGAATCTTGGGTAGAAGTTTGCAAGCACAATTTAATGTGGCCGGAATAGGCCATGAATATGTCTGTCCATCCAAGCTGTGGAGCTCTGAGGGTGTGTTTCTTGAAAGACCAGGTTTCCCAGACTGAAAGTGAATAGGTAAAAATTCCTAACAGCAGCATGCATGTGAGTTATAGAGACAACTCACTAACCAGCCATTTTGATAGGAGAAAATTTGAAGTGGGAAAATTTACTAGTGTTAATAAACACTCTTTTACTTTTCAATTGCCAAAGAAAAGAAATTGAAGAATTCGTTTTGGAAGATATCTCCCTCTGTCTGGCCCAGATCAGAAACATAAACCAATGCAGTGATTTTAGGCCAGTTTTAATTTAGGCCTATTCGACTACCAAATTGGCTGCCTCTACAATGCTAATTCACTTTTTCACTCGAAATCCCCTGTGATACATAAACAAAACTCCAAAGGGTAACAAATCAATAAAGTGTCTAATTTGATTAACCATGTTTTTGAATGAATCAAGACAGCTCTAACCTGAAATAAATAGATGGATAAATAAATAAGTCCACTCACTTGTGAGTATTTTCCATGTCTTCTTTTCATCATCATAATACTGAACCAGATTGCTGGGGAGCCGGTCCGGTCCAGGAGGCAACCCTCCAACCAACAACAGCATTTTCTTGTTAGAGCGAATTCTTCACCCAAAACAAAGAGGAGATGAATAACCACATTATTGTAGAGTCTTTTTAGTGGCAACAAAATCATAACCATCAAAAGAATGTTCCTTGCTTGCAGATTTCTATTTCATTTTTTCCTGTTTCTTCTCCCATTCATGTCTCAACAATTTTTTGAACCAAGCAGAAAAATGATAAGGAGAGCTGCATATCCCCATACTCATGGAATAATAAGCTTCCTTTATGCAATTTGTTAGAGGTTCATTCTAGAACGACCTTTTTCTTATATTATCCCTTTAAATCATCACTCTTTACAGCTGAGTACACATGAAATGCTCTGGAGTTGTACTAAGGTTAAGCATTAAAGTTGCATGTCAAAAATCGTATTAGTCAAAATCATTATTATAAGCCATTCTCCACTCAAAGAACCTTGAAAAAATTAAGGTTATGCAGAGAGCTTGTGAGCCAACTCTTTAATCACCCAGGGAACTTCAAATACCAGTTTGGGACAATTAGTTGTACTGGGCTAAACTGGGATGGGTTAACCAGTTTGAGTGTGACTTTTTGTTTGCTTAATTTTGCTTAGACTTCCGCCTTCATCCCATTTCCCCACTCCTGGCTTCCCCCTCCCCTGTGCACCACTGGCAATACAGCAGCACCAATTGGTAAAAATGAGACTGTGATGTTGTTGTGAGCCTCCCCAGAGTGGAGCCCTGCCAATGCTTGCCACTGATCCAGCGGCATGAACCTGCTCAACTGTGCAAAGTCACTCTAATTCCCTCCCTCTGTTTTTCTACCTTCTCCCCCCAGGGGGCAACCACTGAAAGGAGTGACTACCCACCCATCAAGAGCTGGCAATTCGCTGCTATTAACCGTGACTGTGATTCCCAGTCTGCCTGGCAGTTCCTGAGCATAGGCCTGCAATGTCTCATCTGCAGTAAAAGCTATAAGATGCACCCTGGCCGGCACACTCGACCTGATGGATGTAGGATCCTCAGGAAAAGTAATGGATTGAGTGCACTAGTGATGGAAGCAGGGAGGGGAGGCGCAGACCCCCACAAGCGACCTGCTGATTTAACAGTCACTTTACATATAATTGAACTTTTCATTTACCTGAAAGACTGAAGGTGGCAGAAGAAACAGGGCAACAATGGTGGAAGGAAAAAGTTAATAAATGAGAGTTCTCCTTAAATAGGATCACAGCCACACAGTGTGGTTCTGAAGCTGTTACTATCTATACATCCAGTTCCGATTCAAAGATGCTTGGCGAATACGCCCTTGTGGAAAAGCACTGTTTGTTGGTTAAGAACCTAACATTTGGAGAGTTAACTTAATACAGTTAATGGCGTTTCTATGTGTAGGAAGGGGACAAGAGAATTCCTATAATGAAACTCTGGTGCCATTGAATCCACTGTACATGCCTCAGTTGGAAAAACACCTTCTGGAGAAACTCCTGTGCTAGCTACACATGATAGAGGGATCTGTAATTATAGAAGAATGCCTAATGTAGTACCAGTTTGCAATATTAACTTTGCCAGCCCCTGGATATAATGGAGGAACGGAAAAAAACTAGCACCGTCACCACAAACAAAAACCTCAACTTCTTTGAAATTAAAGTACTTTTGAACTGTACCTTATAGACTAGTAAATGGAAAACAAAATCAGAATACAAAAGCAAACAGTTCCACTGGGGCATTGAAGGTTTCAGTGATTGGAATGGATTTATCACAGATGTTATGAAAAAATAGTATCATTAAATAACTCTCTTTTATTGGGGAACAATATATCTTTAAATTATGTGCCATGTAATCTACTAAATGCTTAATTATATAACTTATATAAGATCATTTTGTTTGTTGTAATTTTTCATCCAAATTATCAACCATTTATGTGTATAATAGAAGTCAAGGCAAGAGCAAATAATCTTAGGTTGCTGTAAGTTACCAGAGGTAGATAGACCTGTTCAACTGAAAGGCATGATTCTGTGTCTTACATCACATGAGGATATGCTTTCAGACTGCAGGTAGGAGCAGATAGATCATATTGATATGATCTGGTTAGATATAGAGGAAAGGACTTGGTAAAGTGGTGGTTGGGATAAAAACAATAGAATTAAATCCCTGCTTTAATACATGTACTGCGTTTAAAATGTGTTTCATGAACTTCAAAGGGAGATCAATGCCTGGCTCAAATACGTTCATTATTTGGCAAGGCCAGCTTCACTGAAACATTCCCAGTGGTAATTTTCAACACTGACCTAGATGGACCATCTATGCGGATGGAAAGAGAATCTAGAATCATTGTCCTCTTTGCCCAAACAGCCAGTGTTTGCCATCTGTCCTCTAAGAACTGGACTGAGACCACCAACACATAAACCACTGAACAGCTAGCAAATGGTAACAATGTCCAGCCTCTGCCAACAATGACATGATTCAAAGAGCAAACATAGCAGCAGGGAAAGACTCCACAGAACCAAGATAAACCCTTAGTCCACCTAGGCCTTCCCTGGAAACCTGATGAAAAGGACAGGAGTTAGAGAACCACCTATAACAGCAAAGTAAAGGAAGTCCCACCTGCAATTGTTGGCTGTGTGTTTTCTACAAAAGGGCAGTGCTTTGACGCCATTATCTGTGGCCTTAGTGAGTAAAGGCATATCCCCAATCTTTTGCACTTTTATATTTATAGCCTCATATACTCAATTTATTATGACATTTTACTTGGAATATTTTGTCTCTAAGGCTTGTGTTATTCAATTTTTCAAGCTAATATCAGTACCATTTAATTCTAAATAAAGTTTAAAACTCTATTTTATGAAACTGAATCACATAGAAAGTAAAAATATGATCAAGTACTTGTGAAGTCCTATTTTTGTTTTTGTTAAATGGCGTAGAGTTGGCTCCGACTCATAGTGACCCTGTACAGGGTTTCTGAGGAGCAGCTGGTGAATTTGAACCAAAAACCTCATGGTTCAAAACAACTTTGGGGTCGAGTGCTTATCCTTATGGCACCACACCAGGACTAGTATAGGACAGAAAAAAACAACACATGAATTAAAACTTATTTGACTAGTTTTTTCTTACCATTATCTCCAATGACTCTCAAAACAGTCCTGTGGTAGGTGTAAGTCTCCATCTCACAGAGAAAGTTCTTATAGTAATTTAAGTGGCAATGTTCCGACCTAGGCCCATGCTCTATTAAGTGTTTTATTGTGAACCGGATGAAGGTTTACAGAGTAAATCATTGGTTTCAGATTCAACAATTTCATACACATCTTGTTTCATGTCATTGACTGCAATCCCTACAAGGTAGCAACAGTTCTCCGACTTCCTCCCTGTGTTTCCTGTTTTCATTCGTCCTTCTCTCCGAAACCTTCGGAACTTTGTTTTTGGGTAAATGTTGCCCTTTTGACTTCAAATGATTGACTATTTGAAGATGGACTACCTCATTAGTGTTACTGTTTCCTTTACGTTGTTGTTGCTGTTGTTATGTGCCGTGGAGTCGGTTCCAACTCATAGCGACCCTGTACAGGATTTCCAAGGCTGCAAATCTTTATGGGAGCAGAAAGCCTCATTGTTTTCCTGTGGAACAGCTGGTAGTTTCGAACTGCTGACCTTGATGTTAGAAGCTTGATTCATAACCACTACGCTACCAGAGCGCCTATCACATATTTGATATGCCTATTCAAAAGATTGGCATTAGGATCATATAAAATAGTGAGAAGTTCTTTATAAAGTCTATAGCAAATTGTTATTAATCAAGCTTTAGATACTGACAATAAAATATGGGCTTTATTTCACATGGCAAACCCGATTAAATGGCTAAAAAAGCAAAATAATATTTTTATTAAGATTATTATTGAGATTATATATATATAATCTTAATATAATAGTAATTAAGAGCACTTTCCTACCCTATTGTTATCTTAATTATTTGTTCTTAGAAAATTATCACTTCAATTAAACTGGCTATTTTTTGAGTCTTATTATAAGAAATTAGGCATTTGGCCATTAGCTACAACTTTGAATATTTCTGGATCCAAATAAAATGACCTAATAGAGATTGCTCTATATTTCTTATTTCTCAAGAATAATATAAATGAGAAAATTCACCACATACTTTACTTTGATGTAAAGGCAATGCCAGCTTTTCAATTATTGCTAGAAAGCAACACATAGGAATAATTGTTGTTGAAAAGCTTCCATTCATTTTACAATTACAATAGTAGCAATGATAATAATGACAGATTATAATGAATGTGTATTAGATTTTGAACCCCTACTTTTCATGCTATTAATTCGAAGAGTGAAATTCAATTTAAAAACACCATGGGATAAAAACTTAAGTTATGGACGGTCATTGTTATGTACCATCAAGTCAGTTTTGATTCGTAGCAGGGATTGTTGCTGTTATGTGCCGTCGAGTCGATTCCGACCCATAGTGACCCTGTATAGTCGATTCTAACCCATAGTGATCCTGTATAGGGTTTCCAAGAAACAGCTGGTGAGCTTGAACCGCCAACCTTGCAGTTCAAACAACTTTGCAGTCTGGTGCATTAATCCACAGCGCCACAGGGATAGGGAACCTTTTTTTCTGCCAAAATTTATAACATCATTCGCAGGTCATACAAAATTATCAACTTAAAATTTAACTCACCACTAATGTGATGGCTGGAACTGTGGTTGCCTTAACAGGGCCAAACCAAATGATTTTGTGTGCTTTATACGGCCTCTGGGCCAGATATTACCCACCACTACTGTACAGGGTTTCCAAGAGAAGCTGGTGGGTTTGAACTGCCAACCTTGCAGTTAGCAATCCAGTCTTGTCCTACAGCATCACACCAGGAGAATCTGAAGTGAACTGCTGAAGAAGGTTTCAAATATTCCTTACTAAACAATTCCAACAGAGCTTTTCAAGTTTAATTTTCAAATAAACAAAATCTGCAAATGTAGCCCTATTGCAAGAATTGTTGCCAATTGCTGTGGAATTGGTTCTGACTCATAGCAACATGACACACATTTTAGAAGTTCTTTACATATGGAGCCAATTTAGTCAAAGGTTCTTTTCATATCTGTTATCGTTTAAAAAATACACCTCTTCACTCCTCATTTTAGCACCACTTTGACCAAAGTTATGTGTTTAAAAGATACAGAATTGGAGAATTTAAACAAAGCTGAGAACATTGTGATTAATAATATAATCTGGATATATTTGGTTTAAGCTCCCAGATACTTGCATAGAAAAAGATTAGGTAGAAAGGTGACGGAATTTGAAGGTCTCCTTTGTTCCATCTCAGTAATTGCCGAACATTTACCATGTGTCACATCTGTGTGTGTGTGGTGTGTGTGTGTGTGCGTGTGTGCTCGTGCGCACATGTACTTTGGTTCCGGGGATGAATGATTGAAGAATGACCTAAAACCTCCTGGTGTAAACAAATTTTTCATCATACTGGTGTTCTAAGTACGGTAAAGTCTCATTTATATTTCAGTGATTTGGAACTTTAATAATTGGGAGCCAGGCCAGATAAAGTTATCCTTTTCATGATACATGAAAAAAACTTTTTGTTAACTAGATTGCCAAAAGAGTTTAAATGAGCAGGTTTGTTGGCACTTTAGAGTCACTTATGTACAATTAGACAAAATTAATTTTACAGATAACAAATGATTCTCATTTATTTATTAAAGAAGGTATTCTGTCATGATCTAAGAATTATGTCTTAAAATTAAATTCCAAACCTGGAAAACCACTTTTAAACTCTGAGAGTTTAAAAATTTAGATTCTCTATATAGATTCTCAGATGCCAGATACCAGAGATTATGATTCAGTGAAATACGGTCTTAAAAATCAGTTATGTTTTATCCTCTCTTAATTGAATCTAATATATTTCCAGACTTGGAGCCATTGATGTGGTCCAATCTTCGGTATAAGACCAAAACCCTTTTTATAGTGTTTTCTGTAAGTAATTATTCTTACTGCTTTATATATTTGTAATGAAATGGATTTAGTTTCCGAATATTTTCTATTATTGACAGTTGCCAAACAACTTTGTAAGTGTTAGATTTCGCCATATGCTGAGCTAAAAATCTTAGTTGTATTACGTCTTCTAGAGAAAAAGAGTAAGTATTGCCCTCTGTAGCATGGCAGCACCTCAAATACTGGGAGGCAGTTGTCATATACCTTTCTCTTCTCCAGGCTGAAAATTCCCCTTCCTGTCTGAAAATCTCTCCATATAGTCCTCACCCTCTTGATCATATCCTTTGAGAATACTCTAGGAAATCACTATTTTTTTCATAATTCAAATGTCAGAATTGTATACATTATGACCTACATTATCAAAGATGTTTACTTGTGTTTTATTGACTATGCAAAGGCATTTAACTGCATGGGTCTAACAAACAAACATCGTTATCTTACCATTGGCTTGGTTTTAGCTTTTTATTCTAATGAATGCAATAAAAATGTGTAATAAACAAGACAGTGAAAGCGATTTTCATTGGACTTCAGGACCACTATGAAAGAAGAGTTGGAGTGAAACACCAAGACATTGGGAAGAATGGGAATTCCAGAACAATTCATTGTAAATCATGAGGAACCTGTACACAGGCCAAGAGGCAGTTGTTTGAACAGAACAAGAGGACATGGAATGACTTAAAATTAGGAAAGGTATGTGCCAGGGTTGCAGCCTTTTACCGTACGTATTCAATGTATAAATTGAGCAAATAATCTGAGAAACTGGATCATATGAAGAAGGATGTGGCATTAGGATTGGAGGACAACTCATTAACACCCTGAGATAGGCAGATGACTCAATCTTGCTTGCTGTTAGTGAAGAGGACTTGAAATACTTAGACAAACATCTACGACTACAGTCTTCAGTATGGATTGTTGTTGCTGCTAAGTACCGTTGAGTTGGTACTAACTAATAGCAACCCTGTATAAGGTTTCCAAGGAGCGGCTGGTGAGCTTGAACCACCGACCTTGTGGTTCAAAGTGACCTTGCAGTCCGGTCCATTAACTCACAGCACCAGACCTCCCAACTGGACCAATAAATAGTATCATGATAAATTAAGAAAAGATGGAAGTTGTCAAAGACTTCATTTTGCTTGGCTCTATAATCAATGCTCACGGAAGCAGCAGTCAATAAGTCATATGACATATTGAATTAGGCAAATGTGCTACAAACTACCTCTTTAGAGTTAAAGAGTCACGATGTCAGTTTGAGGACTAAAGTGCACCTGACCGAATCATCTCAGATGCATGTGAAAGTTAGATAATTAATAAGGAAGACCACAAAAGGATCAATGCATTTGAACTATGGTGTTAGTACCATGACTTCCAGAAGAACAAACAAATCTGCAGTAAAAGTACAGCCAGAATGCTCCTCAGCAGCAGCCAGGATGGTGAGATTTCATCTCTTATACTTTGGTGATATTATTATCAGGAGGGAAACTCCAAACAAGATGACTGACACAGTGGCAGTATCAATGGGCTCAAACATATCCAACAATATTGAGGATGGCACAGGACCAAGCGGAGTTTTGTCCTGTTGTGCAAAGGGTCATTATGAGTTGGAACTTACTCATGGCACCTAACAATAATAAGAAGAGCAACTTTTCTTTTTAGGCTATCTAAGGAGTCCTGGTGTGGCACTGTGGGCCAATGCACTGGACTGCAAAGTCGGTTTGAGCCACAAAGTTGGTGGTTCAAGCTCACCAGCTGCTCCTCGGAAACCCTATACAGGGTCGCTACAGGTTGGAATTGACTCAACGGCACTTAACAACAACAAGAACAACAACAAGAAAGTTACAGTGGAGTCCTGGTGTGGCATTGTAGGATAAGCACATACAGGGTTGCTATGATTCAGAATCGACTTGACAGCACTTCATAACAACAACAAATTTAGAATGAAGGGCTGGTGTAGCTCTGTAGGATGAGCCCTGGACTGTAAGCTGCAAGATTGGTGGTTCAAACCCACCAGCTGCTCCTTGGAAACTTTATACAGGGTTTCTCTGATTTGGAACCAACTTGAAGACACTTAATTAACAACAACAACAACAACAAAATTACAATAGTTTTTTAGTAGTCACAGTGCAGGGCTGGGTGCCTGTTCTGCTTCTGGCTGATGCTACAGATTTAAAATCAAGCTAAATCAAACAAGTGTTATCATGTCATTTGTTATTGTAGGGTAGGTAAGCACTTGACAGTTTCCTGCAAAGTTGGTGGTTCAAACCCACCAGTCACTCCTTGGAAATTTTACACAACTGTTGAGTCTGTTCTGATTCATAGTGACCCTGCATTGGATTTCCAAGGAATGGTTGGTGGGTTTGAACTGCCAACCTTGTGGTTAGTTATCCAGTGCTTACCCTATAATGTGACATATTAAGTTTATACACACTGATTCAGATTTTGTTTCAATTAATTTATTTATGAGTGAGTTCCTACTATATGCCAGGTACTGTTCTAAGCACTGGAGATAACAGAACTGCAAAAAATAACACCATTTATTCTTCCCATGGCGCTATCCACTTATGCTGCATTCATAATTCTTTGCAGTGGTCACACAGAATTCAGACTCCATACTCACACTTACGGGGTTTATTAGGGAAGTTAGCAAGTTACAACTCGGGATCAGAAATGTTCAGGGCACAGGACCATCTCTATTTAGCAGTGTCTGCAGGCAGGCCTCTCTCTGGTCCTCCGCCCTTGGTCTGGCTTCTGTCCAGCTCAGCAGTGTTACAAAGCTCTTTTAGGACTACTTATACATATTCAAAGAATACGCCACTCTCCTATAAGCCTAAAAGAACTCAACCCTAGCTTCATGGTGTAGAACATTTAGCTCCTCCATTTAAGGACCCAATTTAAGTAACTGGAGGCACCCCACTCTGCAAGCAAGACTTCCTGCCCAAAGTCACTCCACTTTAGTTGCTCTGCGGGCTGGGAATAGCACTTATAAGAGCTAAATGATGCTGTTATTGCCATAGAGTCTGTTTTGACTCCGGGGAACAGCTGAGCTGGTAGGCTTGATCTGCCAGCCTTGTGGTTCACAGTACAGTGCTGATCCTACAACACCACACCAGGAGTGCAAACTGCTAAATAATGACACGCTGTCTTATTATCAACAACATCATCAGTAGTGTTAGCTTCTCCTTTCTGTAATCTGTAGGTTTGACAAGTGAGTGAAATATGTCTCCATCCATGTTGAATGACTTAAAAGTAATACAGTTGTATTTGCATTGTTTAGATATTTTAATTTTCCCAACTACTTTTCTGTTTTGTGTACAGGAGCATGGTGGCTCCATACAAAAAGCACTGGACTGTGAACCACATGCTCTGTGGTTCGAGCCCACCAGCTGCTCCACAGGAGAAAGATGGGGCTTTCTGCTCCTGAGAATATTTAAAAGGCTCGGAAACCCTGCACAGTGTTGCTATGAGCCGGAACCAACATGACAGCACTTAACAACAGTTTTCTGTAAAATGATACTAAATCACTGGGATTTTTTCACTTCGCAGTTCCCCACAGATGGGCTGTAGGAATGTATGGATTTTCGATTTTTGAAACATGAAGATTTCATGGAAAATCTACACAGTTGTGAAGTGGCAAAGTAAACTGGGAAATAAAATCACTTCCCTGTCCTCCAAAGACCAAGATCATTTCAAGTTCGCATCAGCCAGACCTGGTTAAATTCTCTTTCTTTGGTTTCATATATTTACATTTGTTGCCTAATGTTTGACCCATCTAAGCCACAATTTCCTCATCTGTGAAGTGAGAATGATAGCTTCTTCTTACAAGAATGCTGTGAGAGTTAAATAAAGCCATGTAGGTGTAATAGGAAAATAAATGATTGCCACCCAACACTGGACTGTGAACCAGTGGACTGAGAACCAGTGGTTCAAACCCACCAGCCATTTCTCAGAAACCCTATACAGGGTCACTATAAATTGAAACCAACTTGGTGAAACTTAACAACAACAACAGCAAACCACAAGGTTGGCAGCTTTAACCTGCCAGTTGCACCTTGGAAACCCTATACAGGATCTCTATGAGTCAGAACCAACTCTATAGCACTTAGCAACGATGAACGAACAACGACCCAGGCGTCTACAAATGGTTAACTCACTGGACTTTCAACCTAAGTTTGGTGATTAGGTTCCATCAAGAGCTGCCTTAGAAGAAAAGCTGGAAGAAAAGGTTTTACTACAAAAAACTCAGTCATTGAAAACCATATGGAGCACAGTTTCACTCTGACATGGCAACTGTTTCTTTTTTTTTTTTAATTACACCTAAAACCACCTTCTAGTGTCAGTCCACCCAGTGAGCGAAAGGCTGTTGTTTTGCTGGTACCTCAGAAGACGAATGTCTCTGCAATATGAAAGGGAGAAATAATTGAAGCCCCCAATGTAATCGAGTGAGGAGAAGCTGAGCAAGACTGAAGGAAGTTAGGACTCTTCCCATGACCTTCCAATTTCAGTGGACTTAACTAAAGACATCTTGGCTTAGTATTCTAAAAAAAGAAGTAAATGCACAACTTCCCATCTGGTTGCACAAGCACAAACTGTCATTTGTAATCTGGGAGGTGGAATAGACTAGGCACCCAGGGAATCGCAGAAACAGGAACTGGCTTGGGATTCCCATAGGCTGTGGGTTGAAGGGGTTTGTCAAAACTTTAAAAGATCTTAACTCAATCTGTGACGCCTTCAGCTGACATCTGGGTTACATGTGAAAAATATTTATGTAATTCCAATAGCCTTCAATTGATAAATGGTAGCAAAATTATTAACCTTATAAAGCATGCATTTGAAAATCAATCTTTGGAATGTTGGTGTTTTCTTTCTATTGCTTTCAGATCCCATGTTGTTATTGTTAAGTGCCTTCAAGTCAGTTCTGACTCATAAGGGTTTCTGAGGAGTGGCTCGTGAGTTTAAACTGTTGACCATGTGGTTCAAACCAACCTTATGGTCCAGTGCTTATCCTATAGTACACACTAGGACTCCATGTTGTTGTTAAGTGCCAAGAGTCGATTCTGACCAGTAGTGACCCTGTATAGGGTTTCCGAGGAGCTGCTGGTGAGATTGAACTGCCAACCTTGCAGTTCAAACAGCTTTGCAGTCTGGCGCATTAAACCACAGTGCCACATTAGGAGTCCAGGACTCCATAGGTGATATAATTTATAAATAGTTAAAATATTTGCTACATAAGCATGCTTCATAAAAATAGAGATCCATTAGACTTCCTATAGACATACTGACCAATAGATTATTTATAAATTCAACCTACTCACTCTCTAGCCTTCCATATCTCTCTATTAAGGATGTCACCAAAGGTTATAATACATAAGTCGCCAAACTGATGGTAAACCATGACACTTTCTATTTTATTGTTACAGTCAATGTATTTCCAGGTCGACTCAAGATAGGTGGCTTGAACTCACCAGCCACTCCTTGGAAACCCTATACAGGGTTGCTATGAGTTAGAACCAACTCAAAGGCTCTTAACAACAGCAACTATGATTCAGTAATCATAATGATTCTCACATCTATCTTCTCATTCCAGTCAAACTGATTTTGCTGGGTTGAGTTTCTCTTGATCTATGGTAATAGTGCCTTTTCTCCCATTTAATCAAGCACAGGACTCCTAACTGCAAGCATGACAGTTAAATCTACCAGCAGTCTTGGAAACCCTACATAAAGTCACTTTGAGTTGGAACAGACTTTATGGCACACAACAATAACAACAGTATACTTTACCAGGGCCCCTGGTGGCAGTGGTTAAAGCGATTGACTGCTAACTGAACCAGTCACCAATTGAAATCCTCCAGCCACTTTGTCAGAAAAAGATATGGTGGTCTGGTTGCAGAGAGATATATCTTTGAAAACCCTAAGCTCTGGTAGTGTAGTGGTTACAAATTGGGTTGGGAACCTCAAGGTCAGCAGTTCAAAACTGCCAGCTGCACCGTGGGAGAAAGATGAGGCTTTCTGCTCCCATAAAGATTTACAGCCTCGGAAACCCTGTACAGGGTAGCTATGAGTTGGAACCGACTCCACGGCACATAACAACAGCAACTCTCTCCTGTAGAGTCGCAGTATAGCGCTATAGGATAATGCACTGGACCACAAAGTCGGTTTGAAATGCAAAGTCAGCAAGTCAAATTTACCAGCCGCTCCTCAGAAACCCAGTACAAAGCTGCTATGAGTTGGCATTGACTTGATGGCACTTAACAACAACAACAACAATCCTCTCCTAGAATCACAATGAGTTGGAATCAACTTACTTTGCCAGATGGATTTTAGCCAAGTCTGACATGAATAATCAGTTCTTCAATGTTCTTATCAATGAGCTTGTTTTGTGCTTATAATATAATAAAACAAATAGTAAAGTTTTAACAATCTCAGAATCCCCCGTTATTTATGACCTATAAAGTAGACATTTTCCCCACATAATAATCTTACTTTTCTCTCTGTCTCTCTCTCTATCTCACAGGTAAACGCTTCACCTGGAATTCATTTCAGGGATAAAAGGGTTTGTGAGTTAAAGTCTGGAAAAACTTGAAAGAGAAATTTGACATGGAAACTGCTTAGACTATGTGGAAAGAAGCAAGAAGCAGCAGATTGCAGGTCACTGGCCAGGAGGAGGCTTTGGAATTCATATAGGCGTCCTTAAACTTCCAGTCAGAATGGTACCCAAAAATTCCCAAAGGAGAGCTGATACCCTTTTCTTAAAAATTTCCAGAGAAGTAAACTCCCTTGAGACTTTGTTCCAGCTGATTTGCTGTTGTATTTAGGTTTCTTTATCATAGCTGTTCTTGGTAATTACACAGCGGCTCTCATTGGAAGAGACTTTAAATAGACCTGATAATGCCTCTCTGAGGTAGGTAAACACAAAGTATCATTATCCCCATTTAACAGATGAAAGAATAGAGGAAAAAGGGGTTTGGACATCTTTTCCATTGCCTTAGGATGGGGTTTATTTCCTCTATTTTGCAGAGGAAATGTCTCTAGGGCTTTCTCACACAATTCTCTGTATGTCTCATGTGTGGTTGCCAATGCCTTAGTTTCCATCTACTAACATGAGAGCCATTCTTCTTCCTGCCATGTTTCTGGCTCTGTGGTGACTGTAGAATGGCTAACCATTGGCATAACTTAGTTTTCTTCAAATGGAAATGGCTTCAAGATTTACTTTATCATATCCTAAAGACAGTAATGCTTACTGAGCAAGAGATCTGACTATGGTTAAAAGCAAAAAAAAAGTAGGTCCTCAATAAATAGTGCTTGGTCTATGAATGAAGTGAGGGATAAAAGAACAAATGACTAAGAAAGAAAGTATGTATGTAATTCTACCATGAAGGAGCATGTCCTTATGGATGCTTTAGCATTCATGCTTTTTCTATAGCCACCTGTTTTAAGTGAAAGAAGGGGATGGTCAAAAGGCAGGAGGGAAAGAGGCAAAGATACATGTTTAGACTAGTAGATGGAAGAGTCCAGACTATGAGGTGGAAGAATCATAGAATGATATATTGGGGAAGGAGTCTTCTTGACCAACGCCCTGATGTTATGTATGCACAGTCTCAAATTTCCTCTGTTTTTGATTTCCTCTGAAGCATGTCCAACTAGTCTTGCTTTTCTCACACCACCACATGCATCCTTTTTATTAGTTGTTGTTGTTGTTAAGTACTGTGGAGTTGGTTCTGACTTATAGTGACCCTGGCACAGGGTTTACAAGGCTGTAAATCTTTATGGGAGCAGAAAGCCTCATCTTTTTCCCATGGAACCTCTGGTAGTTTTGAACTGCCGACCTTGCTGTTAGCAGCCTGATTCTTAACCACTACGCTACCAAAGCTCCTTTTTATCTCTGTTTTTCTCCTTGTCCTTTAGGCTCAATATTGTCTCAGAGACTGGGATTCCATTTTAGAGTGCAATGTTTACCAAACTCTAGTTATTAGCACACTATAGACCTTCATGATTTTTCCATACTCACATATTACCTTTGAGACTAACTCAATACTTTGAAACTACTCACCTAAAAATTACATAATCCCAGTTTATGGTAGTTGTTCTCAATGCTGACTGAACATTTGAATCACCTAGAAGAACTTTTATAAACTATGTAATGTGGGGCCAACTCCCAAGAGATTAAGATTTAATGGATCTAATGTGGCACCTCTGGTAGCGTAGTGGTTACGAATCGGGCTGCGAACCTTAAGGTCAGTGGTTCGAAACTACCAGCCGCTCCGCGGGAGAAAGATGAGGCTTTCTACTCCCGTAAGGATTTACACCCTCGGAAACCCTGTACAGGGTCTCTATGGGTCGGCTCCGACTCGAAGGCACTTAACAACAACAACAACAACAATGTGGCACCAAGCACTGGTGATTTTTGTTGCTGGCGTTGCTAACCTTTCTGAGCGATTCTAATTTGCATCCAGTATTGAGACTCATAAGGAGCTCTGATAGCATAGTGGTTACAAGTTGGGCTGCTAATCTCAAAGTCAGCTATTCGAAACTTAATAGTTGTTCTGTGGGAGAAAGATGAAGTTTTCTGCTCCCGTAAAGATTTACAGCCCTGGAAATCCTATACTGGGTCTCTATGAGTTGGAACTGACTCCACAGCACAACACCACCACCACCATTGAAAATCATGGTTCTAGGTAATTATATTTAGGAAATCATGGACATCATGGGTTATTTGTGCTTTATTTCTAATACACATTACAGTGTAAAAAACAACAACAAAAACCCCCTAATTATTAAAATAAATTTTTAAATGTTTTCTTCTGAAATTTCTTTTTAGAAAACTGTCTCATATCCTACCAGTTGTAGGCAAACCATACTTTGGGATACACTATAATAACAGGGCAAGAAATGGACAACAGGACTTGAAATTAGGACATATGTGGGGCAAAGAACTCCAGTAAGACCTTTGTTTTGGAGAACAGCTCTTAGAATTCTTGAGTAATCAATGTGCCTTTAGTTTATTAAAACAGTCAAGCACTCTTAAATATGTGCAAATAAATTAGGAGTTTTCATTGCATTGCCTGGCAACAGGCCTCAGTAAGAGAGGCCTCTGAACAAACCATTACCCCCCACCCTCTGAGGCCTGATGTTTGTGAGCAAGGTTAAAGATATATTATTATGGGTTAGCACCAGAATATCTAATTATCCCCCTTTTTAAGGTGGTCAGGCAGGGAAATCTTCATTGTTCTCTGTGTTGGGAATTCTATAGGCTTAGGAGTATAAAAATGATTGGGTGAAGGGTCTTTGGGATCCCTCATCTACGGTGCTAGATGGGAGCATGTGTAGCAGAGTTTCCAGTCTACCTTAATAGTCTACCTGTTGTTGAGTGCCATCTAGTCGGCCCCAACTCGTAGCGACCCTGTATAGGATTTCCAATGAATGGCTGGTGAGTTTGAACAGCCGACCTTGAGGTTCAAACTGACTTTGTTGACCTAAGGTGCCACACCAGGACTCCAGGGGTAGTAACTGAATGAATCCCTCACCTACAGTGCAAAGTGGTATCCACATAAAAGAGTCACCATCTCTACCTGGACAACTTCTCCAGTCCTGGGTGGGGGACCTGGCTCAAAAATGGATGCATGTATTCGGGTGTGCTGATTTCTTCTTTTTGTAAGTAATGAAAGTTACTTTCCATGTGCTAACACTCTGGGAGTCAAGTTGATGCCACTGGCTAAAATCTTCATCCTAGCAGGTTTATTGTTGCTTTAAATTTTGAGACAACCTATGAATTTATTATAATCTGAAAACTAGAATTACATGCTAACTCTTTAGTCTCTAGATATGTGACTATGAGAAGATCTAAGTCTTTATTGGCTGTAGCATTATATAATTCTGTTGAAACTAACTATTCCTCCACCCCTTCACTCCTCACTCAGGCTCCTAGAGCCCCCTGGGGTCTCTATAGTCTTCCCTAACACTTACTGATTCTAGCGTGTGGATAAGATTACTTTCTTATGTTTTCACCGCATTCTTCTAGGTACCAAACCTGTAGACTGGTGAATGATGGCAGAGGCAGATATGGGGAAACAGTGATAAACTCTGAATCCCTAAAATGAAGGACTCACCCAAATTTAGATCAATCATTAAGGGATAGGACAGGTCATGGATTATAATACACAAAACACTTCACCTCCATTCTTGGTTCTTTGCTTGGTGAGGGACAATGCCTTCCAGCCAATTTTATACTCACTGCATTTCCCCTTCCTTCTCCAATCCTCAGATTAAAGCTTCCTTTAGTAACTAGAAGCAGTTGAGTATCTTCTTTGCTTGATTACCTATATAATCCCTAATTCTAATACCTAGTACTTAGCGCCTTTCTTCTGAAGAGCATAAATTGCAATGGAAATAGCATCTCATTAATCCTCCCCACATCCCTTTGAGGAAGTTGCATGGCAAGTGTTACCTGTTAGACTAACCCTTCTGCCTGAAAGTGGGCACAGGATCTTCCTGCTCACTAGCACAGCTGCTTCCTATGAATCAAGCTGGTGGGGACACCAATATTCATGTAACAGAAGAAAGCACTTTTCCTTATTCAAGAAGAAATGTTCTACGCAGCTTGTAACAAAAGAGCAATTCAAGCTCTGTATAGCCTAGTGACAAAAAGAAGTAAAGCATCATTTTCAAGCTTGTGACAGACTCCTAGGTAATGCCTTCACTGAAGCTCCTTATAAAGCCCAATGATCACACTATGCTGCCTCCTGAGAACCAACCTCATTACTGAGACTTTTCTCTCTCTGGCTACACTTTCTGACTCTTCACTCCCAACTGGCCAGATTTTTAAAAAGAGTTACTTTCTGACCTGGGGTACCTGCTACATAAGAAAAAGTGCAGAAAAATGCAATATCACAGAATAATGCCAAAAATTTGAATTCAGAAGGATGTAACATACCTCTCTACAATGATTCTGGGTGTCAATGGCATAACAGTAAAAAAGAAATATTTTAACAAAGTGACATAGCAAAGCTAGGAGTTCAGCCATTCAAGATGATGCTTAATGGGACAATGGCCAGATCCCATTCCATGATCTAGAGCTTGATTTTATGCATTACTCCAACTCCAAGGAGAGATTTCTCGTGGGGAAACGGTGCAGCTTATTGTGAAGAACTGGAGCCAGCCTCCTGCCAAGCAGGCTCTTTCCAGTTGGAGAATCACTGCAGGAGTGGCCAAGCAGGAAGACAGTGAGAAAAGTTAGTTAGTAACTGAATATATTACCCTGTGCTTCCCTGGGCATCTATACGCATGACAACAAATTGGTGCCCATCAAGAAAAAAGGTGTTTCAACAGAGACTTTCTAAAAGGGTTCTAAATACATTTGTATGGGAAGAAGAATGCTATGAACTCTTCCTGGGATTAAGAGAAATGAAGAAAATTATTGTTATTTTTAAAAGTAGACAGGCAGCAAGGGAGTGAGGCAGCCACTGGGGGTGTGCTGTGGAAACAATGAGGTGTGGCTTGTGGGATCCAGCTTAGGGACACCCTGCTGCTATGGGTGAAATAGGAATCTCTAATCCTCCTCCTCTTTTCCTCTCCTTCTCTGTAGGGAGCCAGTGCTTTCTGTTCTTTGCTGCTTCACCAATCCTGGAGGGGTGATGGAGCAGAGTGAACCCTAGTTAGAGGGTTCTACAGTATCTGGGAGGCCCTCTGATGTCCCCTTCTGGAAAGGGCACTCGAAGAAACCTTGGATAACCATCTAATTTGCCCATTTGTAACAATACCCTTTTTAACCATTAGATCTTTGACATGTAGAAACAAATTATTCTGGGGAAGTTTGGACACATTCTCTGAAACTGAATTGTAGATGCTTTACTATGTGACTTGCATTATTCTGCAAATTCTCTAGTGTAGTAGGTACTAAAATTTCACTGTTAGGAAATACATCCCCTAGAGTTAGGTAACTCCCATAACTTTTCCATATATATATTTTTTTCATGTCCATCGATCAGATAGATCTCTTTTAATTTTGCAATAACTTCTTCCCATAATTCTTCTTTTAATATATTACTGTCAGTGTTTTTCCCCATATTCTACAGATATGTAGCAAATTGGAAAACAGAAGCAATTATTTGTTTCGTTCAGTGATTTTCAGTGTGATCCAAAAACCACCATTAGGAAAACCACTTGGGATGTTTGTTAAATATGCAGGTTCCTGAGTGGGTCCACACTCCAGATTAATTTAATTAGAATCTTTGCAATAGGGTTGGGGAAGATAAATAGATATAAAACTCCATGTTTGATTCAGGTCCCTGAGTGATACAACCAGTTTGCTTTTGTCTGCAAATCAATAGACAAGTAATCCACTTGATGGTGCTACAGAAAAAAGGAAGCCTGGTGATAAATTTCCACAAGATTACAGTCAAGAAAATCCTAGGGAGCAGAGTTCTACACTGAAGCATTTGGGATCACCTTGAATTGGAATCGACACAAGAGCAATGGATTTTGGTTTTGACTTTTTTATGGTTATTCTTTAAAAGAGCCACTGCTTTAAGTGAGATTTTCTGGGACTGAGGAGAGATGACTCACGTTCTTTCTCTCTCTTCTAGTTTTGCATTACTAGAAGAGCTACTAATATTTTGCTGACTAGGATAATTGTTCAACTGCCAATATATCTGCTGATATAGAACTAGTTGAAAAGTAACATTTTAGTTAGTTCCCATCATGAATTCTTATCTCCTATGTCTGTCCTGGGCCCGCAACAGAATTGCCCAGTCACCAGTAAGTTAGGACCACAACAGACTGAAAAATCTAACACTCAGTTTTGGGAATGGATATTGGAGAAAGAGCTCTTTAAGATCAAGCCTGGAGGCCTGGTGTGATGCTGTAGGATAAGCACTGGACTGGGTTGGCAGTTCAAATTAAGCTGCTACTTGGAAAAGACATACAGGGTAGCTGTGAGTTGCAACAGACAGGGCAGCACTTAACAACAACACCAAGGTCAAGCCTGCATGACTGCCTTGCAAAAAGATCTCCTGATTTTGCACAGCCTACCAACTATACTTCATCTGGAGAATTTGAAGACTGTGGGCAGGCAGGTCCCTTATCTTTCCTTGTTTGGTACTTAGGATACTGTGCAAATCTTATAAATATTAATTTATGTTGAACTAAATTCTCAGAGCATGAGAATATATTTTAAATTTCTAAAAGTATTTATATCCACATCTATAGCTTTACAATTACAATCAATATATCTGTTCTGAACCCTGATCCCTATATCTGAGAATATATTTTAAATTTCTAAAAGTATTTATATCCACATCTATAGCTTTACAATTACAATCACTATATCTGTTCTGATCCCTCCTCTTTGCCTTTTCATCCATTTCAATATTACTATAGCATAGTGGTTACAAATCAGGCTGCTCCCCTGAAGGTCAGCAATTTGAAACTACCAGCCATTCCATGGGAGAAAGATGAGGCGTTCTGTTCCCGTAAAGATTTATAGCCTCGGAAACCCTGTGCGGGGTCATTACGAGTCGGAACCGATTCCACGGTACTTAACAACAACAATAACTCACAATTACAGAGTTTACTAGGGAAGTCAACAAGTTACAATTGAGGTTTAAAAAAAAAAAAAAATTATCAGGATACAACCATTTGGTTGGGACAGCATCCTCTCAGCCATGCCCATAGGCAAGTCCTCTGTAGCCCTGCCTCCTTGGCTTGGCCTCGTCTCTTTTATTGATGCTGATAAATGCCCAAAGGGCACTCTATTCTTCAATAACCCTCAGTATGAAGGTGTTGGGTTGTAGCTCCTTGGGACAACAAATCCATTTAATTAAGTGCTTCCTGAAGGCTCCACACTCCACAAACAAGTCTCTTGTGCAAAGGCACTCAGTTTTACTTGGTCTGTGGGCCAGAAAGCCTACTACTGTGTCTCATGCTCTGGCTCTTTGGTTCTGCTGCTTCTGCTCCTCTAGTATCACAGATTTCTCTCTCAAGGTGGTTCCATGCGCAGGGATCACAAGGCCCAAAGGATGTGCTCCACACCTGGCTCTCCCCTCTTGATGGGAGTAACATCCCATTTCCTGCTTCAGAGATAGCTCATTATATATTCAGCAGGATGGCAAAACTGAATTATTTGGTAGGAGTTACAAAGTATATGTATAGAGCCATATGAAATAATTCACTGCATCACACAAGCAACCATCTTTCTGCTCTTCTCTGCTTTTAGCCAAGATCCAACTGACATCAGCAATGATATCCCTCATCCCACATCCTCTTCTGAATTTTGCTTGAACTTCTGGCAGCTCCTTGTTGATGTACTGCTGCAACCGTTTTGAACATATTACTTTCATATGATGTAAATGATAGCGATGATTTTCACATTTCATTGGATCCTCTCTTTTTGGAGTAGGCACAAATAAGAATCTCTTCCAATCTGTTAACCAGGTAGCTGTTTTTCTAATGTCTTGGCATACACAAGTAAGGACTTCCAATGGCATATCAGTTTGTTGAAACATTTCAATTTATATTCTGTCAATTCCTAGAGCCTTGTTTTCACAAATGCCTTCAATGCAGCCTGTACTTCTTCCTTCAACACCATTGGCTCTTGATCATATGCTATTTCTTGAAATGGTTGAACATCTACCAATCTTTATTTTATTTTTGATACACTGACTCTTAAGTATTCCTTCTACTATATTCTTTTGATGCTTCCTGCCTCATTTAATATTTTGCCCATGTTGTTTAGTTGTTATTACTGTAAAGTGCCATCAAGTTGGTTCTGACTCATAGCAACCCTGTATAAGGTTTCCAGGGAGAAGCTGGTGGGTATGAATGGCCAGCCTTGAGTTTATCCAGTGCTTATCCTACGTGCCACATCAGAATTCCAGTGATAGAATCCTTCAATATTGTAACTCGAGACTTGAATTTTTCTTCAGGTTATTTCATAAAGTTCTTTAACATAAAAGTTTTTTTAGCTTGAGAAATGCTGAGCATGTTCTTCCCCCTTTGGTTTCCTAACTCCAGGTCTTTGTCCATTTCATCATAATACTTTGTCTTCTTGAGCTGCCCCCCTCTGAAATTTCTGCTCGGTTCTTTTTATCATTTCTTCCATTCGCTTTATCTTTTTTATGCTCAAGAGCAAGTTTCAGAGCTTCTCTGACATTGATTTTCTTTCTTTCCTGTCTTTTTAATAACCTTTCACTTTCTTCATGTGTGATGTTCTTAATTGTTGTTGTTGTTGTTGTTATGTGCCGTGGAGTCGGAACCGACTCATAGCGACCCTGTACAGGGTTTCCGAGGGTGTAAATCTTTACGGGAGTAGAAAGCCTCATCTTTCTCCCGCAGAGCAGCTGGTAGTTTCGAACTGCTGACCTTGCGGTTCACAGCCCGAGTCGTAACCACTACGCTACCAGAGCTCCTTCCCACAACTCTTATGTCTTTGGTCATTAGTATCTAATGTAAGAAATCTATCCTTGAGATGGTCTCTAAATTCATATGGGATGTACTCAAGGTCATTTTTTGACTCTTGTGTACGTGTTTTAATTTTCTTCAGCTTCATCTGACCTAGCATATGAGTAATTAATGGTCTGTTCTACAGTTAGCCCGTGGCATTGTTTTGGCTGATGATATTAAGCTTCTCCATGGATTCTTCTCAGAGATGTAGTCAATTTGATTGCTGGGTATTCCATCTGGTCAGATCCATATGTATAGACACTTTTATGTTGTTAACAAAAAAAAGAATTTGCAATGAACAAGTCATTGGTCTTGCAAAATTCTATCACACAATCTCCAACATCGGTTTTATCACCAAGGCCGTATTTTCCAACTACTGATCCTTCTTTGTTTTCTCACATTCCTATCACCAGTAATTATCAATGTGTCTTGATCACATTTGATCAGTTTCAGACTGAAGAAGTTGGTAGAATTCTGCATCTTCATCATCACTAACTTCAGGGGTTGGTTAATAAATTTGCATAGTAGTGGCATTAACTGATATGCTTTGTAGATGTTAAGATAGTATCCCAGACAAAATAGGTATTGAAATGTTCTCTTTGATGATGAATTTCACACCATTACTCTTCAATTTGTCTTTCCTGGCATAGTAAATAATATAATTGTCTGATTAAAAATAGCCAATACCAGTTCATTTCAGTTCATCAATGCCTAGGATATAGATCTTTATATGTTCCATTTCATTTTTGAGGAAATGTTCCTAGATTCATACTTTGTACAGTCCACATTTCAATTATTAGTGGATATTTGCAGCTGTTTCATCTCATTTTGAGTTGTGCCTCATCAGCAAAAGCTTTGCTCCATTCAAGTCATTAAAGTAAACTCTACTTTGAGGAGGCAGCTCTTCCCCAGTCTTATTTTCAGTGTCTTCAAACTTGAGGGCTCATCTTCTGGCACTATGTTGTTGTCGCGATTTTGTTAAGTGCCATTGAGTCGGTGCTGACCCATAGCAACCCTGTATAGGGTTTTTTTAGGAGCAGCTGGTAAGCTTTAACCACTGACCTTGTGGTTGAAAGCAACTTTGCAGTCCAGCACATAAACCCACAGTGCCACACCAGGACTCCTCAGACAATATTTTACTTGTATTCATAAGGTTTTCAACAGCTAACCATTCAGAAGTGGTCTGCCTCTCCTTCCTAGTCTGTTTTAGTCTGGAAGCTCTGCTGAAACCTGTCTACCGTGGTGACCCTGCTGGTATAAAATACCAGTGGCATAGCTTTCAGGATGTCAGCCATACAAGCCACGTTGAAATTTTCTGTTTAACTTTTTTATGTTATCACAAGCCACCACAACAGCACAAGTGAGGGTCCCAGTAACACAAGCCACCACAGTATGACAAACTGACAAACACGTGGTGGTCTTACTATTCTACACCTGGACAAATCCTAAACAAGGGATTTATGAGTACTTGAATGCATTATTTGGGGTGTTTCATTTCAGTTTTGCTTTCTCTACCTTCTAAAATGTTAAATAGGAATACATGAGGAACAGTTGAAGTTTGACTAGCTACTAACTGTTCTTGAAGTGACTGCCTACCATTAAATACTAAATACTTTCTGTGTGATACTCATTAAAACTTCTGCTGAGGGAAGAAGGTGCCTTCTCAAGTTAAAAAAAAAAAAGACTAACTTTTAAAATGATGCCTAATTTAAAGAAGACCAAATACAAGTTGATATGAATTATGGTGCTAGTTAATGATTCTGATTCCTGGTGTGGCACTGTAGGGTAAACACTGAACTGATGACCACAAGGTTGGCAATTTACACCCACTGGCCACTATTCAGAAACTCTATACAGGGTCACTGTGAGTTGGAACTGACTCAACGGCACTTAACAACAATAAGAAGAGTAGCGAATATACCATGGCATACCAGAAGAACAATCAAATCTGATTTGGGAGAAATTCAGCCAAAACGCTCCTTAGAAGTGAGGATGGTGGCACTTTGTCTTATGTACCTTGGGCAGTTACTAGGAGGGGCACATCCCTGGAGAAGGACATCATGCTTAGTAAACAGAGGTTCAGTGATAAAGAGGAAGATCCTTAATGAGATCGGTTGACACAGTGCCTCTAACAATGAGTTCAGGTCTAGCACTGGCTCAGAACCGGGCAGAGTTTCCTTTTGTTATACAGGATTGCTATGAGTTAAAACCAACTAAACAGCACTGCACTTAAAAACAGCAATAATATAAAGAGGTTATCTGCTGGAATATGCTGATTGTGCATTATAAAACATAGAAAGTTAGCAGGTTTTAGTATATAAATATACTAAATCAAACAACGTATTTCATTAGGCAAATCTGCTGCACAAGACCTGTTTAAAGTGTTGAAGAGCAAAGATGTCAGCTTGAGGACTAAGGTGTGCCTGACCCAAGCCATGGTATTTTCAATAACTTCATATGCATGTGAAAGCTGGAGAGTGAATAAGGAAGACCATAAAATAATTGATGCTTTTGAGTTATGGTGTTGGAGGGGAATATTGAAAGTGCCATGGGCTGCCAAAAGTACCAACAGATCTGTGTTGGAAGAACTGCAGCCAGAGTGCTCCTTGGAGGTACCAGGATTGCTAAACTTCTCTCATACTTCAGACATATTATCAGGAGGCAGCAGTTGCTGGAGAAGGATATCATGTTTGGTAAGATGGAGGGTCAGAGAAAAAGAGGAAGACGCCCTGGCAGATGGATTGGCAAAGTAACAGCATCAATGGACTCAAGCATGGCAACAATTGTGAGGCTGGCCCAGAATTGGGCAGTGTTTCCTTCTGTTGTGCATAGGGTTGCTATGAGTTGGTACCGACTCAATGGCACCTAACAACAACAACATACACATTTGAAGTTCTGGTTTTGCACTGTAGGAGAAGCAAAGGACTGAAAATCTCAAGGTCAGCAGTTCAAACCCACCAGCCACTCCTTAAAAACCCTCTACAGGGTTGCTATGAGTTGAAACTGACTCCACAGCACTTAACAACAACACATTTACTATATGCTTATAGTATATACAGTATATGGACTCCTGGTGTGGCTCTATAGGATAAGTGCTAGACTGGGAACCACAAGGTCAGCGGTTCAAACCCACCAGCTGCTCCTTGGAACCGCTATACAGGGTCACTATGAGTCTGCACCCATTTGATGGCACTTAACAACAATACACAGTATATACATATGTGTTTTAGATGCCATCGAGTTAGTTCCGACTCACAGTAATCCTACATACAACAAAAACGAACACTGCCCAATCCACCACCATCCTCACAGTTATTGCTATGTTTGAGCCCACATATTAATCTATCTTGTGGAAAATTTTCCTCTTTGTTGACCTGTTACCTGGTATAGCACACAGGATAAGTACTGGACTACTAATAGCAAAATTGATAGTTTAAACCCACCAACCCCTCCTTGAAAACCCTAGACAGGATTGCTATGAGTCAGAACTGAGTTGATGACATTTAACAACACCAACAGTTTACCAAACATGATGTCCTTCTCACGGGACTGATCCATTCTGATAGCATGTCCAAAGTATATAAGACAAAGTCTTGCCATCTTCGCTTCAAAGGAGCATTCTATTCTAACTGTATTTCTTCCAATTCTTCTAAGACAGATTTGTTCATACTTCTGGTAGTCCACAGTATCTTTAATATTCTTTGCCAATACCACAATTCAAAGGCATAAATTCTTCTTTCATTGCCTATCTTTCTCATGCATACTAGTGATTGGAAATGCCATGACCCGGGCCAGGTGTCCTGTAGTCCTTACAGTGATGTCTTTTTCTTTCTTTTTAAACACTTTAAAGATATCTTTTGCAGCCAGGAGTGACTTTGCCATGCAAATACGTCATTTGATTTGATTGCTGCTTCCATGAACATTGATTGTACATTCAAGTTATATGAAATCCTTTACACCTTCAATCTTTTCTCCACTTACCATGATGTTACTTACTGGTTCAGCTGTTCTTTATGTTAAGGTGTAATCCACAAGAGAGGCTGTAGTCTTTGATCTTCATCAGTAAGTGAGTCAAGGCCATTATTTTCCAACTATTGATACTGGTAGATAAGCACCATACTGCTAACCACAAGGTAGGCAATTGAAACTCACCAGCTGTTCCAGGGATAAAGGTGAGGCAGACTGTTACTAAAGATTTACAATCTTAGAAATCCTATAGAGGGTCACTGTGAGAAGGAATCCACTGAATGGCAATGGGTTTGGTTTGGTTTTTGGATACCTCATTGTTTCCAACTTTCACATTCCAATTAGCAGTTATTATACAATAGGCCTAAAACGTAACAATTGTGAGGGGGGCACAGGACCAGGCAGTGTTTCATTCTGTTGTTCATAGATAGGATCACTATGAGTCAGACCAACTTGATGACACCTAACAAGAACAGCATCAACAAATCTTAGTTGCATTTTGATCAATTTTAGACTATTTGTTGTTGTCGTTAAGTGCCACCGAGTCAGTTCTGACCCATAATGACCCTGTATAGGGTTTCCGAGAAGCAGCTGGTGAGCTTGAACCACCGACCTTACAGTTCAAATGGCTTTGCTGTCTGGTGCATTTACCCACAGCGCCACACCAGGACTCCTTTAGACTATAGAAACTGGCAAAAATCTTCAATTTCTTCATTTGTATCTTTAGTGGTTGGTGCATTAATTTGAATCATCTGGTTTTCCTTGGAGGTGAAAGGATACCATCCTATCATTGACAGCTTTGTATTTGAGAAAAGATATTGATGCATTCTTTTTGACAATGAATGAGACATTCTTCCTCAATTTGCCATAACCAGTATAATAGACCATGTGATGGTTTTCTGATTCAAAATGGCCAATATCAGTCCATTTCAGCTCACTAATACCTAGGATATTGAACTGTATGTGTCTATTTCATTTTAGATAACTTCCAATTCTCTAGAATCGTACTTCATAAATTCCATGTCATGATTAGTAATGTTGTTGTTGTGAAGGGCTGTCGAGTTGGTTCTGACCCATAAAGACCATGTGTAGGGTTTCCGAGGAGCAGCTGATGAGCTTGAACTGCCAACCTTGCAGTTCAAATGGCTTAGATCTTTACAAATACTTCTTTCCATTTTGACTTGTGTCATATAAGCAAATGAAGGTCCCAAAAGCTTTATTTTATTCATGTTATTAAGGTTGAGTCTACTTTGTGGAGTTAGCTCTTCCTCAGTTGTACTTTGAGTATCTTCTAACCTATGGGGCTCATCTTTCAACACTGTGGCAATCAGTGTTCTGTTACTGTTCATAAGATTTTCTCTGGCCAATATTTTTTTCAGAAGTAGATCATCAAGTGATTCTTCCTAGTCTGTCTTAATCTAGATGTTTCCCTGCATCCTTTCCACCATGGGTGACCCTGCTGGAATTTGGAATACTGGTGGCAGAGTTTCCTGTGTCATAGTGTCATGCAAGCTACCATAGTATGACACACTGACAGAAGGGTTGCGGTTATACTTAAGGAGCTCTGGTAGTGTAGTGGTTATGAGTTGGGCTGCAACCGCAAGGTCAGCAGTTTGAAACTACCAGTAGTTCCATAGGAGAAAGATGTGGCATTCTGCTCCCATAAAGATTTACAACCTCAGAAACCCTGTGTGGGGTCACTATGAGTCGGAACCGACTCCACAGTACTTAACAACAACATATATATTATATGGAGTCCTTGTGTGGCACTGTGGGTTAATGCGCTGGACTGCAAAGTTGGTTTGAACTGCAAGGTTGGCGGTTCAACTCACCAGCCATTCCTGGGAAGCCCTATACAGAGTCATTATGGGTTGGAACCAACTCAACGGCATTTAACAACAATACGTATTATAGACATATATTCTACATATTCTTTGTCCCTTTAATATCTAGCTAAAGAAATCAATTTTAAAATTCCTATAATTTAGCACAAAAGTTTATGATGGTGACCTATAGTCTTCTTTGTTATTTAATATAGATGCGAGTATTTTAACAGAAATAAAAAAAATTGTTCAGAGATTTATAGTAAATGGAGAAAATGCTCTATCTAGATACATTAAACCTAGGAAATAATTTGGTGCACTCTATCATACCAAAATATTAAAAGTAGCAGTGAGTGAAGTAATGGTATGTAACTTACTATCAGCTGTTGTTGTTAAATGCGGTTAAGTTGGTTCCAACTCATAGCCACCCTGTATTTAGTTTCCAAGGAAGGGCTGTTGAGTTTGAACCACCAACCTTGCGGTCCAGTGTTTATCCTATAGCACCACACAAAGACTCCTACTATCAGTAGTATAAGCAATTTCTTGTTAAGAACAGCAGATTTATTTTTTTGGTCCCTAAGGAAAATTTCAGGGAGACAGTGGCAAAGGAAGATGAAGCAGGACAAGTTATTTTAATGATGAATTCAGCTTTCCCATGTCAGCATCGGCCTTGGTAATATGTGTAGTGAAGCCCTCAGTTGAATCTCAGACATGACTGAAAATCCTGTACTGTGCTCGTTCCTGTTGATTCCTATAAGGAACACTTTGCATTACCTTTGCACTGAGAGCTTCTGCTTTTAGTTTTGTTTTGTTTCAGTCTATCTCTTCTTCTGAAGTGGTTCTTATAAGTTATCACTGTCTTGGCTAACAAAACAATTCCACTTCATATCCCTAAAATGATTATTATGTATAAACATAAGTCAATTAAACAGTCCTTAAGTTCCTTTATGAAAATTTAAGTAAATAACTTGAGTAATGGATTTTTCTTTGTTTTTGTTAAGCCAAATCTAGACTATAAACACAGACAAACAAGGCCTAAGTGAATTTCTGTTTTGTTAAGTATCATTGAGTTGGTTCTTCTGGCAGTCCATGGTACTTTTGATATTCTTCAACGGCATTAACCCGAATGCATCAATTCTTCTGTGATCATTCTTATTCATTGTACAACAGTCACATGCCTATGAGGTTACCGAAAATACCATGGCTTGGGTCAGAGGCACCTCAGTCCTCACCCTGATATCTCTGTTTGCTTAATGCAATATGCCATTTGATTTCTTGTCTGCTGCTTCCGGGAGTGTTGATTGTGGATCTAAGTAAAAGGAAGTCTGACAACTTCAATGTTTTCTCCATTTATCACAATGCTACTTATCGATCCAGTGGTGAGGATGTTTGTTTTCTTTACATTGAGGTGCAATCCATGCCAAAGGCTGTGGTCTTCAGTCTTCATCACTAAGTATTTTAAGTCCTATTCGCTTCCAGCAAGTAAGGTTGTATCATTTGCATATCCCAGGTTGTTAATGAGTCGTCCTCCAATCCTAATGCCATGTTCTTCTTCATATTATCTAGCTTCTTTGATGATTTGTTCAGCATACATACTGAATAAATATGGTGAAAGGATACAAGCCTGATGGAACACCTTTCCTGATTTTAAACCATTCAGTATCCCCTTGTTCTGTTCAAGCGACTGCCTCTTGATTTAAGTACAGGTTCCTCATGAGCACAATTAAATGCTGTAGGAAACCCATTTTCCTCAATGTTATCCACATCTTGTCAGAGTCCACATAGTCAAAAGTCTTTGTGTAGTAAATAAAACACAAGTAAACATCTGTCTAAAATTCTATGTTTTCAGTCAAGATACATTTAACATAAGCAATGATATCTCTAGTTACTCATCCCCTTTGAATCTGACTTGAATTTCTGGCAAATTTCTCTTGTACTGTTGCAGTCATTTTGAATTATCTTCAACAAAATTTTACTTGTATGCAATAACAGTGATATTGTTCAATTATTTCTGCATTTCAATGGGCCACCTCTCTTTGGAATGGGCACACATCTGGATCTCTTTCAATCATTTAGCCTGATAGCTATCTTCCAAATTTCTTGGCCTAGATAAGTGAGCACCTCCAGTACTGTACAAGTATATTGAAAGATTTCAATGTTTAGGCTATCAATTCCCGGAACTTTCAGTGCAGCTTGGATTTCTTCCTTCAGTACTATTGGTTCTTGATCATACTTTTGAAGGAGTTGAACATCATCCATTTCTTTTTGATACAGTGACTCTGTATTCCTACCATCTTTTTTTGATGCTTTCTATATAATATTCAATACTTTGCACAGAGACTCCTTCAATATTTCAAGTTGACGCTTCAATTCTTTCTTCAGTTCTTTGAGCCTGAGAAATGCTGAGTGTGTTCTTCCCTTTTGGTTTTCTAACACCAGATCTTTGCATATTTCATTATAAACTTGACTTTGTCTGCTCAAGCTGCCCTTTGAAATATTCTGTTCAGCTCTTTTACTTCCTCATTTCTTCCATTTGCTTTAGCTTCTCTATGTTCAAGAGCAAGTTCAGAGACTCTTCTGACATGCATTTTTGTATTTTATTCTCTTTTCTGTCTTTTTAATGAACTTTTGCTTTCTTTCTGTATTATGTTCTTGCTGTTATACCATAGCTCTTGTGGTCTTTGGTCATGAGTGCCTAATGCATCAAATCTGTTCTTGAGATGGTCTCTAAATTCAAGTGGAATATGTTCAAGGTCATATTTTGGCTCTTATTTAAAATTTTCTTCAGTTTCAGCCTGAACTTGAAGAATTCTACCAATTTCTTCAGTCTGAAGATAATCAAACATGCAGTCAAGATGTATTGATAGCTACTGGTGATTGGAATGTGAAGGTTGGAAATGAAGTGGAAAGATCAATAATTGGAAAATACAGCCTTAGTGATAGAAATGATGCTGGATATGCATGATAGAATTTTGCAAGACCAATAAGTTATTCATTGCAAATGCCTTTTTAAAACAACATAAAAGGCAACTATATACATGGGCCTCACCAAATTGAATACATAGGAATCAAATTAACTACCTCTGTAGAAAGAGACGGTGAGAAGATCAATATCATGAGCCAAAACAAGACCAGGGACTGACTGTTGGACAGAACATCAACTGTTCATGTGCAAGTTCAAGCTGAAGCTGAAGAAAATTAAAGCTGTAAATACACAGATGTTGTCGTGTTGTTAAATGCCTTTTAGTTGATTCTGACTCATACTGACCCTGTAGGGTTTCTGAGACTCTATAACTATTTAAATCTTTAAAGCCTTATCTTTCTTTCACTGAGGAGCTAGTGGGCTTGAACCATTGACCTTGTGGTTCACAGTCTGGTGCTTATCCTACAGAGCCACTGCGATATATATAAAATACCCTATCTGCTTGATGCCTGATTCTACTTTGTAGTTCCTACCTAGAAATGTCATTTTGGACAAAGGCTTGTGAAATCCTTAACAGAGTAGGTATTGTACCATACTGGTGGTACAGTTGGCATAGTAACCTATCCATCAATTGGAGTATGCTTACTAGACACAAAATGGAGTGCTGGTGGTGCTGTAGAATAAACACTGGACTGCTAACCACAAGGTTGGTAGTTCAAGTTCACCAGTCTCTCTTCAGGAGAAAGATGAGGCTTTCTGCTCCCATGAAGACTTAAAGCCTTGGAAATCCTATACAAGATCACTATGAGTTGGCACTGGCTCAATGACATCTACCAACAACAACACTAGGCACACTTTCTGCCCATCAATACCGATTGGAATCCCTCATGGTATCAACGACCCCTGTTAATTCCTATGAAACAAGATGTTTTGAGGTCCTGATACATTTCTGCTACTATTAGAGTTTCTTCTTCGGGTAACAGGTTTTTGCCTTTTTCAATCCTTTCTGTTTCACAGGATGCTCTCCTGTGTTTGGTTTGGAGGGGTGCTAAATGTCACAGCCAAACCATGGTCTACTTCTCTGGTCTAAGCAAGGCTTACCAAAATGATTTTGGGGGTGTGATAAAAGGAGACACTCCCAACCAAATAATTCACAACAAGAATGTGAATTGTTGACCATCCTAACCCTCAGTTCTACACACAAAATTGAACTTTCTTTGATAAAAGACAGCTAAGAAACTACTATGCAGAGAATTTGGAACTAACACCCAGGAACATGCACTTTGTGTACACACACAGACATACACCCATCTATCCACATTTTCAATAATGCCTCCACAATTTCAAGGATTCGGGGTTTTTTTTTTTTTTTTTTCTCTCTCTCTCTGATCATTAGACTTTCTCTTCTTTTGCCTCCTCTCCATTTCACTGGCCCTGTCTGTCTTCAGAGACACCTGAAGACACATAAGGCAGGGATGTGAAACCAACTGTAATTCTCCAGTTCGCTTCTCTGCAGCCTCCAGTGAGCCAGTCTCCATACGGTGGCCCAGCTGAGCTGAGGAAGTTTACAGTCCCTGTGCAGGTGCACGCGCACACAGGAGCACTGGAAGAGAAGTCAGACCTTTGAGAAAGGCTTTGAGAGCCCAGCAGGGCTGAGTTTGAGTCTATGAGATAAAAAAAAAAAGGGAGGAACTTTCCAATTGAAAGTAACACATGAAAGACATCTATACTAAAAAGGTCACACTTTCCCTATGAAGAATTAACTACAAACTGTCGAGAGCAACCAGAGATTCTAATTTTCCCCTCTTTCTTTGCATGCCCTTGGTTTCACCTTCTGGTACCTTCAACTTCATTCCTTTGGTCTTAAGTGTCTCTATTTCTGTGATATCAGATATCAGAGATTACAGAAATCATAAATATGTTCCAGAGGTGCCTCTTTAAAGAAAAATATACTTAAGGAAATTTTGCATAATTGATCTTTTAACATTAAGAATACATGGATTTAAAATAGCATTTTGAGTTTATATAAAGCTTTTTATCTCAACTGATTCTTACAAAAATCCTGGAAAGTAGTTAAAACTATAATTATTAGATCATTTTACTGATGTGGGGCTCAGTTACAATGGATCTAGGGTACACATTTGGGCCTATGATTTCAAAGGCAGCATTTTTCCAAGTATAGCATTAGTATCTCCTCTCAGTTCAACTAAAAACATGCTGATTTTCCAACTACACAATTATTTCATGGCCTATGACTATTGCTATGATGTGGTGACCCCTTGCCTCAACCCACATAGCCGTTCTTTCAGTTCCTGGAAGGTCCTGGGCTGTTTTCTATCTCTCAGTCTGTGTGATCTCCAATTACATATCCTCCTTCTCACTACCACCAAATCAGCTGTCCTGAATCTCATTTTCCAAGGCTCACCTTAAGCCTATTTGGTAGAAAAGCCTTCTTTGACTACTCAGAAAAGGTTGCATCATTTTGTTAAATGGTCTCTCACCTAATCTATAGCATGTGCTATGGGTGTGTTTGATTGTGTAATTATGAAGCCTGGAGTTGTCTGTCTTGTTTGATGTAGTAGACTTGTATACTTTCAGTACAATATTTTCAGCAGAACCTTTTGTTATTGGTGAACTGTAACAAGTCACTCTGGGTTCTCGCGGTGCATGTGGCACCATCATGGGCACCTGTTTAGAAAAGTTGCCAGACTTGTGAAGGAACTCTTGCCTCTTAGGTCTGCTGCCAGCTCACATTACGCTGATGTTGAAAATGCTTTTGCAAATAAGAAATGTTATACTTTTGCTTCCTATTGGCATAAGAGGCTGATCCCTTTGGACTCAAAGATCTAAGATGACTGCATTACCTAGCAAAAGAATAAAGATTTTTTTTAAATGAACTATTTCAAGGAACTCAAATTATAAGTATATAAATGTTGAACTGCATTACGTTATGTGTCCTCAAGTTGGCTCTTACTCATAGCTACTCTGTATAGGGTTTCTGAGGAGCAGTTGGTGAGTTGGAACCTCTGACCTTATAGATAGCAGTCCAGTATTTATCCTACAGCACATAGAATTATGTAAATTAATCTTTCATTGTAGAAATTATATTTTCTAATTTTTGTTCCTTTTTAAAGGAATTCTGTCTATAACTTTCACCTTCTAGTACCTTCAACTTCATTCCTTTGGTCTGAAAAGTCTCTATTTCTGTGATATCATATATCAGATACAATTCTATGATTTTATAAGGTTGGGTATATAGTGATTTAAATGGTTCTTGGTTGGCATTTGTTTGGCCAACAAACATTGAACATCTAACTCTCTGAAGTGCTAAGGAGTCCAGGTAGTGGGTTATTATATGTTGAGCTTCTAACTGCAAGGTCACAAGTTCAAATCCACCAGAGGCTCCTCAGGAGAAAGATGAAGCTTTCAGCTCCTGTAAAGATTTGCAGCCTCGGAAACCCCTATAGAGAGTCACTATGAGGCGGAACTGACTGGGTCACACACAGCCATCACCACTCTTCAAGCGCTAGAATTTTCCTGCTTATTTTTCCTAATTCTAGTACCTTTATTTTTTTCCTGTTTCAGATTTCTGTATACAGATAATTTATCTCTGCAAACTTTCCTTGATTCCCCACATCTCCTTGTATTATTTATTACTGTTTGTCTTTCTTTTCTTTCACTTCCTTCTGATTTATTTTACCTCTTTTCCTCTGATGTTAAACATCCATTTTCATTTCACCACAATTGCAGGCTTTCCCACACCTTTCTGCATTCCTTCTAATGTTGCAACTACGTCTACTTCCACCAACGCTATTTGTGGCTTGATTGTCACAGCAAAATGGATATATTCAATGCATTCTCTGTGTTACAGCTGATAGTTCTTTTCTTAGTTAAGGTATCTTGTCCTCACCAAAATAATGTTTTTGTCTAGTTTTGTTTTTGAAGGTCATCACTAGGAACTAATGTATCACAGTTGCCTTAGGAGTTAATAAAAAGGATATGGAAATGAACATGCTGTAGTTTTCGAAATCTCAAATGAATATAACAGAGCATAAACTTTGGTAGCATAACAACTGTTAAAAATTATTTTCTTGAAACAAAATGATCAGGATAAATTTCCAATTAAAGTAATCTTACTTTGTGTTATTAAAATATACAGGAATCTCTCTAATTCTGACTTTTAACTGTTGCTTGTATCACCTGAATGTATCATAGACATTGACAGCTTTGTATTGTCCCCATTGCACAGAAATATAGAGAAAATTCTTAGTTTGAATTCTATAAACAAACTCAACCCAGTTGCTGTATTCTGAAGTCAGGAGTCTTAACAATACATACCCTTTGATCAAAGCAGCTGGAGATACAGGATGGCACTTAGATAAAATAACTGATCACATATTCACCATATTGTATGCCTAGATTAATGTGCTGGATACGTGCACATCAGAAAACAATGTGTTAAAATCCTTGCTTACTCTGAATCCCTACTTGAAATCACTAAAATACCACGTAAATGAGAGTTGTATCTTTCTAGAAAAATGACCAGCCTCATTTAAAGAGTCTGTTTTCTGTATACTTTGAAAAAATGAGCCTCTCACTCATTGATACAAATTACCATTTAACATACTGGAGTTGTTATTTTAATTCTTAAGTATTATTCTGGAAAGTTGAAATTCTAGCTCAGCATGATAGGATTATTTAGACTTGAATTATTTCCAAGTGGAAGGAAGAAGAAGACTAATGACTAATGGGAATTCTTTTCACTTGAATAAGGGCAAACATTTTTGTCTGTTTTATTCATTGATATATCTCAAGCGCCTGCAACAACTGCTGAGAAACTATGGCAAATCCAGTTTGCTACCTGTTTTTTGTACAGCTCATGAACTAAGAATGGTTTTTACATTTTTAAAAGGTTAAAAAAAACATGAAAAGAAGAAAAATATTTCATAAAAATATATGAAATATCAGCGTCCGTAGATGGAGTTTCATTGGAACATGGTCATCTATTTATGTATTGTTCACAACTATTTTTTAAATCCAAGAGCAGAGTTGAATGCAACAGAAGCCATGTGGTTCCAAAGCAGAAAATATTTACTATCTGACCTTCTACAGGGAAGGAAAAAAAAACTGCCCACACTTGGCCTACCATAATACCGTTCGTTGTTGTTGTTGTTGTTATGTGCCGTGGAGTCGGTTCTGACTCATACTGACCCTGTACAGGGTTTCCAAGGCTGTAAATCTTTACAGCAGCAGAAAGCCTTCTCTTTCTCCCACAGAACAGCTGGTAGTTTCGAACTGCTGACCTTGTGGTTCACAGCCCGATTCGTAACCACTATGCTACCAGAGCTCCTTGGTGTCTTTAAAATTCTGATACATTTATATTTAACTCCAACATGCTTTTTTCCCAAAGGAATGTCTTAAGCCTAACACATAACTCCAAGATCAACTATTAAATTATGACCTATTATAGAGAGGCTCAGGAATCCTGGTGCGGCGCTAGACCACAAAGTTGGTTTGACCCACAGGGTCAACAGTTCAAGCTTATCAGCTGCTCTTCAGAAACCCTGTACAGGGTCACTATGGGCCGGAACCGACTCCATGGCACTTAGTAACAACACCACCAACATAGAGAGGTTTTCAGAAAGTGAAGAAGCATACTGCAGTGGGGAGAACACAGACCTTGTCTCTACCACCTTGAGCAAAATGTGCAAACTTGGGCAAAATGCTTAACTTCTCAGTGTATCAGTTTTCCCATTTATTAAATGAGGTTAATGATGGTGTTCTCCACTTAACTGCTGTTTTGAGAACTGAATAACTTAATATTGGTAAAGTGGTTAGATCACTTGATATGAAGTATGTATATATATAGTTGTACAACAGTAAATAAGGTAACCCATTTTGACTTTATTTTTAAGTAAAGAAAATTATGGTACTTAGATATTTGCTAGGGTAATGACTTTACCTCAACCTATTCATAAAAATGGGGAAAATACAAGCATGGATTAAAATTTGAAAATTTCTAATTGTGTCAGTAAATCCTCAGTGCCAATACAATGCATTAATGCCTACTCTAATTGCGTTTTGATTGTGGGATATAACAATTCAACTCCCATACCTGTGATATAATTTTGCAATCAATGGTCCTGTTTCAGACAATAAACAAATTGTATTCTGAATGGTTGAGTAACTTCGGATACAAGATCTAACTACCTAATAACTTCTAATCTGAGGGTATCAAATTGATATAAAGGGAAGCAACAATTTAGAGATTACATGGATACAAGATTAGTTTGCTTTGTTAAGGTTGTTATCAAATTCTCAGAAAGAGAACAAATAGAAACTATTGTTTTACATTTAAATAAATACTGTCTAATCACCAACACCAAGGATTCAAACTGTATCAAGAAGGGATATTAGGGCATCTAATTAAAAAAAAAAAATCATTGCCAAGTGATTATAGCAAACACGCCATTAGTACTAATGTTGAAGTACATTTTACATTAATTTATGTGATTTTCAAAGTCTATATTTTGTAGAAAGTGAAATCTTTGTAAAGTAACCTCTTTTATAAAATAAAATTTTTTTGAAAGCTGCACTTCAATATGATATTGTTGTTGTTGTTATGTGTCGTGGAGTCGGTTCCGACTCAGAGAGACCCTGTACAGGGTTTCCGAGACTGTAAATTATTATGGGAGCAGAAAGCCTCATCTTTCTCCCGCAGAACAGGTGGTAGTTTAGAACTGCTGACCCTGAGGTTAGCAGCCCGATTTGTAACCACTATGCTACCAGATACTGTTGTTGTTGTTATGGTCCGTCGAGTCGGTTCCGACCCATAGCGACCCTGTACAGGGTTTCCGAGATAGCTGGTGGTTAAATGTAAAAAAGTAATTGTTATTGTCATAAATACTTTCCTACTAACTATGCTTCTTTTTGGTGAAGGTTCAGTGGTATGTGAAACAGTAGCATAGATTAGGGAGCAGGGAACATAACCGGGAAGCGCCCAAACTGAGGCTCTCTGATGTCATCAACTTAATTAATTCAGCTACTTTCAACAGGCATTTATTTAACTGTGTGCAGTGCAATGGACATATAAAAAAGAAGCAAATCAATCTAGTCCAATTTTATTCACCTGGGAATAATTACTAAATTATCCATTAAAGTAAAATGATAAATAAAAGAGGAACTTTTGAGTAACTTAATCAAAATTTAGACTCTGTCTTCTGATACTTACTTTTTAAAATACTAAATATTGCACGTTGCATCTCTTCATTAAATTATATTTTCATAGGCTTTAGGAATCTTTAATAATGACCTTTTCAGAAATCTTTTCAATAATTTCTTTCTTAATTTTACATTTGTTGCAATAGAACAAAAAGCAAACCAACAATTAAGCCTTCAAGATATTTTCATTTCTGCCAACTCCAGTCTTACAATCCTAAATTACTTAACTATACATTTGAATATAAGGTAACTACTGTCTTATTTTATTTACTAGCCTAATGATTAGTTGTTAAAATAGATTATGAATCTGAGTACAAAGGGTATATTCAGGAAAACTAAGCAACTAGAGCAAAGATTAAAAATTAATTTGACTTTATATAGTTTTAGAGTTTGAGAGCTTAGCTTTACAACTTAATAAATTAAAAATCTTTAATAATATTTAAAAACACATATGAAGCACTATTGTATCATGTTATATTATATAGAAAACACATAATCTTAAGTACATCTTTATTTGAAACATTCTATTTGTTTATATGTGATATTTATTTTAATATACTGGTCAATTTAAATTTTTCATTTCACTCTTTGAATTTAAGAAACTCATATTTAGAGTATTGAAAACTATAGGTAAATAAGAAAGAGTAGAAACTCTGCACTTCCCGTCAATAGAAGTGATTTAATTACATAAATAATTCATCCCCCTGTAAAAGTACATATAAGGCCGAAAGAACATTTTTATATTATACTGATGCTATGATAAATGGGCTGATACAATTCTATTGATTGCAATTTACAGGATTTTTGTTTACTTTAAAGTTAACATGTGGTAATTTTCTGTTAATTAAAATTAGTACTAGAGTTAGTAACTAAAAATCAGTAAGATTTTGTTGCTACTAATGGATGAAGATCTAAATTATGTCATTTTGAGATCAACAATAGGTTCACAGGAACTATTTTCTCTTCTGAGCCTTCCTCTTTTAAAGGAAAATACAGTTTCCTTCATACCAGAGAAGTATCAGATTCTTGCAGCATCCATGACACTTGTAAGCATTCAGTGGTCAGACACCACTACATATCCCTCAAATGATATGGCCCAGTGGAGCTGGAAGGTGTCGTCTCGGAGCCAGGCAGCCTGGTATCTCAGCCATCCACCAGGACACAGCCAGCAGGCCCCAGCTGGTGTTCTGAATCGAGACTAAGGTAAGAAATGGATTTTGCATTTTGAAAGTCAACTCTTCTAACATTGAATCCCAGGACATATTTTATGAGATAAAAGTGCACTGAGAACTTCAGAAATTATTTACTGGATTAAATTCATGATGCATATCATTCAAAATGACTCAGAATAAGTTAGATCTTCTTTTTCTTATCCCTCTGTGTTTCTGAACACACACTAAGTTTTACATATTTTTAGACTATTATTAAGCATATGCTCAGGTCTGTACCCATGTTGTCTCAATTCTAGAGTAGGTGGGATATATGCTAAGTTAAGTATACCTAAAGGCCATTTTACAATAATAAAAGTTAAAATAAGATCAGAATACTAATTACTAATGCCCACTGGTGTGGCAATGTTCAGTCATCATACTCAGTTTGCCATTTTGATCTTTAAAATGCAACCCACGTTCTTGGACTCACTTGGACTATGTACTCATTATTCAAGCATACATGGGTTTGGATGCCTATGCTATTGTCTTACAGTCATATTTTGATGCCAGAACTCATTGCCTCTTCTCCCACAGACATCAGAAAAATCAGCTTCCAAGGTGTGTAAGTTCAAGGCTCTCCTGTGGGCCTTACCTTAATACCAGCCCTGCCTGAACAACAGAACAAAACAGCTTCTTTTTCCTAAAACTTTAGTTATCTAGGGCATGTAGAAACATCATGATCAAAAAAATACACATTTACTTCCAAAAGGCCACACAGAATGGATCTCACTCTTTAGACATCATTCTAGGTGAGAAAATAACAAGATAGATGTTCAAACCATGTACTTCGTCTCATGCAACATGTTAAGTCCAGTAGGCTGGGGTAGCCTGGCATCTGGAATCATGGCATATTAAAATGAGAAACTGAGCACATACTATTTTTTTTTTTTTTCTAGAAAGAGAAAGAAATGCTTTGCTCAGACTCATTTAAAAGGGTTTTTATATGGCAACCAATAAAACACGATTGTCATTTCTTACAGCTTTTTAATCTCAGCAGCACTTTAAAGATACCATTTTTCTCTCTCTTTGGACATGAAATCTTATTTGCATCAGTCAGAGAAACACAGATTCTAAATAACAACAAACAGCTTCAGTGTGACTCCTGAGCTGTGCTCAGACCTAACTTCAACCATATGACTCTCTCCTCCCACACCCCCAATTTTCAACTGAGCCCCAGTAGGGTCTAAAGTCACTAGGCAAGATTCACTCTGACACTTTAAAACCTCTTGCTTTGGCTTTCTTTTAAAAGTGAAAAAGGAAGTCTTTCCACAAGATTGAAAAGTTTGCCCAAACATATAATGCCCCCACATTTCCAACAGTGGTACTGATAAACAAAGCAGTTTTGGAACTGTAACCTGGAAAAGGTTTACTCCAGTCAGCAAAGAGAGAGAGAGAAAAGAGAAGAAGAAGAAAAAAAAAAAAAAAAAAGAGGAGAGGAGGAGAGAGAGAGGTGAAAAGAGAAGACAAGGAGAAAAAAAGAAAGGCGAGAAGACATCATGAAAACTCTCCTGTAAACACACCTCTCACTTCTGCTCGCTCAAGGCTGGAAAGCGGAAGGGATGGGGTGGGGATTTCTCATCTTGAGATTTGGAGGGAGGGCTGGCTTAGAGAGGTTTCCAAAAGCTCTGTCCTGGTACCACTTCTAACTGCCCCAGCCTCTGGCCCCATCTGCCTGTCTATTTCCATGGAGGAGCCTCCAATTCCATCTTTTCCCGCTCTGGGGATATTAGAACCTAGAATTTCCAGCGCTCAGGGATACCGTTAGGCCAGGTTCCCATCAACCTTTCAGAAACCCTGAAATCAACTTTCTTCACACTATCTTAATTGTTGGTTTGCGTTTTCAGCCTGAAAGAGTCGCCCTCCCAACCCACTAGTCTGCCCCCTCCTCTCTGTCCTCTCCCCTCCCTCTGGCCGCTCGGACTCACCCGCACCCCCACCCCCGCCCTCTTCTTTGTTGTCTCCTACCTGCTGGCCAGGCTCTGCCGGCAGTGCTGCCTGAAGGGCATCAGGTGGTAGTTCATGGCGTCCAGCAGCAGCTTCTGACAGACCGGGTCGGTGCGCATGAAATCCACTGACTGGACCCGCTCCACCAGCTCTGGGGCTGGGATGAGCGCGAAGCGGAGGCGCTTCATGAGGTCAGGCGCGTACTGCATGCGGGTCTCGCGGTCGTGCTCCAGCCACAACACGGACATCTGGAAAAGCGCCAGCTCCGACTCCACGGGGGGCGGCAGCGAGTCCAGCAGGGCGCGCATCTCTTCGAAGTTAAGCAGCAGCACATCCTCCACCAGGTACTTGTTGGCCAGCTTCTTGGTCTCCTCCAGGCCGTGCAGCGCGGCAATCTTGCACACCTGCTTGTAGTTCTGCACCGAGATCTGGTCGTTGAGGAACTGCACGCAGAGCTTGGTGACCTGGGGGATGTGCAAGATCTTGCTGACCGACAACACCTCCTCCACTGTGTCTAGGGAGAGGGTCACATTGGCCGTGTAGAGGTACTCGAGCACTAGCCGCAGTCCTATGGACGAGCAACCTTGCAGCACCAGGTTGTTGATGGCCCGGGGACTGGTCAGCAGCTTGTCGTCGGGGGAGGAGGAAGGCGTCCCGGGATCCTCCTGCGGCGGCGGCGGCGGCTGCTGTTGTGGCTGTTGCTGCTGCGGTGGCTGCTGCTGGTCCTTGGGGGCCCCCAGGCCGTCCTGACCGCCGACCCCTCCCCCGAGAGGGGGGTGGCTGGAGAAGAGCGATCGGAAGTACTGGGAACAGGAGGCCAGCACGGCCTTGTGGCAGTGGAATTGCTGGCCCTGGGCCGTCAGGGTCACGTCGCAAAACAGCTGCTTCCTCCACAGCAGGTTGAGGCCGTGCAGCAGGTTGTCGCTGTGGCTGGGGTCGAAGGTGGAGGTCCTGTCCCCGGATCTGGACATGGCGAGCTGACTCCGCGCACCTGGCTTTAAACCCTCCTCCAACCTGGCAGACAGGGGTGGGGGATGGAAGGGAGGGGAGAAGGGTGGTGGAGGGGGTGGGGTGTGGTCGGGGTGGGGAAGGGTGTGGAGGGGAGGGGAGGCGAAGAACAACAGTCAAGGCTCAGCTTGTCTCTCGCCTAGCGCGCCTCCAGACCCCGACCCTAGGAGGAAGATCTGCCGGCGTTGGGTCCTTGAGCGCCACCAAAAGGGCCCGGTCTGGGGTCTGGACACCCGCTCTGCTCCCGCTACTCCTATCTCTACTCCCCACACACTTCGTCCCTCACTTTCCTAAAGCCACCGGGGCTCGGATCTTGGCAGCGACAGCAGTGGCAGCAGCGTTGGCAAAGTGGCTGCTGAGGCCAAAACACCTCTTGGGTTTGTGTCCATGCCTGGCCGGATGAAGGGAAAGGCCGGGGAATGAGGAGCTTGGGGTGCCCCAAAAATGCAGAGGTGACCGACGGCGCAGGTTCCAGGTCAACTTGTGCCCGAAGCTTTGCTTCTCGCAGTTGGCCCAGTTTGGGGGTTGGGGATTGGAAAGGGGGCCCGACAAGCGCGCGAATAGGAGCTTCTTAGCCCTCTCAAAGCTGGGAAACCCTTCGATTATTTGTGCTGCCCCGAGAAACTCCTAGGCTAATAGTCTGAGGGAGGAGATAAAGCCCTTTCTTCTCTCGGGAAAGTGCAGCGGAGCGCGGTGAGGACCCGCTCAGTGGACTCGGCAGAGGCGGGAGCTGTCCTTATCAATTCTAGCTCATTTCCCTCACCCCGGCCCTGCCCGCTTCCCTGCTTCGCAAACTGTCGGCTTCCCCTTCACCACTCAGCTCTGCTAATTTTCCAGAGACGCCTCTCTACCTGGTAGGAGAATTCCTTTAGCCACCACTCCCCGCCCCTGACCCCCGCCCCCCGAATTTCTAAGAACCAAAGTTCAGACAGGTCTCTCCCCTTCCATGGCGGGGCGGCACCGAGAGGGACGAGAGAGAGGAGGAGGTAGCGAGTGGGGCTGTTGCGGTGGGTTTTGAGCAAGAGCCAGGAGGCCTGGAGGGATTCCTGTGGCCAGATCTTCCTCCCGGGCACCAGGCGCAGTCGCTTTAACTGTAGTAACTATGAGAAGTTCAAGTTAGAAGGCAGGTGTTGGGGGAAGGGATGGGGACTGTCCAATGGGGGGGGGCAGTTCGGTGAGGGGCCTCTGCGTCCCACCCACCCTTATCGCCCTTAGCCGCAGTTTCCTTCCGAGCCTCACGGTACAGCACCCCACAGTCCCCCACTCGGACACCCCCAACTCGGGCACCCCTCCCCCCTCCGCACTCCCCGGCCTTGGAACTACTTCTGTAAAAAGTCTCAGTCGCCCGCATCTAAGCAGAGGAGGACTGGGTGGGGGAGGCGAAGCACGATCGATACGCCCGGTCCTTAACCTATAATTGCACCTTCCAGGGCTGAGCAGCAAAGGACCCTCAGTCCACATTCCGCCCTCCAGCCCGCCCGTCCGCGCGCCCGCCTGGGTGAACCGCCGCCGCCGCCGCCCGACTCGGAGGATCCCGCCGGACCTGCCCCTTCCACTGCGGCTCACTCTGCCCTGCCTGGCGCCAGTCCTGGATCGCCGGCTTCCAATTCGCCGGCTTCCAATTTATACCGGACCCGGCTTCTCTCTACTCACTTTACCATCCCGTTCCAGGTGGACCCTAGCCTCCCTCGTGCTCCCTCCCTCGACACTCCCCCCTCCCCCCAATGCCCCCAAAGCTCTTGCTTTGCTGAAACATCTGAGTCTCTCCATTTAAGTGGACCCGGTCATACCTCTCTCTCGTTCTCCCCGCTTCGTTGTCTCTCCCCTATCCCCATCTTATCCTGTTCCCCTCCCTTCTTGTTCTTCTTTGCCTGTCCCCCTCATCTGCTTATTTCTTGCCATGAGAGTTTCATTCTTTATAAGCATTTGCCACAGAACTACCCCCCCCCCCATCCCTCTGAAAGACTCCCTCCCCGTCCCTTCCCTCGACAACAACAACCCAAAAGACAGAACAAATACACACAGGCAGACACAAGGCCAGAAACTTACCTGCTCTCAACCAGATGCAAAGTCAACGCTCACTTAAGCTCCCCCCCTAAATCAATTGTCCTTCCTTTTTAAAGGTTTGCTCTCTCCTTGGGGGTGGGGGGGCACCTTCTGGTTCCCAACTCCAGGCAGTCACTCTTTACAATTTATTTTGTCGTACATCATTTGATCACCATGAATTAGCAACAGCAAGAAAATGTAGGAGAGGAAGAAAAGAGAAAGAGAGAGGGAGAGAGAGAGAGGGAGAAAGAGAGGGAGCAGAGCTTTCTGCAAGAGAAGAAGAAGAAAAAATGTACGTGTGACAAATTATGCTACCAAGAAACAACACATCATTATCCTTGGGCCTGGGGCTCAGTGAGTCGTAACGAGAGTAATAGGAAATCCACGGTTGGGGAGAGAAACGGTCGTGCTTGGCCAGTAGAGAGAGACCATACAGGGGGATGGATGCTGGAGAGACTCGCAAAATTATGGCTCAAGGCTATTGTAAAAATTGTCGAGCGTAAATGACTGCGATTTCAAACATCTTTGGAAGAAAGAAGGGGAAAAAGCGAGCCCCCCCTACCTCCCTCTCCCTCTCTCTCCCTCTCTCTTCTCTCTCTCTATAAAGAACCGTCAAGTTTTAGTGCGCATTGCTAATTAGTCAATTTCTCTCTGCCTTCACAGGCTGGCGACTTCGCTGCTGAGCTGAAACTGCTAATTTCTGTGACCAGCTTTTTTCTTAGCTGTGATCTGGATGAATGAGTAGCTGTCTCACAGAGATGACAAAAATAAACTCTAATCCCCCCCAAAATTTCCACTACATCTTTCTCATGCATAGATTTATGATCTTTAAGCGCTCTGTGCAATATGCAAACTTTTTATGTGCCTGTATATATGCTGTTGTTTCCAGATTTCACTACATTTGTATGCTGCTCCCCCCACCTCTATGAAATGCAAAATCCATCTAATTCCAAAGTATGCCAACATACCACTTTATTGTGTCTTGGTATTTGGGGTTTGAGTCTGACCCTCACCTTAGAGACGATTGGCTAATTATACAAATTGGGGGTGGGGGCAGTAGAGATGGTAGATAGAATCAGGGGGCAGCCATTTGATTTACATTTGTTTTCCTACAATATTCAAGCTTTATGATCTTGTGTGAAAATACATTTTCTCTGTCATTTTGTCTGGTTAAACAACTGTCTCTGAACTTCTCTGTCAGCTTTTCAACAGATAAAGGTTCAGAAGTGATGTATATTTTATTGAGAGATTAGCATATTGTCAGATGTGTCTTTCAGTTAGGAGGCCAAATCCAAGTACTAGGAAATTCAGCAGCAATTTTACATATGTAACCTTTCACCTTTGAGGCCCATTTGATATCTAAGGACAGTCACATTTTTTGAATTCACATTCTTGACCCTTGCTTAGCATGCAAAACCGACCCCAGCATGCTTCTGAAATTTTAGCTGTACCAGAGATTCATGTGCATTTTGGTAGAGGACATGTTCTCCAGACTTAGCTCATGATGTATTGTGCCCTTACATTTATAGCCCTGCATTTCCCTTGTCAATGGGGATTGGAGGTGTCCAAGAAAGAAAGAAGTGAACAGAAAAAAGGAAGGCATTCCTTGGAATAAAATGTACAAGAAAGAAAGGGAGACATCAGATAAATGGAACTTAGTTTGCAATTAAGACTTTGAATATGATTCATTTGAATTTATATATGGTCTGATTAGTGTACTTCGGAAAACCCACATCAGGGCATCCCTCGGTGTCTGTCCTTTTACCTCTTTCTTTGGTTTCTGAGATGTGGAAAGACACCTGTTTAAAGAAGGGGGGGAACTGAAAATTCTGAGGTTCAGAGATTGGGAATTCCCCATTTAAAGCGATAAACAATAGCATGAGTGTTACATATATACTCTTTAAAAAGATGAAAAAGGATCATACAGAAGTATTTATTCTTTACATAGGCCTTTCTTCATCCAGGAACTAGATGATCTGCTAATAAGACTTTTTTATTCATGTCTGACTGAGATGCTGCATTTTCATAGTCATCATCATAATAGAAAAACCCAACACATGGGGGGAAATCAAACATTCTTTTTGCTTAGGGTAGGGGTGAGAAAGAGAATAGACAGGCCCTACTATTTGCTTGGATTTTATTTTGGTCTTTAAAAAATTTCTCTTGTTTGGGTCCTGAAGAGGAAGATGGTATCCCTGTAAGAAAGCACTTATCTATTTATTTGGAAAGTCCTGTTTCATTAGCAATTTAAGACATCCAGTACAAGGTGTGATTATCAACTTTCAAACCTACAAATACAGTTTTTATAATACACTTTGAATGCTCGTCTTTTATTAGCTTCCAATGAAGGATTTAGAACAAAGGTTAATAACAGTACTGGCCACTTAAAATGATTGCCATTGTCCCATTTTAAGTATGTTATGTAGGCCTCAAATATCTCTTTTTCAAGTTTCTTTCCTTTTATATTGATAGGATATATTGGCCACTAATTACAATAACTAAGGAGCTCTGGTAGCATAGTGGTTACGAATCGGGCTGCAAACCTTAAGGTCAGCGGTTCGAAACTACCAGCCGCTCCGCGGGAGAAAGATGAGGCTTTCTACTCCCGTAAGGATTTACACCCTTGGAAACCCTGTTGCTATGGGACTGACTCAACAGCACTTAACAACAACAACAACAATTACAATAACTATGCATTTATTGCTTCCAAACAAGATAAAAGTCACATTTTACATTTTTAAACGATCTATCATTTTAATGCTTACTTAACAACTAAGGTGGATAGGAAAAGGGGAGAGTTAAAGGAAGAGTTGCAATTATAAAACAGCTCTTGAGATGAAGTAAATAAGACTGATTTCTTCTGGGTTTTAAAGTTACATGATTTGGTTATATTAAAAAATTCAGAAACAAATGGCAATTTTGGTCATTTGGTAAGTCATTTTTCAAAAAGAATATTTATATAAAAGTCCTTTCATAACCTGTACATGAACTAGCATACATATGCACATAAACAAACACAAACACACACACAGAGAGTTATATATACACATAAATTTCACACTTCCAATATCTTGCACTGGTTTTGACTGAAATTATTGTAGAACTCACAAAGGATAAGACATTATTTATAATAAATAACATTATAGACGATTCAATTTGCAGCAATCAGATACCAGCTACTTAGCAGTTGTAAGTATTTGAATTTTCTCCTATTTCACTGTTCAACATACAGAAATTGCATCTCTGTTTGATCTGTCCTGCTGAGCCCTGTCTGCAGCTTGCATCCCTGCCACTATTGTTTTTAAGATGGCAGGAAGGATGTGACTAGTCAAGAGCGCTGAGCAGGATGGATTTACATAGCATTGGACAAGTTTTTTTTTTTTTTTTTTTAATATAATTATCCCATAGTCATTTAATTCAAACAGTCTTCATACTTTGACATAATTATCAAAATTATTTATCACTGAATCTGCATTTAAGCTAAGTATAGTAGGAAGATTCTAAAACTATTGTTGCCGTAGTTGCTCTGGTCAATAGTGTCAGCCTTCAAGGTGGCAGAGATCCAGGCATCCAGTGACTCTAGGTGTACTGCTGTTAAGTACCACCACTTTGTAAGATTTGATGAGCTGAAGATTATTTTCAGAGCGGTTCTAGAAGTGCTTTGCTGTCTAACACGAAGGGGCAGCCACATTGAAACTTTATCTTTCCGGTTCTTGAAATTTCTGTTTAAGCTTAATGAATTATCTCTAAATTAATAAAAACATGAGAGTCTGACATCCCCTGCATTTCTCTTACTTAGTAAGTGCCACTTTTATGAGGCCTGACCTTTACAAGTGCCACCATTGTGGACTGGAGGGATACAGGAAGAGATCACTCCATTTTACTGATGGAATAAAATTGAGCTAATAGGACCAAGATTGGAACCAAGTCGGTCTGACTCATAGCAACTCTGTAAAGGGTTTTCAGGGAGTAGTTGGTAGGTTTGAACCTCTGATCCTGCATTTCAAACAACATTGTAGTCCAGTGCTTATCCACAGCACCACACCAGGACTTCTCAGACAATGGTGTTGTTGTTGTTGTTAAGTTCCTTGGAATCAGTTCTGACTCATAGCAACGCTGAATAGGATTTCCAAGGAGTGGCTGGTGAGTTTGAACCACTGACCTTGTGGTTCAAACCTACCTTGCCATCCAGTGCTTTATCCCACAGTGACACACCAGGACTCCTCAGAGAGTATGTTGTTGTTGTGTGCCACGGAGTCGGCTCTGACTTATAGTGACCCTGCACAGGGTTTCTGAGGCTGTAAATCTTTATGGGAGCAGAAAACCTCATCTTTCTCCCACAGAACAGCTGGTAGTTTTGAACAGTCAAACTTGAGGTTAGCAGCCCAATTTATAATCACTACACTACCCAGAACTCCTTCAGAGAGTGTAGTAGATAGCAAAAATTGCTCCAATCCTCTACCCCTCCTGCTACGCATACTCCATTGCAATGTGACTTTGCTTCTACTTCCTACTTCTCAATTATGAGAAGACCTTGTGACTTGCTTTGACCAATAGAATGTGTAGAAGTGACTTAGAGCTAATTCAGAGCCTAAGCCTCAAGAGGTCTTGCCTGCTTCCATTCCATCCTGGAGCCTTGCCAGCTGCTATGTGAAAAAGCCCAGACTAGCATGATGGAAAATAAAGCCCCTCATGGACCAGTCATTTTCCAGTTGACCTAGAAACTGAACTTAGATGTACGAATGAGCCTGGCTGAGACAGAAGAACTCACATGACCCAAATTACTGGTTTATGGATTTCTGAGATTAAATAGAAAACACTGTGTTGAGCCATTAGTTTTGGGGTGACTTGCTCATAGTAATATTAAATGATCAAGGAAGGTACTATTGTTACCATTTTACAGATAATCACATTGAAGTGAAATAAATCAAGTAACTTATTCAAGGTCACACAACTCATCAGTGGTAGAGATGAGATTCAAACCAGCACTACCTGACTCCAGAGGTTAACCATTTTTTAATCCTGCTCACAAAAGAGATTCCTACCTCCTGTGAACTTCCATTCATGCATTAATTTATTCTTTTATCAAGCATATATTAAGTGTTTATTGTATGCTAAACAATATGCTAAACATGGAAAATACAGTAATGAGGTGAACAAAATTGGATCCCTGTCCTCAAGAGACTAACATTCTAATAGAGGAGCTAGGCAGTAAGTTAGACACAGCAATACTTATAATGGATCAGTGTTCTAATAAGGTTACATACAAGGATGATAGGAACAGAAAGACTTAGATCCTTAGTTTCCTTATAATCCGTAGTACTCTTGACATTTATTATTAATTGATTTTTAGAATAATTGATGCATTTGAATTATTGTGTTGGAGAAGAATATACACACACAAAAAAATCATGGACTGCCAGATAAACAAACAAATCTGTGTTAGAAGTACAGCCAGAATGCTCCTTAGAAGCCAAGATGGAGAGACTTCATCCATCATTCTTTGGACATGTTATCAAAAGGAACTAGTCACTGGAGAAGGACATCATGCTTGGGAAAGTGGAGGGTCAGTGAAAAAGAGGAAGATTCCCAATGAGATGGATTGGCACAGTGGCAGCAGCAATGGGCTGTGAGGATCACGTGGAACCTGCAGTTTTTCATTCTGCTGTACATAGGGTCACTATGAGTCAGAACCAACTGAATGGCACAAAACAACAACAATTGTTAATTCCTTATTTGTTCTCGTTGTTAAGCGATGTCGAGTTGGTCCCAACTCATAGTGACCCAGTACAGGGTTTCCATGGAGCTTCTGGTGAGTTTGAACCACTAACCTTGTGGTCCAAACCAAACTTGCAGTCCAGTGCTCTAGCCCACAGCACTATATCAGGACTCCAGTTGCTTATTTTATCATCCCTAGATTACAGACTTCTAGGGGAGAAAGAGTCTTGTGCCTGGTACTGTCTTTCATGGTGTCTAGCTCATTATCTTCATGGTGTCTTTCATGGTGTCTAGCTCATTATCTTCATGGTGTTGTTGTTGTTATTATTAAGTGCCATTCAGTCTGTTCTGACTCAGGGACCCTGCACAGGGTTTCCATGGAGTGACTGGTGGGTTTGAGATGCCAACGCTGTGGTTTGCAGTCCATTGCTTATTCTGTAGTGCCATACTGGGATTCCATAGTAATTGTTCAATAAATATGCTATTGAATTATTAAAGTAGACTTTCAAATTTATCAGTGCAACAGCAGAAAGAACAAAGGGGTATTGCACAATCAGAAATTGTGTTGCACATTTGAATTAAAGTGATATTTGTCAAGCTGTGGATTGTACTGATGTGATATTTAAAAATTAATAAAATCTTTATAATATTGTAAAATAAAAAAAATTTACTGCCTACAGACCTCAGTGAGCGCTTCCTGGAAATTCTTGATCTATATTAAACATTGCCCAGTAAAGCAAGGCTGTCAAAGTCTTTGAAGAGAAAGAAGTAGCTATTATGGAAATATTAACTAAACTGCTAAACAAAGGAAGTCCAGTGCCATGGTTCCAAGCATGGATTCTGGAGACAAACTGCCAGGGTTTGAGTCCCAGATTTTTCACTTTTCATCTGGGTGACCTTGGGCACATAACCTCTTTCTGCCCAATTTCCTCATTTGAAAGTGGAAATCATTATAGCAACATTATAACATCAGAGATTTATAGCTTTGTAAATATTTGTTAAATGTTTAGAACAATGCCAGACACATAGTGCTATGTGGACATTGTTAAATAATAAACGAGTAAGCATACATAGCTAGATAATTCCCTTTTCTTATTTTCTTTCTGAGATTATTGGGAAGCCTTGGATGAAGGAAGGAAAGAAGAAATCTACTTTTCTTAGTGATTCATGGTGCTATTTGACATTGATCTTTGGATATTTTGATTGTTTCATCTTACTGTAATTTAAAAACCATCAGCCTTTCATATTTGGATATATCTGGTGTTTTATGCATATATCTTGGGTAATTAACATTTTTGAAAATTAAGATTTTTTTTTTACTAATGGTACTTTACTTAAATGGTCGCAGACTTTCAAAAGTAGTATTTGGGTACCAGGTCTTCGTGCCAAAGACTGCAATAAGGAGGTAATTGTCCTTCTGCTTTTGTCTTGACATTACCTGTGACTCTGAACAAATAACTTTTCTTCTTCTGTTCTCAGCTTTCCTATATTTGGATATGGATTCCCTAGGTTTGCACTCAACTGCTAACCTATAGTTGCTAACCTATAATTTGACTGTTTATACTTGCACAGGTACTGTGGAAGAAAAGGCCTGTTTCCATGAAGTTTACAGCTAAGAAAGCCCTATGGAGTAGTTCTTCTCTGTAACACATGTAGTCTCCATGAGATGAGTTAGAATCAACTAACAACTAGCAACTAATAACAACAACAACATAAGGATGCATTGCAAGAAGTCACTAGAGTCAAGATTCTCCAAAGTGTAATTGAGAAAAACTGCATGTTTAGATAGTAGAAGCAAAAAAGTATTATTTCACCTCTGAAAAACTGCTCAGGATCTTGGGACAATAGGTATTTCCTAGTCATTTTTGTAGAAATAGTCAGATACAAACAACAAATAAAAAATGTACAAGTGTTCTGAGTGCATAGACAGAAATTTTATTGTGTACACTCACAAATTATTTTATATACATCAAAAGTTTGCAAAAAGTTAGTTTATGGGAAAGTATTTGTTTTGCTGTAGAAATGTCATATCCAGAATGATCATTAAAGAAAGGCAGGCACTCTCTCTCTATGCACAAGACAATGCTTCTTTATCATAAAGAGTTATCATCTAAATTTACAAATTATTCTAATGAACCTCTACACTCTCAAATTTCTCTTTTACTTGTAGCCATAAGTTTTTCTTTCACAAATTCTTATGCATTGTTGATGCACAATCCAATTGTGTTGAAATACAAGGGTAAGTCAAAAAGTATTGCTACTGGGGGGGGTCCTGTTCATATATGCACAGGTTTAGTAAAGATAAGATATGTCTCAACATACCTCTGCTGTGGATGACTTCCAACAAGTTCTCAGTAATACACTTGTCTTAGTGTAGTTAGGGTGCCTTTAAAAATTCCAATCAAAATAATGGCATCTCAGGGAATCTGTTGGGCTAGCTCAATTCAAGGCAGAGAGGCTAGCTCAGAAAGTTATGGTGACTGTATATTTGAATTCCAAATGGATAATATTGACAGACTTTCTCTACAGACACAGGGAGGTCATAGATGCTTATTATGAAAAAAAAAAAGAAAAAAGAAAAACTTTACTTGTGAGAAATAGGCCAGGAAAGTAGTGCTAAGGCTGTTCTACGAACATTTTTAATTCATTGGGAAACCTTATCCACCCTACAGTCCTGATTTTGTTCATTTAGACTTCCTTTTGTTCCTGAAACTCAAATAGCATTGAAAAAGAACACAATTTGAGACCCTCCGGAAGGCCCAAACTACTATTTTGATGTGGTGTAAATCAGAGTGTAGAATTCCTCTGGAAAAAGTTAAAGATGGAAATACAGCCTTCAGAAGTGCATAGAAGTATATGGAAGATATATTGAGAAGAAGTAGATTCACATTTTGATGTTTTTTGTTTAATGCAATTGCTATGATTTTGTAGTGACACACTGAATTTTTTTTGTAGTTAAATGAAGAGGAATGATTTCAGTTTCTTAGTTAAATATCTATATACTTTATCAAAAAATGTTAATGTGTCATACAAGGCTATATCAATTTCCCCTTACAGTCTCCCTGTTTATACCATGATGTGTCTATTTAGTACTGCTCTCAGGTTCTTTAATATTTGTGCAAATCTCTCTGATTTTCCACTTTACATTTTCAGAACAAAAATGTTTCTTTTTATCATTATTTGCCGTACCTTTCCTATTCCTTCATCCTTCCCTAGTGCATCCTATTTTATTTTGTATTACCATATTTCATAGTATATATTTCAGTAAAACAATTCAAATTCTAAGGACTAATATTGTTAAATGATTATTTGTAAGTTTGGACACTGGAAGCTGATTGAGTTGACAAGGAATGCTGTTGGGCTTTTCATTTCATTTAAAAAAGACAACAGGTAACTGTTTTTGACCATGCATGATGTCCTTCTCCTAATAACATGTCTGAAATATGTGAGATGAAGTCTTGCCATCTTCACTTCAAAGGAGCATTATGGTTGTACTTCTACCAAGACAGGTTTGTTTGCTCTTCTAAGAGTCCTTGATATATTTAATATTCGTCACCATACCATAATTCAAATGTATCTATTTTTCTTTCGTCTTCCTTTTTTATTGTTCAGCTTTTGCATGCATACAAGGTAATTGAAAATTGCAGGTCCACCTGAGTCCTCAAGATACTATCTTTGTTATATTTCTTTAACACTTTAAAAGAAGTCTTGTGCAGCAGATCTGCCTAGTACAATTACATCATTTGATTTCTATACAGCTGCATTAATGGGTGTTGATTTTGGGTACAGATAAAATGAAGTATTTGACAACTTCGAGTTTGTCCATTTATCATGGTGTTGCTTATTGGCCCAGATGTGAGAATTTTTGTTTTCTTTATGTTGAGGTGTAATCCATGTTGAAGGCTGTAGTCTTCAATTTTCTATAGTAAGTGCTTCAAGTCCTGTTCACTCTTAGCAAGCAAGATTGTGTCATATGCATATTGCAAGTTGTTAATGAGTCTTCCTCCAATCCTGATGCCATATTCTTCTTCAGATAGTCCAGCTTCTTGGATTATTTGCTCAGCATACAGATAGGAAAAAGTATGGAGAAAGGATGCTGCTCTGACACACACCCTTTCTGAATTTAAACCATGTAGCATCCCTTTGTTCTATTTGAATAACTGCTTCTTGGTCCATGTACAACTTCCTCATGAATGGGAATTAAGAGTTCTGGAATTGCCATTCTTTACATTGCTATTCATAATTTGTTATGACTCACACAGTTGAATGTCTTTGGATAGCCAATAAAACACAAATAAACATTTTTTCTGTATTCTCGGCTTTCTTTTAGCCAAGGTTTGACATCAGCAATGATATCCTTCATTCCAAGTCTTCTTTTGAATCCAGCTTGAAAATCTGGCAGTTTCCTGCTGATATAATGCTGCAACTGTTTTTGAATGATCTTCAAGAAAATTTTACTTGTGTGTGATTTTAATGATATTGTTAGATGATTTACATTTTCTGTCGGATCACCTTTCTTTAGAACAGTCACTAATATGGATTTCTTCCAGTTGGCTGACCAGGTAATTATCTTCCAAATACTCTGGCATAGGTGAGTGAATGCTTTCAGTGTTGCATTCTTCAATGCAGTGAATTACTTAATATGCCTCTTTTACCATGTGTTTAGGAGTCCTATGTGGTGCTGTAGGATAAGCACTGGACTACTAAATGCAATGTCAGAAGTTCATACCCACCAGCCACACCTTGGAAACCCTATGCAGGTCGCTATGAGTTATAACTGACTCAATGGTACATAACAACAACAACAGGCATGTCTTTGCACTTCCCAACAAATTGCTTTTTTTCTGACGGGTCTGGGTAAGAGATGGTAGGGAAAGATGCTGCTAGGATTATATGGTTCAGTTGTAAATGATTGCTAGCAGGGTTAATTGTGATTGTAAAAACTTGTAAGTCTAACAAGGGGCATGGCCAATTTGGGGTAAAAATTCAGCCATCTTGGTGATGTGAGTTGGCTTGCTTCTATCTGACCTCTGGTTTTTGGAATTTAAGCCAGAGACCTGATCTGATCTGCCAGTTTTCACAGCCTTGTGAATCAGCAGTATAAGCACTGGACTGCGAGCCACTCCTCAGAACCCTATACAGGGTCGCTGTGAGTCAGAAACGACTCTATAACACTTAACAACAACAAAAACATAACTCTTTAGAAAAGTCAGACATTTGGATTGTCTTTAACCTCCACCTCATAGAGACTAGTCTCGTGCTGATCTTTCTAAATGAAATTACTGTTGTATATCCATCTGATGAAACATCTCATTTGGTATTCTGTCAATTCCTGGAGCTTTGTTTTTGACCAAAGCTGCCTTCAGTGCAGCTTGAACTTTTGAAAATACCATCAGTTCTTGATTATATACTATTTCCTGATATGGTTGAATGTTGACCAATTCTTTTTTGATACTCCTTGTATCCCTTTTATTTTCTTTTGATGTTTACTTCATTGTTCAATATTTGACCCAGAGAATCCATTCATATAACCAATGACTTTAATTTCTTCTTTAGTTCTGTCAGCATGAAGGAATGCTGAGCAACACACAAGCCACCACAATATGACACACACAGAGGAGTGGTGGAACAACGGAGTAAAGGATACATTTTCTTAAGTTGGAATATTTCCATTTTATCTTTGCATCTTTTTGAACTCAACAACAGAGTAAAACATAAAAGCTCTTGTAAGGACAGATTTCAATTCTCTGTAGGGACATAAATTCCATCTGCAAGAATATTTTATTTAATTTTATGAGTATTAATTTTCTAGGTTTTCTAACAATAGTTAAAAGAAACCAAATGTCTCTAGGGAAAAAATGTTAAGAGTACTCTTATTATGTAATATACAGATTCTCAAAGTTTTCATCATTAAATAAGGCTTTCATTGATAACTGTCTTTATAAAGTTGAAACATATATACTATTGACAAGGCATTCTTAAATATTTTTGAAATAAGTAAACTTTGACAGTTGATTCGTATAAGTAAATGCTTATTTTCCCATTTAATGACTATACTCTACAGGTATCTGGAAGGAGTTGATATCAAGTATAATGATTTAGGTAATATATGAGCCATTTAACATTGAAAGTAAGATTATGTTTTTTTTGCTTTTGTTGTTGCTCAACAGAATTGATATTTCTTAGCACGGATAGCTGTTAGTATGTGCCATCTTATGTTTTTTGAAATTATCATTGGTATAACATTTTCTTTAATATTTTTCTAAAATACAGAGGTACTTTAACAACAAACTTAATTTTAGAACAGATTCAGAGTTACGGAAATATTAAAAGATAGTACAGTGAGTTCCTTATGCACAGCACTCAGTTTCCCCTTTTATTATCATCTGACCGAAGTATGGTGCATTTGTTACAATTAATGAACTGATATTGATACATTATTATTAATTAAACTCCATAGTTTTTTCCAATTTCCTTAGTTTTTATCTAGTGGCTTTTCGGTGACAGGACCCCATTCACAATACCTCATTACACCTTTTTCTTATGTTTCCTTAAGCTCCTCTTTGACTGTTAACAATGTCATACACTTGCCTTGTGTTTGAAGATGACAGTTTTGAAGAGCACCGGTAATTCTATTTTGTATGTCTCTCAGTTGGGATTAGTATGGTGTTTTTCTCATGATTGCACTGGTGTTAGGAGTTTTGGAGAGGGGGGCCACAGGGTAAGTTTCTGGTTTTATAATGTCATATCAAAGGTACATGCTATCAGATGGCATCACTCTTGATGTTAACCTTGATCATCAGTTTGAGGTTATGCATGTCATGTTTCTCCACAGTAAAGGTACTTTTTGCTTCCTCTTTCCATATGGTGAACTTTGGAAAAAATTATCATGTGCAGTCTACCCTTAAGGATGGGGTTGCTATGTCCCAGTTCCTTGAGGGTAGAGTATTTACACGAATTATTTGGAAATCCTCTGTCTGGGAGATTTGTCTGTTCTCTCTCATTTATTTATTTATTCATAATTTATTGATATCAGTATTGACTCATGGATATTTGTTTTATATACTCTGGGTTATAATCCAATACTACTTTATTTACTTTGCTGCTCAAACTGTTCCATGTTCCAGCTATAGCCACTGGGAGCCCTTTCAGCTTTTTACATTCTCCCATCATTCGTTGTGTGTGTATTTTCCACCTCTTTACTAGCTGACATTGTAAGGTACTGCAGGAACACCTTGTATACTTCCTGCCCCAGTCCTAGGGTCAGCCACGCTCCCAAGGAGTTCTGGTGGTGGTGGTTATGTGCCATGGAGTCGATTTCGACTCATAGTGACCCTGTACAGGGTTTCCAAGGCTGCAAATCTTTATGTAAAGATTTGCAGCCTTGGAAACCCTGTACAGGGTCACTATGAGTCGGAACCGACTCCATGGCACTTAACAATGACAACAAATCTTTACAGGAGCAGAAAGCCTCATTCTCTCCCATGGAACAGCTGGTAGTTTTGAACTGCTGACCTTGTGGTTAGCAACCTGATTTGTAACCACTATGCTACCAGAGATCCTTCCAAGGAACCCTACTTTTTTATTTATTTATTGGAGAATGGTATTAGAAGCCACTGTTTGGGCATTTGTTCTGATCACTAATACTTTTGTGGCGTCATTTCTCTTAGGCCTTATCAGCTAACAGAGCAAGGAAAAATGTGTGTGTGTACTGAATTTTATATATATCTACCTATATGTATGAATGCATATATATGCATATATTTCTATGTATTTATAGGGTACTGGTTTGACTCTATATGATTAGCACTGAACTACTAACCACAAGGTCAGTGGGTAAAATCCACCCACCAGCAATTCCTCTGAAACTTTATACAGGGTCACTATTAATGGGAATTGACTCAATGGCACTTAATAGCAACAATATATATATTTCTATGTGTAACCATATGTATCTACAATCAGATAAACAGAGTTCATGTTGATGTCTCCAACTATTACCAGGCAAATTTATTTCTAGCTTAACAGGTTTATATGAGAAATACATGAGAAGAAGAATAGGTAAAACTTGGGACATCCGTATTTTGAGGTTGATAAGACCATAGACTGTACTGAGTTTTCTGTAAGATGTAAATAATTACTCTATAAAAGAAATAAAATGCATCCTTCAGTGACAGTCCTTATAGTTAACATTTAATAAGGTTATACTTCAAAACCAATGGCTACTTTGCAATTGAAATCCAAAATTACTTCAATAGAATTTGAAAGATACCAGAATATTGTAACCTTGGCAGGAGACCTTAGACACAGACCCATTGGGAGGAGGTTATAAGAATAAGCATTCAAGCCTAACCTGATTTTTCTTCAATAGGCCATTGCACTGATAACTAATGAAAATGCCTATGGCAGGGGTGGTTGGAGTTGTAGTCCACCGAATACCTCAATGTTCAGTGGTATTAGAAGTCAATGTTTACTTCTGTGTATATAGTTGGGTTGTTGCTAGCTCTCCTGATATAAGAATGACTTCCAGGAATACTCTTACTTCCCACTGTGTTGATTCTTCCAGCATAGAAATATGAAAGTGTAAGGTTGGAAGATGTATGGTGATATGAATGTGTACTATTGCAACAGCTCTTGAAGGCATTGTTGTTGTTAGGTTCCATCGAATCGGTACCGACTCATAGTGACCCTATGTACAACAGAACAAAACACTGCCTGGTCCTGGGTCAACCTAAGAATTGTTGCCATGCTTGAGCCCTTGAAGACATAGGGGTACTTAAAGTTTTTCACTGTACAAAAAAATTTAAATCTTGCAGCTCATATATGAAAGAAATTATAGAGATTTTTTTTTTCAAATTTGATAAAAATCTTAGAGACATACATTACACTGCCAAAGCATGTTGGTTGCTGAAAGAAATTCTCTAAGCTATCAATAATCACAATAAAAAAAAATAACAACAAAAAAATCTAGATCAATCATGTTAGAAGAAAGACTAACTGATTTCTACTTTTTTCTTTTAGAAAATTCTCTTTGCTATCAGGCAGTTGAAGAGTATGAAGCCAAAAAATTTAGGCAAAAGAGCATGAGAGAGGTGTTCCAGGCAGTTAAGCTGTTGAAGTTATTAATTTCCTAGATTTCATGATGTTTGTGGTATTTACCATCCTTAAAAAAGTTTGTAATTTTAGGTCCCACAGAAATTGTATTTGTCTCGATATCCTCCAAAGTCTATAACAAGTAGCTGGCTTTCTATGATGCATAAAGATGCAAGAGCGAAGACAGATTTTCTCTTATATCTTTTGTATTTCAGGGATCTTCTCTTGTTAAACAGTATGTAAGGGTTTTATAATCATGTTTTCACAGTTCTTGTCCTTCTAGTGGTCCTGGGCTTTTAGAATATCCTTCTGTTTGTACAGACCCTCTCCTACTGATATGGAAGAATCTTGTGTCTCCCAAGGGCTCAACTTGGTACTCAGAAGCCACTTAGGCATTCGCTTATTACATCTGTAAATAAGAGATTTGAATTTGCTTGCTCACTTGTATCTACATATAGATATAAGAGTAAGTTAAAAAAACAAAAGAATTGCCACAAAATCAGAGAAACATCTATCAAAAAGTATCAAAAGGCAAAGTTAATATTTCTTGACAAATTCTTCATCTAGATCTATACATTTCTGAAGGTGGTGTTTCCAGTACTCTGACCCTGTCCTCTAGGAGCCCTAGTGGAGTTATAGGATAAGCACTGTACTACTAACTACAAGGTTAGCAATTCAAACCCAGTAACTGTTCAGTGGGAGAAAGGTGAGCCTTTCTGCTCTTGTAATGATTTACAACCCCAGAAACCCTATAAGACACAATCAACTCAATGACATTGGGTTTGAGTTTGGTTTTGGTTAACCCTTTCCTGAATTCTTTGCTCTTCAATTTGCATCAATGTTCAAACAAATTTTGGAAACCTGGAGGGACCCAAATTATGTTCTCTTTCAATGTGTTTTGAATTTGGGGAACAAAAAGAAGTCTTAAGGGCAAAATCAGGCTATAGGATGGATGGGGTAACGTTTCCCAATGAAATTCTGATAGGAGAGTCCTTGCTACCCTTGAAGAAAGAGCAGGTGCATTATTGTGATGGGAGGTGGTGGTGGCGGAAGGAATCCTGATCTTTTTCTCATCTATGTAGTTTTTGATGTTCTTAAAACTTCTTCCTAACAAGCCCCCATGATTGTCCTGTGTTCTTTGAGAATCTCTATCAATATCACCCCTTGGAAATCTCCAACAGCAGTTCTCATAATCTTTTGAACTGACCTCTGTGCTTTGAAATGAACTAGCTGAACAGTTTCCCCTCAAAAATCACTGTTTGGATTAGACCCTGCTCTCTGAGTCAGTAAATTAAAGTCTAGTTAGTTCCCAGTTATCATTTGTTCCATAAAATCTCTTTATTAACTCTGATCTTGCTTTGATTAATGAATAGATCAGTTCTTTGGAGTTTGCTGATCTTCATGCCATGTTTTTAGCACCCACTGAGCTGCAAGTTTTCTGAGGTCAAGATATTTGCTTAAAATTGAAACTGCCAGACCATGTGAAATCCCAGTTTCAAAATTTCAGTAATTGTAGCATTAATTGTAATTTTATGGTATTTTTCTACCAATTTCTAAACTTTAGCCATAGTTTCATTTGTTGAGGTTGATGGTCTTCCCTGTCTTGACTTATATTCCTTAAAATGCTTGATCCATCTAAAAGCTGTTGTGTGATGAGGGGTAGCATTCCTATAAACTTGTTGCAAAGCCTCAATGATTTGGGAAGATATCCACTTTAAAACTGTTAAAAATTTGATATTAGCTCTGACCTCAAAATCATTTTTCCCATGCTACAAAATCTCTTTCTTTTTTTAAGGCACTCTAACAATACTAAGGGAGCATGGTGGCTCCACACCATAGCACTGGACTGTGAACCACAGATCTGAAGTTTGAGCTCACTAAATACTCCTCAGGAGGAAGAGGAGGTTTTCTGCTCCTGTGAAGATTCCAAACCTTGAAAATCCTGTACAAGGTTTCTATGAGTCAGAACCAACTCAATGATACTTAACAACAAACAACACTAAGACAAATGTATTACTGAGAGATTTTGTCTGTTGCTGTCCACTGATTACAGAGACATGTTTAAACATGCTTTGTTTGGCATAATCCTGTGCATGCATGAACTGAAACCCCAGTAGCAAAACGTTTTGACCCACCCTTGTAGATTACACTATGCATCTATCACTCATTCAGAAAATATTTAACACTATGTTCAAAATGGCTACTGTGCTCACTTATTTATTTCTAGAATAGATATTTTGAGTTTGCTCAAAGGGAGAACAGGCAGTGCTGGAAGATTACCAGTCTGTCAATATCAATATATTCCGAAATCTGCAGAAACCTGGAAACTTCTAGTTTCATAGCCTCCAAATTGGTCTTTCTTGATACCATCCAGATTCATAATAGTAACTCAACAATGCTCATCCCAAAGAGTTTCATTCCAATAGCCACATTTCAAATCTGAGGTAGATCTTGAGTGAATTTGCTAAATGAATCGCCTAATAAAAATGTAATTTATTAAAATAATTTAAAAATGGCCAGATCATCTTATAAAATGGTGTATCATTGATCGCAACATCTAAAAATAATTTAGGTGATAAAATTCTTTATCCTTGCATATAGACATGGTGATTTTTAACGTGTCATATGTACTCGGGTGTGAGTATGCACATACATATTTACTTGCATACATGTCTACATACGTGGATATATTTGTATAGACAGTGTATTTGATTACTACATGTGCTATTTGTAAAATTTAAGAATTAGTTTACTCCAGAGAGTATGAACTGTTATATTGCTTTTGGACACATGCGATAACTTTAGTGGGATAAAGCACAGAACCGCAAGTCACTGGCTACTCCTTGGAAACCCTAAACAGGGTTGCTATGAGTTGGAACTAACTCGATGGCACTTAACAACAACTACTGGTCATCAGTTCAAATCCGCCAACCATAGGAAGATGAATCTTTTAATACCTGTAAAGTTTGACAGCCTCAGAAATCCTATATAGGGTAGCTATGAACTGAAATTTAATCTGTAGCAGTGGGTTTGTTTTTGTGGCATTGTAGGTGAAGTTGCTGTTGTTAAGTGTCATTGAGTTGATTCTAGCACTTCACAATCTTGTATTGGGTTTCCCATGAACCTCTGGTGGTTTTGAACTTTCAAAATTGCAATTAGCAGTCCAGTGCATATCCTATAACACTGCAAACTTCAAGGTCATTTATTCAAAAGTACCAGCGACTCTGTGGGAGAAAGACAAGGTTGTCTTGTACCATAAAGATTTAAAGTCTCAGAAACCCTACATAGGGTCACTATGAGCCTGATTTAACTAGATGGCAGTGTTTTTTTTTTGTTTATTTGTTTGTTCATTTTAGTAGAGTAAGAAATATTACATCCTATGACGTTTGTAGAGTATAATATTTTAGAATATATACAGATGTCTGTTCAATGTTTTTGTATATTTCCCAAGAGTGTGGAACCAGATGGCAAATGCCATTATTAAGCAACTAAAAAAACAAAACAAAAACAAAAACAAAATAGTTCTGTCCTCTAAGTATTACAATCAGGATAGCCCCATTCAGAGAATCCAAATTCTTATACAGCTATGCTCTGCAACATAAATGGGCTTTAAGAGCCCATCTCTTGCATCCAGATAGCAAATGGTAAAGGAAGAATCTGAGGTGCAGAATTTGCTAGAGTGCAGTTGATAATTCCTTTACCAGCAGCTCATCTTCCTTGTCTACCATTGTTGGTCTAGGTGCCAGAGATGGGCTCCTAAAGCCCGTTAAAACATATTCCCAAAGTCCCTGGGTGGCACAACTGATTTGCTTTCAGCTACTAACTGAAAGATTGGTGGTTTGAACTCACCAAATGGCACTGCAGAAAACAGATCTGATGATCTGCTTGCATAAAGATTACTGCAGGGAGAACTAGATGGAGTCTAGGTTTATTCCCTACATTTGGCACAGTCGACTCAAAGCAGAGGTTACCAACTGCATTCCATACTAATCTATTGTCAAAATTCAACGAGATAAATTGGCCAAGTGGCAGCATCAACGGACTCAAGTGTGGCAACAGTAGTGAGGTTGGCCCAGGATCAGGCAGTGTTTCGTTCTGCTGTGCATAAGGTCGCTGTGAGTCGGTACTGACTTGATGGCACCTAACAACAACCTTACCAAACATGATATCCTTCTCCAGCGACTGCTCCCTCCTGATAATATACTTAGGACAAATTGTCAGGAAGGAGCAGTGGCTGGGGAAGGATATCATGTTTGGTAAGGTGGAGGATCTGAGAAAAAGAGGAAGACCCCCCACCCCACCCCCAAATGAGATGGATTGGCCAAGCGGCAGCATCGATGGACTCAAGCGTGGCAACAATAGTGAGGTTGGCCAGGATTGGGCAGTGTTTCATTCTGCTGTGCATAAGGTCACTATGGGTCTGTAACTGACTCCATGGCACTTAACAACAACAACAACTGTCAAATGGGTCGGAATTGACTAGACAGCACTTACCAACAACAACTATCAAAATAGCCCTGTCACAAGTCAAATGGGGGCTGTGACTAGCTTCCCACATCACCTTCCCCTTGGCACCCCTCTTTTGCTCTCTCACCCTACTGAGAAGTTATGTGACTCCACTATATGGGTCCAGTCCTTACATGCAATGACTTTGACCAATGGCCAATGAAACCAAATCCATTGTCTTCTTGTCAATTCAGACTCTTAGACACCTTATAGGAGAGAGTAGAACTGTCCCTTAGGATTTCCAAGGCTGTTGTCCTGGTAGAGCTGTAGGATAAACACCTGAACTACTAACTGCCAAATTGACAGGTCAAACCTTCCAGCCACTCCATGGGAGAAAGCTGAGGCTTTCTGCTCCCATAAAGATTTACAGCCTTGTTGTTGTTGATAAATGCTGTTGAGTTGGTTACAACTCATAGTGCCCCTCTATAGGGCTTTTAAGGAGTAGCTAGTAGGTTTGAACCATCAATCATTGGCAGTAAGTAATCTTTACAGAAAAGGAGCCCTTGTAACATAATGGGTTAAACATTGGGCTTCTAACCATAAGATCAGTGGTTCAAACTATCCCATGGGATGAAGGTGAGTGAGTCTATCTGCTCCCATAAAGATCTACAGTCTCAGATACCCTAAGGAGCAGTTCTACTTTGACCCATAGGGTTGCTATTAGTTGGAATCGAATAAATGGCAGTTTGAGTTTAATCTTGGCCAAAGCAGAGAGCCACATCATTTTCTAGTGGAGCTGCTGGTGGGTTTGAATCACCTACATTTTGGGTAGCAGCTGAACTCTTTAACCACTGCTTCACTAGGGAACACGTAAGGGCCCATGGGTACTTAAGGAACTTACAGCTTATTGGAAGCTGTCATGTACTTATTCTGCTGAAGAAAATGAATTTACTACATGGAATCACACTCTTTAGAAAATATACTTGTGTCTTCACAATATACAGATAGAGCAGGTAAGAGAGTACTGATAGATACTAATCTATTAAATCTTTGTACTAAAATACCTAGTCTTTTCTTATGAAAGAGAAAAAAAAATCATTAAAGCTATGGTTTGCCAGACAATTACTTTGTCAAATCTCAAGAAATTGAATAATAAATTGTATACATGCATCAAACATGAACAGCAGAGGAGTCTAACAAGCTATGATTTCCAGTCCACTTGCTCGTTCATCCAAACAGTAGCTTTTGTTTTCAAGAACAATTCTATATCCTTTTTGAAGGCTTTCATAAAACATGGGTATACATTTATCTATCAAACTAAGTGGGAATAATTGAAACACTTAATATGCACAGTAATAGGGAAATGCATGAATAGCTTCATTATTAATGTCTATTGATTATTTATGTTTTCAAATAGGCAAATGTAGCTGCTAATATTTTTATCACATAAATCTATATGTGTATTTTGGTTTTACCTGTTTATTGGCAAATTTACAATCCACATTATGGGCATTTTTTATTGCTTTGCACACTTATATGCTATGCGCATAACCAAGGTCAGTTTATAAACTGACTAGAGTTTACTCAATTTGATTACTATGTTGCAATTCTGAGCTTATTTTCCCTTCGGAAAATTAACTGTACAAGGAAGCCCAGTAAATCTTTACTTAAAAATTCCAAACTTTAGATTGATTTCAGCAGTGAGTTTGTATTGATCTCAAAAGCTTTGCGTTCCTAACTAAAAACTAATCTTTATTTCACCCTTTAGTGGCTGCAGTCATAAATATGCCCATTCCTACCAGTGGAGAGTGGATTAATGGTTATTGGAGATTGGGGCTCCCAACTGAGTCTGGGAAACCTTAACCTTTGGAGGACAACATGAAGGCATTTACCCCTTGTCAGCTATAATCCCTAGGTCCATTTTTGACATTTACCTGAGTGTTAAAGAGGAGGCATGGCAGGGGCTGGGGAAGAAAGCTCCAGAGATTCTGCTTAGCTATTAATCACTGTTAGATTGACTGCCATTCCTGACTCTGGCTGCTTCCTGTCATCAGTTACCAAAAGGCATGGACCTGCTGCTTCACCTAGAACCCAATTTAACTCTTCCCAGGGAAGCATTCCCCTGCCTGCCCTAACCCCTAAACCAAACCCATTGCTGTTGAGTTGATTCCAACTCATAGCAGATGTATAGGACAAAATTAAACAGTTCTGTAGGGCTTCCAAGGCTGTAAATCTTTACAGAAGCACACTGCCACATCTTTTTCCTGAGGAGCAGGTGGTGGGTTTGAACCACTGATGTATCAATTGGCAGTTGATCAGTTTAGCCACTGTACCACAAAAGCTGATTGCCTGCCTTTGAAGAGGGGCTTATTGCATCGTTTAACCCATCTTTTATTATTGCTCCAACTTTGCTGTACTGATGGAACACATATTTGAGGAATATGTTCAACTCTTTTACATGATCTAATTTCTGGTGTGGCGCTGTAGAATTAACACTGGACTTCGAACCACAAAGTCAGTAGTCCAAACCCACCTGCTGCTCTTCGGAAACCCTGTACGTGGTCACTATGAATTGGAACCGACTCGATGACACTTAAAAATAACAACAGCTAAGGAGAGAGAGGGTGGTGTCTCCATACTGTGAGTACTGGACTTTGGACCACACGTGTGCAGTTCAGCCTAGCAGCCACTTCGCAAAAGAAAGATATGGCTTTCTGCTCCCACAAAAATATAAAACCTCAGAAACCCTGTACAGGATTCCTATGACTTGGAACCAACTTGACAGCAGTTAACAACAATTATGGAGAATAAGAGCTAAAAGGGAACAGAGTAGTATTTCTTATCAAAGGATATAATCCATGTAATCTAAGGCAGCAACAGACAGATTACTGACAATATGAGAAATAAGTATTTCTCAAAGTGTAGTATTTGGGACCACCTGATCACAGTGATCGCTTAGCATCTTGGGGATGGGTGCCAGGATTCTGAACTTTGACAATTGCTCCAAGTAGCATTTTCGTTTCCAGAAGTGTTAGGTCAACAACTCTAATGTTGATATGTTTTAAAGTGCTACCCCTTTTACCTCCTGTCCCTAACGAGATGGATTGGCCAGGTGGCATCATTGATGGACTCAAGTGTGGCAGCGGTAGTGAGGTTGGCCCAGGATCGGACATTGTTTCGTTCTGCTGGGCATGGGGTCGCTATGAGTCGGTTCCGACTCGATGGCACCTGACAACAACAACAACTGGAATTAAAATTTTTTGGTCTTGATGGCAGCAATAGCTGCCACATTCCTTTTTCTCTTTTGTCTTTAGTAATGGAATCTAGATTTTACCCAAGTTCCTTGCTATTTAGTTAGCATTTCCCAGCCTCTCTTTTATCTAGATGGTTCTATGTTGGAATTTACAATGTGTTCCTTAAAGGGTGATGCTTTCTCCATTCTGTTGCCTAGAACATGCGTAGGTTAGCTGGTGCTCCAGCAGTATATTCTGGGTCACAAGAAAAATGCTAATACCAGAGATTGGTGCATTAAACAGCTGGAAGGAGCGCTCTGAAACCACCACGTTGGTTCTGGACTGCCTACATCTCTTTTATATGTGAGTTAGCTTTATGTGTCTAATCCACTATTATAATTCATAGCTGAATGAAATTACAAACAGGTGCACACTCAATTCAAGAGGAAGGTGTATATTTTCACTTCATGCTGAAACTTTACAGTTCAGATGACCCCAGTATTTCCCCCAGTATTATTACTAACATTGAAATGGAAAGTTGTGATTTTGTTATGTTCCTGTGTGCTCAGATGATAGGAGGGCACTTCTGATCTTGCTTAGAATTTTAGAAACAATTGTGAGCCTCTGGCTGTTGTCCACCAAAAAAAGAAAGCTTTGCAATGGCCACTGGCCAATAGGGCTCTAGGGAAGGGGGTAATCCCTAGGACAGCTGCGCATGCAAGAATTTAGATTGCCTGTTAAAGCAATTGATTGATCATTTAGGAGTGCCCTCCATGCTCCATGAAGTTAACCTTTATTAGACTTAAGACTAGTGTTGTTTCTGGTGGATGAAATACAATGTCTTCAAGACATCATGGAGTCCTGGCATAGTTTTTTTTTTTTTTTTTTTG
>NW_006408533.1:13409089-13410633 GCF_000296735.1 Chrysochloris asiatica
TCCTCGCTGTAAAGATTTGTTCCCTTTTGAGCTACTGCATCCATAAGTGTAGGTCAAGTTCATCAAATTGTATCAGATTACTCTTCTTTCTTCTTCTAGTTGAGCTCTGCTCATCCAGTCACTGAAACCTGGTCAAGTGGGTATTGTCTGCAAGTGTGGGTGTTCTTGTGCATATCCCCTCTCTCCTTATCAGCTGGACGCTTCACTCTCTATTCTAGTCCTCTGTGGCTATGTATGTCACTGACTCTGGGCCTAAGAGTCCCCAGGTCTTGCCATACTGCTGGCTAATCAGGTCTCCACCCAGGTTCACAGGAGTCTATTGAACGTTGTAGGGCTTAGCTCACAGCTTCATTGCTGTTTTTCCCTCACTTCCCCTTATTGGTGACGAACGTGGTCACCAATCAGAGTATGTATTCCCATTGAGTCTTAGTCTTGGAAGGGGGTTTGCTCTGAGGGGGGACTGACAACTTGCCTTGATGTCTCCAGGGGAGCAATTTGCCTGTTCTTGTTGTAATCAGTCACAATACCATTATTGTTTTGTATTTTTTCTGTTGGTCTTTCTTTCAAGAATATCTTCTGTTCTTCTAGCCACTCCAGGCTAGTCTGCTTGTCCTTTCAAGTGGAAATTTCCCACCTCAGAAGATTCTGGATGAGGTTCAGGATTCCACCTATGGTCTTATGTAATGCAGAGGCTCCGCAGGAAGTCTCCTTCACTGGGCATGTTGTAGCTCCATTTTAGGTATTACAATCAGTTATAGGCAGAAGACAGGCTTACAAGCTTTCTATGGTGATATTTCTGGTTATTCCTTTCTCTCCCCGTCAAGTGTCTATTTTATAATGATATACCAGGGAAACCAAGATTCAAAAGACAGCCAAACATCTTTACATTATTTCCCCTGTTTTCCCCATTCCAACCATGTCTCAATTCCTGTATGCCAGAGCCCTGTTGTTCCAAGGTTGTGCATACGTCATTATTTACCTCTGTCCCACTTAGCCCATGCAAACCTTCTTAATTGTTTTCCTGCCCACTTTGTTCTTCCATTCCCCTCCCCCTTCTTGTGTATGGCCCCCTCCCTAGCACCCAAACTATCCTGTGTCTATTCCCTACCCTATGCTTCACCTTCCCCTCACCCCAGCCCCCAAATCCTGATAACCAGCATAGAATCCCCTGCCCATTTAGTATGGGTTCTTTTTCTTTGTCTTTTACAGTAGTGGTCCTATGCAGTATTTCTCCTTTTGTGACTGACTAATTTCACTCAGCATAATGTCCTCAAGGTATATCCATGTTATATGCGGTGGCTTGTAGCTTCCCTGTTATTCTTCAAGGTAGCATAAGATTGCCTTGTGTGTTTGTACCACAGATTATTTATCCATTCTTTAGTTGATGGGCACTTAGGCTGTCTCCATCTTTTTGCTATTGTAAATAGTGCTGCTATAAACGTTGGTGTGTACATATCTACTTGTATTATGGCTCATATTTCTTGTGGGTGAATATCAAGTAGAGGAATTGCTGGGTCATAAGGTATTTCTATTTTCAACCTTCT
>NW_006408533.1:13413308-13416214 GCF_000296735.1 Chrysochloris asiatica
ACCTTGTCTCTGGGAGCTGCCCTTTGAAACTTTCCGTTCAGCTCCTTTACTTCATCATTTCTTCCAGTCATTAGCATCAGCAGCAAGTTTCAAGGTCTCTTCTGACATCCACTTTGGTCTTTTCTTTTTTTTTTTACTGTCTTTGTAATGACCTGTGACTTTCTTCTTGTATGATGTTCTTGATGTCATCCCACAACTCTTCTGATCTTCAGTCATTATTGTCTTAGGTATTAAGTCTGTTTTTGAGATAGCCTCAAATTCAGGAATGATATACTCAAGGTAATATTTCGACTCTCATGGATTTATTTTTATTTTCTTCAGCTTCAGCCAGAACTTGCTTATGAGCAATTGATGGTCTGTTCCACCATTTGCCACTTGCCTTGTTTTGACTGCTGCTATTGAGCTTTTCCAGTGTCTCTCCCTATAGATTTAGTCAATTTGATTCCTGAGTATTCCATCTGGTGAATTCCAAGTGCATAGCTACCTTTTATGTTGTTGAAAAAGGTATTTACAATGAACAAATCATTGGTCTTGCAAAATCTATCATTGCATGATTCTATCATGCAATCTCTAGCATTGTTTATATCACCAACACTGCATTTTCCAATTACAGATCCTTCTTTCTTTGCAACTTTCACATTACAATTATCAGTGACTGTAAATGCATCTTTATGGCATGTTTGATCCATTTCAGACTGAAGATGTTGGTAGAATTCTTCAGTTTAATCATCACTGGCTTTAGTGGTTGGTGCATGAATTTGAACAATAGTGGCATTATCTGGTCTTAATGTTTTTCCATTACAGACAACATTGTACTTCAAGATCTTGAAATATTCTTTTTGATGATGAATATAATACCATTTCTCTTCAATTTGCCATTTCTGGCATAGTAAACCATATGATTAAAAAAGGCACTCAAAAAGGCCAACTCCAGTGCATTTCAGCCCACTAATGCCTAGGTTATCAGTCTGTATGCATTGTATTTCATTTCTTATGGCTTCCAACTTCCCTAGATTCATACCATGGACATTCCATTTTCTGATTATTAATGGATGTTTACAGCTGTTTCTTCTCATTTTGAGTTTTGCTACATCAGTAAATGAAGGTCCTGAAAGGTTAACTCCATTCACATCATTAAGGACAAATCTATTTTGAGGAGGCAGTCCTTCCCCAGTCATATTTTGAGTGCCTTCCAACTTGAGGGGGCATGCAGTGGCTCATATTCTGTTATTATATTTGGTAATGTTCTACTGCTATTCATAACGTTTTCAGTGGTTAATCATTCAGAAGTGGTTCACCTCGCCTTCTTCCTAGATTGTCTTCTGGAATTTCTGCTGAAACCTGCCTATCATGGATGATCCTGCTGGTATTTAAAATACTGATGACTTAGCTTCTAGCATCACAGTAACACACATTACCATAGTACAGCAAACTGACAGGTGACTGGTGGGACCCACCTTAGATTTACTGAATCAGGAACTTTGGAGATGGAGTCCAGCAGTTTATATTTTAATAAGCCTTCTAGGTGACTTTGACACCTATCCAAACTTGAGAACCACTTCTCTAGAGTGAGTCTAGTCATATCTTCAAACTCATTCACAAGAATGCTTAAAGTTTAATATTATTTAATGAGGTTTTCCCACAACTGAAAACTTGGAGACACTCTTATGTGTTGGTTATTGAATATGTACTTATATTACTATTATTTCATCTATGTTCAGTCTGCAGAAAACTGGCTCAGGCACCAAGATTATTCAAATTGTGCTCAAAGAGCAATAACACAAATAATAGTAAAATCTTATATATATAAACCCTAAAATCTTATTGCAGCCTTTTTGGTCTTCCAAGTTTTGACACATGTAATATCTTATTTGATTATGCCAGTTATTCACATATGCCTCTCATGCTTTGGACATATTGTCAGGAGGGAATAGTCGCTGGAGAAGGATATCATGCTTGGTAAGATGGAGAGTCAGAGAAAAAGAGGAAGACCCCCAATGAGATGGATTGGCCAGGTAGTAGCATTGATGGACTCAAAGTGTGGCAGCGGTAGTGAGGTTGGTCCAGGATCAGACATTGTTTCGTTCTGCTGTGCATGAGGTCACTATGAGTCGGTTCCGACTTGATGGCACCTGACAACAACAACAACAATCTCTGGGATTCTGGAATTGGAAACTTTTCTTGGTAAGATAAATAGCGTTGAGTGAATAAGCATCAAAAATGTAATTTGCTTGTAAATTGCACAGGAAATCCATGGAATTTTAGGGCAAATCCATTTACTGGAGAGAGAACTTTATGAAAATGTTTGTATTTTCTACTACAATTGGACACCAAGACCTTTGACATAGAGGATAATAGTCACTAGCTTAGAGATTCACCTCAGATATTGACATATTTACTTTATCTTAATAGAAAATATGAGCATGAGATAGCCATTTTGTCACACTCTTGAGGTAAATTCTAGTTGTGTCATTATGTATTATTATTATATGATGTTGTTGTTAAGTGCCATAAAATTAGTTCTGACCCATAGTGACCCTGTATAGGGTTTCCAAGAAGCAACTGGTGAACTTGAATCACTGACCCTGCAGTTCAAATGCCTCTGCAGTCTGGAGCATTAACCCACAGCACCACACCAGGACTCCCTTATGCATGTGTATGAATGTGAGATGTATGTGCGTGTACATATGTGTAGCTCTGTAGGATAAGCAGTGAACTGCTAACCACAAAGTCAGTCCAAACCCACTGGTTGCTCCTTGGAAATCTTATGAGTTGGAACAGACTCAATGGCATTTGACAACAGCAGCCACAATACATACATAAAAATTGATTTAAATGACTCTAACTTAAATATATTTTATACTTATAATATAAATTGGAGTCCTGGTGTAGCACTGTTGGTGTTG
>NW_006408533.1:13416410-13432566 GCF_000296735.1 Chrysochloris asiatica
AAAAAAAATTGTATTAAAACACAAAAATTAAAATCAGCTGATTGGAGAAAATAAAACAGGACAAAGATATCTAAAAACAAACAAACAAAAAACTACTTAAGTGCTAGGAGTCCCAGTGTGTCCATGTAGAAGCAGTGGACTGTTAAATACAAGGTAAGTGGTTCAAATCCACCAGTCAGTCCTTGGAAACTCTATGAGTTGGAACTGAATTGATGGTACTAAACAACAACAAAAAGTGCTAAGTTTAATAAAGGTATTACTCAACTAGTTGGATCAATATTATTGGATTTCCATTCTATTCCAATACTTTAAGGCTTTATAATATATTTTCTTATCTCTGAGACTTTTAAACTCAATTCTAAGACTTCATCTTTTCATAAGCTTTCCCCAAAAGAGCAAATTCCAAACCACTGTGTTTTTGAAGCAAAATTCTAATGGAGAATTCTGAGTTTTTTCAGCAAGAAAAATGTCAAATTAAATTTCCTTGAGCGTACTTTAGTGAAAAAGATTCATGCTTTGAAATTTGAAAATTGGGTTCCACCTCTCTAATTTACTATGAAGACTAGGTCTTTATACTGTAAGCCCCAGTTTTCTCATCTGTATACTGGGTGTGATAATATTTGCCTGATAGGGCTATTTTTGGTTAGTTTCCAACCAAAATTATGTGTATTGATTGTCTAACTTGTTGTGGTAAAGTGCTGTCGGGCGTGCTTTGACTCGTAGCACCCCTGTGTATAGGGTTTCCAAGGAGCAGCTGGTGGCTTTGAACTGCTGACTTTGTGGTTCGCAATCTAGTGCTTATCCTACAGCACCACACCAGTATCAAAAAAAAAAAAAAAAAAGAGAGAGAGAGAGAGAGGGAGAATCCACAATCCACATGCAGTACTTTGTAAAACTTAAAGGGCTATGTAAATGTTGATAAACATAATAGTTTTTGCTAGAAACAAAGTGAACCATACGTGCAGTTGGGCACACATTTGGACAAGTTTAAGCCAAATTGGTGGCATGACTTCATTCAGTTAATACAGCTAAAGAATCATAGGAAATCTGAGGAAATCCCAAGGCTTTCTACCAATAGAACTCCCTAGTAGTTAAAAAGAAAAGCAGCTGTTGAATTCTGGAATGCTAAAACAGAAAGAATTAGAAAAGCTCATATAGACAGCCAGCATGTTTTTCAGCCATATAAATATGGCACTGAGATTTAAAAACAAAAATACAGATGACAAAACAGGTGGGTGGTGATATCCAATAATGATGCTGCCTTAGGTTCTTGAAAAATTTTCCATCACTGTCTACCAATTACTCTGAAGAAGCAATAATAAAGGGAGTCAAAACCAAAATCATCCTTTAAATGCTTTACTTCTACATTTCCTGTGTATTTATTGTCACATGCTGGGATTTTAGACAGAATAAGACAATGTAAATTGGAACCGAATGGACAGAACTTAACAATGGGTTTATTATTTTTTTAAAAATTAGTTACTACATGCATATTTTTTAAATGTTTGCCTTTTCATTTCTAGTAAGCTAAGTGCCAGTAGGTATACCCTAAGCTAAAGATGGAGTCCTGGTGTAGTGCTGTGGGTTAATGCGCTGGTTTTGAACTGCAAGGTCAGCGGTTCAAGCTAACCAGCTGCTCCTTGGAAACCCTATACAGGGTTGCTATGAATTGAAACCAACTTGACGGCACTTAACAACAACAACAACGAAAGCCACGGATACCATTGCAAAGAATGGGTATTCTAGAACACTTAATTGTGCCCATGAGAAACCTGCACATAATCCAAGACTCAGTCATTAGAACAGAACAAAGGAATGCCGACTAGTTTAAACATCAGGAAAGGTGCGCACCAGGGTTGTATTCTTTCCCTGTATTTATTCAATCTGTATACTGAGCAAAAGGAGCTCTGATAGCGTAGTGGTTACGAATAGGGCTGCTAACCTCAAGGTCAGCGGTTCGAAACTACCAGCGGTTCCGTGGGAGAAAGATGAGGTGTTCTGCTCCCGTAAAGATTTACAGCCTCGGAAATCCTGTGCAGGGTCGCTATAAATCGGAACTGACTCCACGGTACTTACCAACAACAACATGCTGAACAAATAATCTGAGAAGCTGGATTATATGAAGATGAACATAGCACCAAGATTGGAGGAAGACTAACACCCTGTGATATGTGGTGATACAATCTTGCTTGCTGAAAGTGAAGAGGACTTAACACACTTACTGATGAAGATCAAAGACTACAGCTCTCATTATGGATTACACCTCTACGTAAAGAAACAAAAATCCTCACAAATGGACCAATAAATAACGTCATGATAAATGGAGAAAAGATTGACATTGTCAAATACTTCAGTTTTCTTGGATCCACAATCAGCACTCAAGGAAACAGCAACCAAGAAAGCAAACAACCTGTTTATTACATTGGGCAAATCTGCTGCACAAGACCTCTTTAAAGTGTTAAAGAGAAAAGATACCTGTTTGGGCACTAAGGTGAACCTGAACTCAGCCATGGTATATTCAATGCCTTGCATGCATGTGAAAGTTGGAAAATGAATAAGGAAGACTGTAGAAGATTTGATGCATTTGAGTGATGGTTTTGGAAAATAATATTAAAAGTACCATGGACTGCCAGAAGAACACGCATATCTGTGTTGGAAGAAGTACGTCAGAATGCTCCTTAGAAACCAGTAGGTGAGACTTTGTCCTTCATGCTTTGGACATGTTATCAGGAGGGACCAGTCCATCAAACTTCGTAAAGTGGAGGATCAGCAACAAGGAGGAAGACCCGTAAGGAGATGGATTGGCACAGTGTCAGCAGCAATAGGCTCAAACGTAACAAAAATTGTGAGGGTGGCACAGGACCTGGTAGTGTTTCATTCTGTTGTGCAGAGAGTCATTATGAGTTGGGACCCACTCAAGGTCACCTAAGAGCAACAACAATACCTAAAGCCCACTGCCACTGAGTGAATTTGGAATCATAGTGACCTTATCAGACTCTATGAACTGTTCCTTAGGGTTTTTGAGACTGAAAATCTTTACAGGAGCATCTTTCTCTTGATGAATGTGTGATGGGTTGGTGTGGCACTGGAGAATCAACATTGGACTGCGAACCAAAAGGTCGACAGTTCAAACCCACAAACTGCTCCTCCTTAACCCTATACATGGTCCTATGAGTTGGAACTGACTCTGGTACTTAACAACTTTAACAACAACACCATGCATTGGGCTGCTAACTTCAAGGTGGGCAGTTCAAACCCACCACTCACTCCTCAAAAACACTCTACAGGGTCGCTATGAGTCAGAATCAACTCAACATCATTTAACGGCAACAGCAAAACTTACAGTTAGCAGTCAAATACTTAACCCACTGCACTACCAAGGGATTCTTAATGATAGGTATTGTTGTTATGTGCTATGGAGTCGGTTCCGACTCATAGTGACCCTGTACAGGGTTTCCGAGGCTGTAAATCTTTACTGGAGCAGAAACCTCATCTTTCTCCCACAGAACAGCTGGTAGTTTCGAACTGCTGACCTTAAGGTTCACAGTTTGATTTGTAAGCACTATGCTTTCAGAGCTCCTTAATGATAGGTATAGTCTATATAAATAAAATATCTTTGAACTAATCAATATTTTTTAAGAGTGTAAAAGATTTCCAAGTTGAAGGAGTGGGAACTACTTGTGGAAAAAAAAAGACTGCTGTTAATGTCTTGATCTTTCATCGTTCTCTCATAGGAAGACCATAACATTTTTAGTCAAGTGTCTTTAACAAGGTTAACATTGCAGTGTTGAATATCACTGGGGATCCCTGTGGGGTGGTGAAGGGGACCACTAATTGCCTTCCTGCAGATTCTCAGGAAGAGACTCTCTTTAGTAAGCAAGCAAAACTCCCCAGGGCATTCATTCTCTGAAGGCCAAAATATTTCTAGTACTAGAGCATAAGGTACTTAGATTTTGTGATACACCAGGATGTTAGCAAAAACATCTCAATAGATGATTATAAAAATACAGTGCCAAGTAATTTTTAATTTTCTTTCATTTAAAAAGGTTTATAAATATTGAACTTTATACAGAGAAAGTGAGAGAGACAGACAGATTAGATAGATACATGAATAGATTAAATACAATATCTAAATTTACTAGCTGAGGAGTATGGATATTAAAATATTAAAAGACATCACATGGCTGTAGGGACAATGTTTATGATATGAGCTAATATAATCATTACTGGACCTCACCTGTTATACTTTTCCTTCAACTCTAGGCACTTTATTCTTTTGTTTTTCCTCTTCCTTCATAGCGAGGTTCTAGCTCAGTACCCTTATTGTAATTGACTCCCCCAGGCTCTGTCCATTTTTATTAAGCACCAAAATGTCAGCTAGTTAACCAAAAGATGTTGCTGAACTCTGCATGGTGCATTGCACACACTCATTTTTAAAGGTGTACCTGCACAGGGGAGACCTTGTGCAGAACAAGGAGTAGGTCACAAGGAGCAGAAAAGTCTGCTTTTTCTACAGATGCCAGAAAGTCTGCATTTTCTACAGATGCCAGAATTTCCCCCTAGAATGTAAGCCCTTCCATTTAAGGCAGAAACTTTGGAGAAACCCAAATGCGTCGGAAGTAGTCAAAGCATTTATACCTTACTGTAAATGAAGAAATCCAGAGTCTGGTTAGTAGGGATCTATAGGAGAGGCTGGAAGTGATGTTAAGGTGATTCAGAGGCAGTGGTTCATTCTGTCGGGAAGGATGTGAAGGCCAGAAACACCAAGTTTAATTCCCCAGAGTTCACGTGATATAGTGCCAAGAGCGTGAAGGTTGGTGCCAGCTAGACATGAGTTTGAATCCCTCTTCCCCCACTCACTTACCAGCTGGAGACTTCAGGCCATTTATTTAATCTTGATGAGCATCAACGTCCTCATCTAGTAAATGAGGACAATCCTATCTACCTGACAAGGCTGAGTGAAGATTCAATGAGAGGGAGAGTATGACATACCTGAAACACAGTAAGGATCCAATAACTGGCTTCTACTTTAGAAGTTTTCACATGTTTTGACATTGGTTATCTTTCAATTGGGGAAACAGATCCATTCTCCACCTCCCAGGAAAACAACTGGACATCTACTAACGTCTTTTCCAAATCCCTGTGGGTTTATCTGCCTTAAAACTTCATAATGTCTAACAGAGAACACTATCAAAAGCTTTATTTTAACAAAGAAATCAAAGACTGGAGTGTTTATTCTATTTTCCTGGTCTTCACAGTTAGTTGTGTCTTCCAAACATTCCAAGAAGTTAGTGAGGCCTGACCTTCTTCTTTTCTTTCTTTCTTTTCTTTTTGTAAAGCATGCCAACAATCTTTAACAAGCTGTGAGTATCTAAATGCCACACGGCTTAGCTTCTGAAACAGCTTCGAAGATTTAATCCATAGACACATAAATAGTCAATCTCTTCTTTATAGAGTCCTAGTGCTGATGTGGCGCTGTGGATTAATGTGCTGGACTGAAAAATCGGGTTGAACCGCAAGGTTGGTAGTTCAAGCTCACGAGCCGCTCCTCGGAAATCCCATGGTGGTGGTGGTGGTTATGTGCCATGGAGTTGATTCTGACTCATAGCTACCCTGTATAGGATTTCCCGGGCTTGAAATCTTTACGGGAGCAGAAAGCCTCATCTTTCTCTGGTGGAACCGCTGTTAGTTTCAAACTACTGACGGTGATATTAGCAGCCCTACTCGGAACCACTACCCTACCAGAGCTTCTTCAGAAACCTTATACAGGGTCTTTATGGGTTGGATCCGACTCCACAGCACTTAATAACAAAGAATGGCGCTGCAGGATAATGCGCTGGACTGCAAGGTGGGTTTGAACAGTAAGGTCGGTGGTTCAAACTCACCAGCCGCTGCTTGGAAACCCTATCTATATATTAGGTCACTATGAGTCAGAACTGATTTGAAGGCGCTTAACGTCAACAACACCAACAAGGATCTCATAGTATTCTAAAGTATATTGTAAGTTTTCTCCTTAATTTATTTTATAGAAAATCATTTCCTTTTGTTATTGATTTTAATAGAAAGAAAGCACTAATTTCAGCACTCTCTTGTCAGTTTGTCACACTGCGGTGACTTGTGTGTTTCCGTGACACTAGAAACAATGTCACAGGTTTACCATCAGGGTCACTCATGGGATAAAGGTTTCAGCAAAACTTCTAAACTTAAACTAGAAACATTGGCTGGTAAAAACCTTGCAGCAAAATATTGCCTAATATAGCGTCTAAAGGTAAGCCCCTCAGGTTGGAACTTACCCAATATCTGACTGGGGAAGAGCTGACTCCTCAAAGGGGATTAGACCTTAATGATGTGGATGGAGTAAAGCTTTTGGGACCTTTATTTCCTGATGTGGCATGAATCAAAATGAGAAGAAACAACTGCAAATATCCATTAGACTCAGACTGTGGAATGCATGAAGCATGAATCTAGGAAAATTGGAAGTGTCAAAAATGAAATGTAACACATAAAGGTTGATATCCTAGGCATTAGTGAGTTTAAATGGACTAATATTGGACATTCTGAATCAGATGATCATATTACTATGCTGGAATAAAAAAATGAAGAGAAACAGCATTGCATTCATTGTGGAAAAAAAACAACCAAAAAACAGATGAAAATCAATCCTGAAGTACAGTGTTGTCAGGAATAACATAACATACATACATCTACAAGGAAGACCAGTTAATATGACTATTATTCACATTTATGTACCAACTGGGGAGTGCAGATGCTCCATAGGACAAACATTGGACTTCAAACCACACGGTCTGCGGTTTGAACCACCAGCTGCTCCCCAGGAGAAAGATGAGGCATTCTGTGCCTATGAAGATTTAAAGCCTCTGAAACTCTTTATAAGTTCACCATGAGCTGGAGCCAACTCAACAGCACTGAACAACAACAACATATACCAACTATTAATGACAAAAATGAGGAAATTGAAGATTTTTATCAATTTCTGCAGTCTGAAATTAATCAACCATGTAATCAAGGTATAATTGATAATCGCTAGTGATTGAATATGGAGCTCTGGTAGCGTAGTGGTTACAAATCGGGCTGCGAACCTTAAGATCAGCGGTTCGAAACTACCAGCCACTCCGTGGGAGAAAGATGAGGCTTTCTACTCCCGTAAAGATTTACACCCTCGGAAACCCTGTACAGGGTCGCTATAGGTCGGAATCGACTCGACGGCACTTAACAACAACAACAAGTGATTGAATGCAAAAATCAGAAACAAAGATGAAAAATTGGTATTTAGAAATTATGACTTTGATGGTAGAAATAAAGCTGGTGATCTCATGATAATAGTTTTACAAGACTAATAACTTAGTCATTGTAAATATCTTTTTTTCAACAACATAAAGCATATACTGTGGACCTCACCAGAATGAATGGTAACTTCCTCTGTGGAAACAGATGATGCCGAACCCAGTATCAGGCAGAATGAGGTCAGAGGCTGATGGCAGGAGAGATAGTAAATTGTTCCTGTGAAAATTCAAACTAAAACTGAAGAAAATTGAAATAAGATAACAAGATTCAAAATATAATGTATATTCCACCTGAACTTAGAGACCATCTCAAGAATAGATCTGATAAGTTAAATACTAATGACTTTCGACCATGCAAGTTATGGGATGAAATAAAATACAACATATATGAGGAAAGCTGTTGTTATTGTTGTTCAGTGCTGTCGAGTCAGTTCCCTGCATAGGATTTCTGAGGAGCAGCTGGTGAGCTTAAATCGCAGACCTCGTAGTTCATACTGACTTTGCAGTCCAGCACATTAACACGTAGCACCAGAAAGCTAATGGTCAATAAAAAGGTAAAAAAGAAGAGGCCAAAATGTATGTCAGAAGAGACTATGAAATATTCTCTTGAATATAGAGTAGCTAAAGTGAATGGTAAAAATGAATTAAAAGATACCAATAGAAGATTTAAAAGGGATGTAAAAGACAAATCAAAGTATTACAGTGAAATGTACAAAGACCTAGAGTTAAAACACCCAAAAGGAAGAACACACTCAGCATATCTCAAGCTGAAAGAACTGAAGAAAATATTCAATTCTTGAGTTATAATATTTAATATTGAAGGATTCTATGGGCAAAATATTGAATGATGCAGAAGCATTGAAAATTCGAAAGAATACACAGAGTCATTGTACCAAAAAGAATTGGTTGACATTCATCCATTTCAAGAAGTACCGTATGATCAAGAAGGAAGACATCTAAGCGAAGGCATTGGAAAAGAAAAAAAAAAAAAAAGGCTCCAAGAATCAATGGAGTATCAGTTGAGAAGTTTCAACAAACAAATGTAATTTTAGCTGGAGACACTAGCTCTTCTATGTCCAGCAGCTTGGAAGACAGCTACCTGGCCAACTGACTGGAAGAGATCCATATTTATGAGCATTTCAAAGAAAGGTGACCCAAAAGAATGCTGAAATTATTGAACATTATCATTAATATTTTATGCAAATAAAATTTTACTGCAGATAATTTAAAGACATTTGGAGTAGTACATAGACAGGGAACTGCTAGTAATTCAAGCTGGATTCAGAAGAAGACATGTAATGAGAATTATCACTGCTGATGCAAGATGGATCTTGGCTGAAAGCAGAGAATACCAGAAAGATGTTGACCTCTGTTTCATTGACTATGCAAATGCATTGACTGTGTTGATCAGAACTCTCATATGGAACCTGCACATGAGAAGAATGTTTTCAGGAGAAATTCGTTCAACAAGAAGAAGAGAATACTTTATGGTTTAAACAAGAGATGGTCATTTGAACAGAACAAGGGATACAACTTGGTTTAAAACCAGGTGAGTGTCTGAGTCATATACTTCACTACACTCACTCAATCTGCATGCTGAGTAATCTGAGCAGCTTGACTATATTTAAAAGATCATGGTATTAGGATTGGAGAAAGACTCATTAACTGCCTGTGATACGCAGATGATACAACATTTCTTGCTGGAAACAAAAAGGACTTGATGAAGACCAAAGACTATAGCCTTCAATTTGGATTGCATCTCAACATAGAGAAAACAAAAGTCTTCACAAATAGAAAAAGAAACAACATCATAAAAAAAGAAAAAAACAAAAAAGTCAACAAGGATTTTTTTTTTCTGGGATCCAAAATCATTGCCCTTGGAAACAGCAGTTAAGAAATCAAATGATGTTTTACTTTGGGCAGTTGTGCCGCAAAAGATCCCTTTAGTGGGCAAAAAGCAAAGATATCACTCTGAAAACTAAGGTACAACTGATCGAACCCATCGTACTTTCAATATCCTCATATGTTTGTCCTGGTGTGTCACTGTAGAGTAAGCACTGGTGTTTCACTGTAGAGTAACCACAAAGCTGATGGTTCAAACTCACCAGTGCTTTTTGGAACCCTATACAGGGTCACTATGAGTTGGAATTGACTCGATGGCACTTAACAACAAAAACAATAATATATGCTTGCAAACGTAAACAGTGAATAAGGAAGAGCATAGAAGAATCGATGCATTTAAATTGTGGTGTTGGCAGAAGAATGAACAAATCTGTCTTGGGAGAAGTACAACTAGAATGTTCCAGAATTTATTAATAAGGATGGCAAGACTTTGACTCAAGTACTTTGGACATGCTATCAGGAGGCAGCAGTCCTTAGAGAAGGACATCATGCTTGGTAAAGTTGAGGATCAGTGAAAAAAAGCAAGACCCTCAATGACATGGATTGACACAGTGGTTACCACAGAGGTTTAGCAATGATTTTGAGGATGGCAGGGGATTGAGCAGTATTTTGTTCTGTAGATATAGGGTTGTTATGAGTTGGAATCAACTTGACAGCTGAAATATTGGTGGTTCAAGCCACCAGTTAATTCTTGTAAACCCTATACATGGTTTACTATGAGATGGAACCTAGTTAATGGACTTAATAATACAGTATATACTTTTTCTAGTACTTACTCTTGATTAAGGTGATTAACATGTAGGACATTTTATAACATTTTATCTTTTAGATATTAAAAAATAATAAAACAAAGAATTGGATATGTAAGAAAGACAGAGCTAGCGTTGTCCCAACCTAACTAGTTTTCATACGATAAAAAAGTAATTTGGTCAGCAGAATTTACTGTTTGAAATGAGACGTTTTGAAAACTAGGAGAATAGTAAGTGATAAATAGACTAGCATGAGTTATGACTAAACATATCTAATTATCTAACTAAAGATTGCACTATTGACCCATTTTTCTGTATATTGAAAGTTAGCCATTCAGTCATTCTGATGAAAGGTATGGATAGTTAAGATAGAATCTGAGACAAATGCAAATACACACACACACACACACTATATATATATATATATATATATATGAATTGATTCAGGAATTACAGCAGTCCCAGAGATTTAGGGGAAGTGAAAATTGGCAAAATTATCACTGAAATGAGATTTGATTTTTTGAATTGTGAATTGTTTTCTTCCTTTTGTTGGTAAAAAGATTGGATTAAATTTTTGACTAAATATTTTTTATTGTTGAGACCCAGGAATACTTTGTCCATTTGCATTATGCACTCCCTTACTGAGCTGTGATCAGATGGAAATGGTGGAGCTACTCTTTGGAGTAAACTGAAGATGTGATGTGCAATGAGAGAAATATGATAATGATGACATAACCAACTGAACTTGGTGCCTGACATGGTGAGCCTTTGGCATTTCCTTCTACCTTGGATTTCTTCTTAAGAGTAGAGATTTCCTTTCATTCTTTTCAGATCTTCAGTGCATGCAGTGAATAGAACGAACCCATAGGTTTCTAAGGCTGCAATAAGCACCCTGGTGTGGCACTGTAGGATAAGCAAAAGGTCGGTTTGAACCACAAGGTCAGCAGTTCAGACTCACCAGCCACTCTTCAGAAACCCTGCACTTAACAATGACAACAACAATCTTTTTACATGGAAGCAAGGAATATAATTGTTTATGCCAGATAAATTTTAGCTGAAAACAGAGAATACTAGAAAGATGTTTACCTGTGTTTTAGTGACTACGTAAGGGCATTGGACTGTCTGAATCATAAAAATTATGAATTAACATTGTGAAGAATAGGAATTCCACGACACTTAATTGTGCTCCTGTGGAACCTGTACATAGACTAAGAGGCAGTCATTTCAGCAGGATACTGAATGGTTTAAAATCAGGAAAGGTGTATGCCCAGGTTATAGCCTTTCACCATGCTTATTCAATCTGTATGCTCAGCAAATAATCTGAGAAACTGGACTGTATGACAAAGAATGTGGCATCAGTGTTGGAGAAAGATTCATATACAATTTATGATATACAGATAAGACAATCTTGCTTATAAAAATGAAGAGGATTTAATTCATGTCAATTATACCATGATATTTTCATTTGTCCCTTATACATGTGAAAACTGGACAAGTAATAATGAAGACCAAAGAAATATTGATGCATTTGAATTATGGTATTTGTGAAGAATATTGAATATACCATGGGCTGCCAAAAAAAAAAAAAAGACAAATCTGTCTTGGAAGAATTACAGTCAGAATGCTCTATAGAAGCAAGAATGATGAGACTTCATCTCAAGTACTTTGGACATGCTATCAGAAGGTACCAGTCCCCGGAGATGGATATCATGCTGGGCACAGTAGAGGGTCCAAGAAAAAGAACAAGACCTTCAGTGAGATGGATTGAATGGCTGCCACAGTGGGTTCAAACATTGCAATGATTTTGAGATTTGTATATTACTGAGCAATGCTTTGTTTTTTTGTACATATGGTCAATCTGAGTTGAAACTGATGTGATGGCACCTAACAACAACAACAGCAATCTTTATGGAAGTAAACTGCCATGTATTTCTCCCAAGAGTGGTTGGTGCAGTTGAACCAGTGGCCTTTAGTTTGGTAGCAAGTGATTTAATCATGGCATCACTGGGCCTCTTCTCGTCTGTTGGTGGTGGTGTTAAGTGCCATTGAGTCAATTCTGACTCATAGTGACTCTATATAGGGTTTCCAAGGAGCAGCTGGTGAGTTTGAAGTGCCGTCTTTGTGATTATAGGTAACTGAAAACGATGATTTGGATGAAATCAAACTCATCGCTAATCAGTATTTGGCCTCCTATAAAGTTCCATGCAAGACTGTATAGATTATTTTAGACTATTTGTAAGAAGCCATTGAACACATAACAGGTGTAGTGCCCTCCCCCATCACCTTCTCGCTACCTGAAAAGTTAATAACTTGGTATTGTCCAAGGAGTCTTTCAAGCAAGTAGAGTGGAATTCTACCTGTCCTTCAAGGAAGAGAGTATCCACTAAGCTGCTGCAAAGACTGTTAGGGGTTCCTAGCTCTTTCAAGTTGTAAAGAACTCATGGCTAGGAGCTTAAGGTGAATGCAAACCCTGAGTGAAAGCTTTTTAATCTCCGGATTTTATCTGAAATCATGCACAAATTAAGCCAGTGTGCAAAACAGAGTTCAACAAATATATTCCCCCTTTTCAATGGCATTTTTTAATGCTATTTTAATTTTTTTTTTACCCTTAGCAGTGGAGAGATGACCTGAAAACAGATTAGAAACACAAGGAGCTGAAAACTTTAAAGTAATTGTGCCACATGGTTTCATAAACGATAACATAAAGGTTTTTAAAAACATTGGTTGTAATTTCTACTAGGTGTCACAAGTCAGTGAACCATTAAAAGTGAACCAGCTCACTGAACCGCGCTGAACTGAACAGATGGAATTTCACCCTTACTATGCTTGAAAGCCTCCATGAACAATACAGTCTTCTTTTAAGTCCCCTCCTCTGAGCTGCTTACCTCACTAAAGCTAATGTGTGTGTGGTGGCGGCGGTGGTGGTGGGGTTGTTCAGATAGAAACACGCCCCCCTCAGTCCTTTGTTGGGCTGTACAGTGCTGCTGTTCAAGCAGAAAGGAAGGCAGTCCATTTTGAAATCCTTAGAGTCACTCTCATTTCCAAAGTCCTAGTGTGTTTTCTGTGGATCCCCCAAATATATGTTAGAAGCAGAACATTTTGTTCCCTCTGAATTCTACCCTGAGTTACAATTCACATGAATCCTTCCAGATACATGTTGAAAGTTGTGGGTGTTTTTTGTTTTTTTGTGGTTGTTAATGGGCCTGAAGAACATTGACTATTGTTATTTTCTTTAGTTTTTATTTAATTTTCTTTTCTTTTTCAAAGTGTTTGTGAATATCAAATGACACAGGTGATTTCTGTCCTATATTAGCTTTTAAAATCCCAAGAGTACACAGAATGTAAAATGGTGTAATTGACACGCATCATTCACTCCCCTTCCCCCTCTTTTCTTTAACCATTTATTTTTAGTTTTGAGAAAAGTAAAACAGAAAGAAAAAACAAACATAGCAAACATAGTATATTCAACCCAAGATTGACAATGGTTAGCATTTTTCATATTTGTTTCAGGTTTTCTTCATTAAGTTTTGCTGTTTTAAAGAGAAAGTATTAAAATTTAAAGTGGAAACTCATTTGACCCCTACCTTCATGCATACGTTTTTACACTTGCATGTATGTACATGTATAAATAATATTTGTATGTATATACATGGAATCCTGGTGTGGCACTCGCTGTAAGATAAGCACTGAACTTCTAACCTCAAAGTCTGGAATTCAAACCCACCAGTCACTCCTCAGAAACACTATACTGGGTTGCTATAAGTCAGAACTGACTTGATGGCACTTATCAGCATGTATGTACAAATACTCATAGACATCAAACCATGATCAGTAAATACTATTATTTTTTGCATTAAAATATACAATGTTGTTGTTGTTGTTAAGTGCCATTGAGTCAGTTCCCCCTCACAGCAATCCAGTTTAGGGTTTCCAAGGAGCGGCTGGTGAGTTTGAACCACCGACCTTGTGGTTCATACCATTCTTGCTATCTATTGCTTCATTCCACAGAGCCGCAGTGCTCTAAATTAGTATACATAACTCTTCAACTTGTTTAATTTACTTTCTGTTCACTCAAATTATACTTTGAACCATAGTGTTTCTTTCTTTTTAAATAAAAAGTTGAAACAGTAGAACATACACCCATTGAACAATTTCTACTTGTAAAATTTTGTGACATTGATTACATTCTTCAAATCGTACAACCATTCTGACACAAACTGTCCTCCTCCTTCATTAGCACAGGCTCATTGTCCTGCATTTCCTACAACTTTTCAAGCTGTTGTCAATTTGACCCCATACAGATAGTTCTTAAAAGAGCACAATGCTTAAGACAGACATTGTTTACTAATTAAGCTAAATAAGTGTCTGGTTTTGGTGAAAGTTTTAAAGATTAGCTCAGGGCAGTAGTTTTGGGGTCCATTCAACTTCAGAGGTACCAAAAAATTTGGATTCTATAGAGAATTCAAAATTTTGTTGTTAATTTTCCACCTCTTAATTTAAGAGATAGTCTTAGAGTATCTAGAGATAAAAGGCTGCTAATAAGTAGCTCTGGTATTAGCTAATTAATTAAATATTTTCCAATTAATTGATAAATTAAGCATTTAAGAAGGCTAACTCATGCCCAATGGTATACTAAGACATTGTGTGATCTAAAGTTGAATGAAGTTCACGTCTCTGCTTCCAAGGAGGTTATAATTTAGTAGGAGATATCAAACAGGCATAATAGTTATGCTTTTGAAAAGACATACCAATCATATGGTATCTTGATTTCTTTGTTCCACCCTGTTCATCTTTCTCTTTTGACATAACTGGTGCCATGGTCCATTGGCATGTAACCAACTTGTTTCAGTTTTGGGGTTTGTAGATATGTTTATTCTTAAAACACAAGTCTAGCTAAAGTTCCACATTGCTATTGTTTCTTTAACAACCAGACTATTTCTTCAAAGCATGCTCTAAAGGAGCTTGGGAGACAAAGAGCCAGAGATAAAGTCAGAGTGACCAGGATCTGGAATTTGATTAGGCACGTGAGGGTTTTGGGGGGTGGATCATTGATTAATTACAGAGAGGTCAGCAGAGGGAGAGATTAGCAAGAGGTCCAGAGGCCATGGATATAGAAACTGAGGTTAGGATTCTGGAATACACAAGGTGGGGGGTGAAAAAGAGGCTTAAGCAACATGGGGTCAAAATTCCAGGTCAAGATCCCTTAGCAACAAGAGATTAGGAGTCATTCAAAAGGTCGGAATAATAGGCATAGGGTGTAAACCAAAGTCTGCTGAATGAAAACTGGGTCTGTGGCTCAGCCTTTCACATATCTCTAATTTAAGGCCACAACTGGTCACAGGAATAGGAATGTCTGTCTGAATCCACAAGGGGACAGGTTTTGGATTAGAGCAAAGGTAGAGAAACAGAATTCTAGATAACATTAAGATATGGTCTCAGCATATATATTCCTTTTTGCTGTTGTTAGTTGCTGTCATGTGTAGTCCAATTTATAATGATCTCAGGTATGCAGAGTAGAACCGCTCCATAGAGTTTTCAAGGCTGTGTGTGACCTTTCAGAAGCAGACTTCCAGACCTGTCTTCTGAGGTGCCTGTGGATCAGTTTGAACCAATGACCTTCTGGTTAGTAGTTGAGTGCATCACCGTTTGTGCTACCCAAGGACTTATATTTTTAGGGGTTCACTTTTAGACAATAAAATACAGCACTGAAGCTTAGTCTTTAGCACTTGTCGATTTGAGTTTGAGTTCATGTTCGACTACTTATTAAATGTGTGGACTTATGTGAGGTATTTCCCCTCTCAAAGATACAGTTTCTAAAAGTGTAAAATGAGGATGGCAATATTTATTTCAGAGTACAAAGTATTCACGTTTAAAAATAACAGATGTAAAATTGTTATTGTACACATTAATATTGTCGTTACTGTTAAGGACCTAACTTTTTTAGATTTAGAAATTTATCCTTTCAGAGTGCAAATAAATATTACATTTACAAAGTTACCATCATGGCTACTTTCCTCTGAGTTTTGCATTTTTCACCCTTGTGTCAATCTTCTTTAAAAGTCCTTTGCTTGTTTTGCTGATAAGGCCTGATAAAGCAGCAATAACAAAAGCTCTTAAGGAAATATATTTTAAGATCATATAAAAAATTTCTAATGTTATACTCAGAGATATTTATCTAGCAAAATTGGGTGATTTGTTGTT
>NW_006408533.1:13434908-13446940 GCF_000296735.1 Chrysochloris asiatica
TATTCTAAGCATGATTCACCATGGGACAGACATTTAAGTTGCTACTATCCTCAAAACACTCAGAAATAAGTTCCTATATGGAAATTCAGATTCTAAGATATCCCTTTGTGTTTGTTTGGAACACATGTGTGATAAGGACTTAAATCCAATGGGTGTTAGACTGTGGAATAGTTCAGAATATATTTTAAATTTCTATTTTAGTTATTTTCCATTGTTAGAGAAGAAAGTGATAGATTCTGTGTTAGTTATCTAGTACGGCTCTAACTTAATACAACATGACTTTAATAGAAATTTATTTTCTCATAGTTTAGTAGGCTGGAAGTCTGAATTCAGAGCTCTTGCTTGAAGGGAAGGCTTTCTTTCTTTGTAGGCTCTAGAGGGAGGTCTTTGTATTCTTTCAACATGTGTGCCAAGCGTTCCTTGGAGATCTTCATGTGCCTTGGCATCAATCTGGGTCTAGGAGGTTCTCAGTGCAGACACCCCATGTCCCACAGGTGGCACTCTGTTCCTGGCTCTTCTTTCTTGATGGTACAGAGGTTCTCTCCTTCTTTCCTCTCTTCTGTATCCTTTCATCTTTTGTAAGACAAAATGTGATGCAGGCTATGTCTTGGGGAAAGTTCTCTTATTACGATTGCATCCCCCATAATTCCTTTATAACTGATTGACTTTTCATAAGAGAATACATTATGGAGTATGACTACATGGTTATATAATTGCCAAACCACTGAAAATCATGGCCCGGCCACATTGACACATATTTTGTGGGGATTCAGTTCAATCCATAACAGATACTGTTTTAAAGGAAACAGATAATCAGGTTTTTTCCCCTCTCCACATAGGGTTTCCAAATCATTTTATTCAAATTATTATAATAGGGAAGGGCCTTCGTGTTTTAGCATACCATTAAATTTGGTTTATCAGATGGGTTGTTCTCTTTTCCACCACGTATCCTTGAATTTGGATTCTTATTGCTCATTCCTTGCCTGATCATCAGTGACTAGTATTCACATCCACTAACTCATTTGAATTTCCTACATATCAATGTTGCATGGAGTGTGGGACTAACTGGATGCTAGAGGACAGGGACCGATTGTCCTAGCTACCATCAGACTATGACTGGTTCCATGATTAGAAAAAAAAGTTATTTTTCTGTTGATTATCTCTAGCTAGCATAGGATTTTATGCTTTTATATAAAGGAAATGGAGCTATAGTGGACATTTTCTCAGTGCTTGATGTGGAGTTAGCAATACTACTGTAGTTGTATAGATTCCTCCTATCCCCCAGAGTCATGAGAAGGCTAATGCCTACATTCAGTTTTAGTGCAACCATTGAAAGACCTAAAAGTGAATGAGGTCTAGGAAGAAGATTGTACATTGTCCAAGCCACACTCTGCCCCTCCAAGTTCCTTATTCAACATACCTCACAGATTTGCCATGCCTTTGCCCATACTGTTTCTGTTTGGAATCCTCATCTCTAAAGCCTCATTTCCTTTCTTCAAGTTTGTATTTTGCCTCTTGCAACATTTTCTCAGACACCAATTTGCTTTGGCACTGAATAAATTTCATTGCGCATTTCTCAGGCGTAGTGAAATAGTTTCTGTAGTAGTTATTCGTGAATCTTTTGCCTTCATTCATCTATGAACCTCTTCCCAGTGGAATCTAGCTCATCTTATTCATCTTTTGTATCAGAGTGAGTTAGTCGTTGGTAATATGGACTCTAGAGTTGGAAAGTCTGGATTAAACATCGTGAAAAAATGTTTAAACTTTCTGAGTCTTAGTTTTATCACATGTATAATGACTATATGTTAGCCTGTAGGGTTGATTTAAGAATTAAGAGAAAAATACACATGAATCACTTGGCACATAGTAAATACTCAACAATTTTGAGCAATGATGATATACTTTTTGTGCCTTAGTGCCTAGTCCAGTGTCTGACTCATATTAGGACCTCAATACATATTTTGTTTCATCAATCTTGTGTCTTTCTTAAACCACAGTACAAAACACCTGTGGTTTTAAGAGACTGCTTATATACTTCTTTCGTTACAGGGTGATGATATGTGTTAGGTGTTATGGAACAGAATGTGAACAGAGGCACTGAAAACTAAATTCATATTTACCATTGCTAAGAAGATTACCAAAACAAGAGTTTAGGAAGTTGCAAATCCTCGGTTCTAAATTTAAGAAGGTTTTTCATTCACTCTAAGAATCTAAAAACACGTTTGATTATTTGGTAGTTCAGTTTCAATAGCCACAGGATGGATATTGTTGTGCTAGTGTATCTTCCCCTGAGGTGTAAAGAAAATGAAAACAAGATTCATAACTAATTTTATTGTAAGTCCTCTTCTGCTTTTTCAGCAGAGAAACTGAGATACAAGGCTGGTGACTTGATCAAGGTCACAGTTAGTGGCAGAACCCAATTAAAATTCATGTTCCCAGCGTCCTTTCCATGCCATTGCTTCACCTACTGACCCATGTTGCTCTACCAAGAAGTACTTCTGATTAAGTGAACTTTCAGGTTTCAATAACACAAAACCTTGGCAAGGACTTTAGGTAACAATTTCATCTTTTATACTCCAGTTACTCTTTGGCAAAACCTAACTGCTTCCTATATTTGTTGACCTAATTGTCTTGTATAGTTTGACACTGAAGAAAGGGTATGCTTTCAACATTAAAAGAAAAGTGCAATAACTTCATAAATTCTCTGTTTGAAAAGGATGGGGGCTGGGCAAAACAAAATGGTAACAGATGCCTTTCTTACAGACTAAATTGTCAGGAGCTATGGCCCTCTGGAGTCCTGGTGTGGCACTCTAGAATAAGCAGTGGACTGCAAGCCACAAAGTCAGTGGTTCAAACCCATCAGCAGCTCCTCAGAAACACTACACAGGGTCTCTATGAGTTGGAACCTATTCAACAGCACTTAGCAACAATAACAGCATCATCATGATGCTTCTAGTTGTACCATTGTGGTCTCATAGCCAAGTACAGTACTTGCCACATGATACATGTTCAATTAATACTGATGAATAAGTGAATGAATGAATACATAAATATATGGAGCCTCAATATCTCTGTGAGCAGTGAAATAGTTTCCTCTTCCTCTTAGGGATTTGGAACAATATATCCCTAATAGTAAAATGGTGGATATTTTCCATTAGCAATATGCTTTTTTTATTATAAATATGATTTATATATACATAATTAAGGAACTCAATAGCCTCATATGCATGTGAAAGCTGGACAGTGAATAAGGAAGACTATAGAAGAATTGATGCTTTTGAGTTATGGTGCTGGAGGACAGTGTTGAAAGTGCCATGGGCTGCCAAAAGAACCAATAGATCTGTTTTGGAAGAAGTGCAACCAGAGTGCTCCTTGGAGGCCAAACTTCATCTCTCATACTTTGGACATATTGCCAGGAGGCAGCAGCTGCTGGAGAAGGATATCTATCATGTGGAGGGTCACAGTAAAAGAGGAAGACCCCTACTAGATGGATTGGCCAGGTGGCAGCATCGATGGACTCAAGCATGGCAACAGTAGTGAGGTTGGCCCAGGATCGGTCATTGTTTCATTCTGCTGTTTATAAGGTGGCTATGAGTCGGTACCAACTCAATGGCACCTAACAACAATAACAACAAATTAAGGAACTCTAGTAGCATAGGGTTATGAATTGGGCTACTAACCTCAAAGGTCAGCAATTTCAAACTACCAGCTGTTCTGTGGGAGAAAGCTGAGGCTTTCTGCTCCCGTAAAGATTTACAACCTTGGAAACTTTATACAGGGTCACTATGAGCTGGTGAGTTGGAACTGACTCCATGGCACATAACCAACCAACCAAAGTGCAGAGTATTAAAAGTGAAGTTTTGACTACAATTTCATGATATCATAGATGTTGCACAACAAAATGAGGTGCTGGATCAAAATACACATTTAAAACTACCAATAGGTTGAGAGCTGGTTTCATGACTTTGAGGCTTGACACTAGAACACTGACCCCAGTTGAGGGTATAAAAGTGTTAAGAAAGTGAAAAAGGGAAGCATGTTTGAGTACCATGTCCCTGGGAAAGTTGAATGGAGAACCTCCTCCTTCAGGACATGCCTGCCCTCATTCAAGCAGAGAAGGGAGAGCTTCTAGGACTTCACAGAGAGCTTATTATAGCTCCTCTCGGTTTGGACCCACATGGACTGAATCTGACACCAGCCCAGAAAATCAAAGAGCAGAAGAGACAGGTTGGAGAGCTGGTTTGGCAACTGAGTACTCCTGAATCCAGAAAATAACTGCCCTCCCTTGACAATGGTGTAGGGAGGTGAAACCCCAGTGATCAGAGAGCCATCTGATACAGGAGTGCAAGCATGAAGTTCTTTTGTGTCCTGGCAAATAAGCTGTCTTTGAAGAGACAATAGGGTTTTAGTAGAGAAAAATTTAGGTAGAATGAACCATCAGAGAACCAGTGGCTAATGAGCAGGAGGCCAGATAAAGAAGGAACACAGCAAGAAGAACTAAGGGGAGAGGTAGCTGGTGGGGACCAGGAGAACTGCCAACGCACCCACAAACTGAGGCAGCTTAAACATTCCCATGCCTAGATAGTGCAGTTTATTATAAAGTAATTCACACAGGTAATTTCTCTCCCCACCTTTCTCTTCTTGGCTTCTTGTGTTGCAACCGAGAAAGGGTTACAACTGAAGAGAATTTAACTATAAATCAAATTCAGAATTCTCGTTACTACCAGAGAAGGACATATGAATTTGTGCTTGTTTTCAATGTAAAGTGAACCTGGAACTGTCTATTTCTAAATTGTAAACACAGAGTACATTTTAAAGGGGGGAGACCAAACTAAAATTACATTTGCTTATGCTTTATAAGCTGAGCTTAAACAAAACAGCAGATACATGTTTCTTTTGCTCTCCTTATGTACACCGTTTGGCTATCCTGAGTAGAGTTCTAGCATGAAAAAGGTACAAATTAGATGGCTTTTTGAGAACCACCTCTTTGTAGTTATGAGTACTCTGTCTCTCAGTTAGGTGGCACAGATCTGAAGAGAGAGGTGTGGTTCATGAGGTCACGCTCCCTGGGATCCATTTAGGTAAGAACATGCCAGTCTGACTAGAACCAGAAGAAAGGTATTAAAAGCTAGTAGAAGTCACTTGAGTATACCTTCCTAATGTCTGCTTTAAGGAAGGCCAGCAGCACAGCGGAGTGCTAGGAGCATAGTAGATTATGAATTGGACTGCTAACAGCAAGGCCAGCAGTTTGAATCTATCAGTCTCACTTCAGGAGACAAATGAGGCTTTCTGCTCCTGCAAAGATTTACAGCCTTGGAAACTCTGTACAGGGTCGCTATGAGTTGGAACCAACTACATGGCCACAACCACCACCACCAATAGTAGCACAATGGGTTAAGAACTGGGTTGCTAACCTCAAGATGGGTAGTTCAAGTCCACCAGCGGAGGTTATCTGCTCCTGAAAAGATTTATCATCTTAGAAACCCTTAGGAGCATTTCTAGTCTGTCCTTCAGAGCCCCTGTACATCAGAATTGACTTGGTGGCAGTGGGTTTTGTTTTGTTTGTAATATCTGTAATATCTCTTAAAAAAACAAAAACAAACAAACAAACAAACAAAAACAGAGCAAAAAACAATCCATGCACTGCTTATTTTGTGTTTTACAAGCATCCCAAACTAGATCCATTTTTACGGCTGGTAGAAAGCCCTTCCTACAAGGTGGTTCCTTTACGTGCTTTGTTATTTCAAGATTTCCAGGCATTTCAACTCTTTCATCTCCCACTGACTCCACCAAACTTTAAAAGGTGTCCTGGCAGTAGGGATAGTACTATCCTGGTAGAAGGAAGATTCAAATTAAAAAGGAGAAATAACTTCTGCACACATTAAGAACTAATACTGACCATAGACATGAACAGGGCTAAACAGCAAGACCCCAAAAACCCACTGTTCACAAGTTGATTCTGACTCATGGAAACCCTGTCAGACAGAGTAAAACTGCCTCAAAGAGCCTCTAAGGCTGAAAATCTTAAAGGAATCACACTGCCACATCTTTCTGCCATAGAACATATCGTGGGTTCAAACCATAGACCTTTCAGTTAGCAACCAAGTACTTTAACCACTGCACCTCAACGGGTCTTAAAGGGAGAGAGTTGACATTTATTGAAGACCTCCCCAGAGCCATGTGCCATGCTTGGTGCATCAATGATGTGACTTACTGTTAACAAAAGCTGCATTCATTGGTGTTTCTGTACCCTTTGTGTAGAGACAGAAACAAGAGAGATGGCTTGCTTAGCATCATGAATCTGGGCCCGTCAGACTCCAAAATCCCTGTTCTTTTTGCAATTCCATACAGCTTCATTTAAACCTACACTTTAAATACAATTTTGAAGCTGCTTGTGACTTCTTTCATTCTTTTTAATCTCAAAAATCTAATCCCATATCAAAGCTGGTAGTAGTTTTAAATAAGGAAATTGTTTTTGATTTCCATTACTACATTTTTATGAGACTACATTGACTTCTGTTATTAGAATTGAATTTCAGGATAGTGAATGTCATATGTTCTCCCTCAGCACTGTCTACCTTTCCATTATAGTGCACAACAGTTGATTCCAATCAATTTGTTTTTTAACTCATTCCACATTTCCAATATTTTTATACTTCTATTACCATTCACAAATATTCTCAGAAGTGTGTTCCAATCTAGTGATATTATGATAACTTTTCCCTAGGGGTTTATTAGCTTCCATGTTACAGTATTCATTTCACCTCCTTTCAGTTCCTTGGACTAAGTCCAGAATAGCCCCTGGTCCTGTTGATTGCTTCACAAGCTGTGTGAGGGAACATTTTTGCAATGGAGACAAGCATCCAACCAATTGGTTCCCGTGATCTATCAGTTATTGTCATGGGATTGAAATTGCATCACATTGACTACTTTGATTTCTCTAATGCCTTCACTTTTTGTTTTCTGTTCATTGCCTAGCTTCATTTTATAGGAAAAATATCACCCACATTTGTTTTTATAGATTTTATTTTTTTTTCTCTAAAGGTAGTCTTCTACGTTTTTGTTTTTTTTTTTAAAGTGGACAAAGAATCCCAACTAGTGCCTACATTGCATTTGCTAACCTTTTGACCCGCCTTTGGAGTCTGGGCTATTACTTACTAGGATAAAGTAGTTTTTGAGACAATACTGCCTTTCTAAGGAGGTTCAAGGGTAAAAGACAAATTTCACGGGGGGTAGGAGAGGTAGATTCTGAGTATGCCATGCAGCTTGTCATTTGAAGTACCCAGCAAATTAGTTGTTGTTGTTAAGTGCTATCGAGTCGATTCCGACCCATAGCGACCCTGTATAGGGTTTCCAAGGAGCAGCTGGTGAGCTTGAACCACTGACGTTGCAGTTCAAACGGCTTTGCAGTCTGACGCATTAGCCCACAGCGCGACACCAGGACTCCAGCAAGTTACTTACCAGGGCTTAAATCTGAGTCCGTAGGGGGAGGGATATGGAAAAAGAACACCAAATAAAAGTAGTTGAGCAATTTCTCTATCCATAAGGGATAGTATCACAGCCTGTGTGCCAGTTTGTCATGCTTTACTATGTTGGTATGATGCTAGAAGTATGCCATTGGTATTGCAAATACTAGCAGGATTGTTCAGGGAGGATTGTAGACTAAGACAGACAATTTATGTTTGAAAGTTGGCCAATGAAAATCTTACGCATCACAATGCTTGGTGCAGGCCTAGAAGTGGCAACGCTGGAAGTACTAGGAAAGGTGGCACTGGCATCATCACTTATGGGCCTGAACAATCCCTCATACCTCATCAGTGTGGACATCAACACCGCAGTCACGCTGTCACTGTTGTTTTCACCTTGTGTTGCTGCCATCTCTGTTGCTGTTGTTGGTTACCATTGAATTGACTCTGGAGTCCTGGTGTGGCACTGCGAATTAATGCACTGGACTACAAGGTCCATTTGAACCACAAGAAAACTCTGTACAGGGTTGCTGTGAGTCGGAACCGACTTGAAAACACTTAACAACATGGATAACAGGACACAAAGTCATCTGTTCCTGTGCCATCTTCATGCTTGTTGTATTTTGGAGTCTGTTGTTGTAGGTATTGTGTAGTGTCTCCGAACCCAGAGATTTCATCTTTCAGCACTACGTGACACAATGTTTTGTTATGATCAATAAGATTTTCCTTGACTAATTTTTGGAAGTAAATCACCAGACCTTTCTTCCCAGTCTATCTTACTCTGGAATCTCCAATGAAACCTGTTCACTCTGGGTGATATTTGAAATACCAGTGGGCTAACTTTTAGCATTGTAACAACACACAAGTCACTAAAACATGGCAAATTGGCAGACAGGTGATGGCACTATCCCTAAAAGATGAAGAAAAAGATCATTTGCTTTTTAAATACTGGTTTTTGTTATTGCTGTTGAGAATAGAAACAGAAAAACAACAATCCAACAGTTTTTACACGTACAATTCAGTGATATTGACTACGTTCTTTAAGTTGTGCACTGATTCCCACCCTTCTTTTCTGAGTTGTTCCTCATTAACACAAACTCATTTCTTTTGAGTTGCTGGTGTCAATTTCATTGCATATAGACATATCTTTAAAGAGCACAAAAGTTGAACTACACTATCATTTGGTTTAAGAAGACTTCAGGGGAGATTTTTTACTTTAAGGTTAGAAGATTATTTCAGGGCCATAGTTTCGGGGGTTTATCCAACCTCCATGGCTCCAGAATGTTTAGATTCCATGAGAATTTGAAATTCTGTTCTGTATCCTCACTCCCTTTGGATCAGTAGTCTTCTTTAGAATCTTGGTTCAAAATGTTCAGTAATGGTTGTCAGGCACCATCCAGTTCTTTTGACCTCATGACAAAGGAGTAGTTTGTCATGGAGGCAATTAACTACACATTCCATATCTTCCTCCTATTCCCGACATTCCTCATTTACATGTTCTTGTCTCATTTATTCATATTCCTCATCCTAAGGACTCAGGCTTAAGTCCTGAAGACCTGCTGGACACTTCACGTGACAAGCACCATTCTATACTCAGAATCTCCCTACCCTCCTCTTGAAGTGCAATTTTTACCTTTGAACCTCCATGAAAGTGTCAATGGCGTCCTTTTAAACTATAGGTATCTACAACAGCAATGTCAGTTTTCGGTGAGTAGCAGTGATCTCTGTGGAGATAAAACCATTATAAGTCTTTGAGAAAAAAAGGGAATTGAACATCCTGAGAGACTTGTATACTGTTAAAATGATTTGAAAACTTAAAGATAGAGGTTGAAATTCTGGTAAATAATAGTTGTCAATTGTTGTTGTATGCTAGTGAGTCAGTTTCAACACATAGCAATCCTTATAGGACTGAGTGGTGCTGGTGCTTGTGTACCACAAAGGTGGTTCTGACACATAGTGACCCTGTATAGGGTTTCCGAGAATGTCAATCTTTTTGGGAACAGAAGGCCTCATCTTTCTCCTGCAGACCAACTGCTGACCTTGTAGTTAGCAGTCCATTTCATAATCCACTATGCTACCATGGATCCTTCATAGGACAGACTTGTTGCTGTTGTTAGGTGTCATCGAGTAGGTTCTGACCCACACCGACCTTATGCACAACAGAACCCAATACTGCTCAGACTTGTGTTAACCCCACAATCATTGTTACTCTTGAACTCATTGCTGCTACCACTATGCCAGTCCATCTTGTTGGAGGTCACGCCTTCTTTTTCGTTCACCCTCCACATTACCAAGCATGATGCTTTCCTCCAGGGACTGGGCCCTCCTGATAATATGTCCAAAGTACGAAAGACGAAAATCTTACCATCCTTACTTCCAAGGAGCATTCTGGCTGTACGTCTTCCAGCAAAGATGTGTTTGCTCTTCTGGCAGTCCATCGTACTCTTAATATTCTTCTCTAACGCTGTAACTCAAATGAATCAATTCTTCTGTGGTTGTCCTTATTCGTTTTCTAACTTTCACATGCACATGGGGCTACTGAAAATATCATGACTTGTATCAGGCACACCTTGGTTCTCAGAGTGACATCTTTGCTCTGCAACACTTTAAAGAACTCTTGTGCAGTAGATTTGCCTAATGCAATATGTCATTTGATTTTTTGACTACTGATTCCATGAATGTTGATGGTGGACTCAAGCAAAATGAACTCTTTGACAACTTCAATCTTATTTCCATTTATCATGATATTATTTATTGTTCCAGTGGTGAGGATTTTCGTTTTCTTTACATTGAAGTGTAATCCACACTGATGGCTGAGGTCGTTGATCTTCATCAGTATTTTAATTCCTCTTTACTTTCAGCAAGAATAGTTGCGTCATCTGCATAGCTCAGGTTGTTAATGAATCTTCCTCCAATTTCGATGGTTTCAATACTGAAAATCTTATGAACAGGATGGAGTAGAACTGTCCAATAGGATTTTGTAAACTGCAGACTCTATGGGAGCAGACCACCAGGGTTTTGCCCCCAACAAAACTACTGGTAGATTTGGACCACTGACCTTTTGCTTAGCAGCCAAGTATTTTATCATGGGCTGTCAGGGCCTTATGTTGTTGTTGTTGGTTCCCACTCAGAGCAATCCTATTATAGGGTTTCTGAGTAGGATGTCAATCTTTATGGGAGTGGAAAGCTTCATCATTCTTTTGTGCAGCAGTTGGTGGATTTTCACTGCTAACATTGTGAGTTAGCTGCCCAAGGAGTAACTCATTACACCATTAGTACTCTAGTTGGTGCTCCATAGAGATGGAGAAGTAATGCTTTGTATCTTTTAAGACAATTTTCTTAGCCCCAGGCTGCTATGGGCTGAAAAACAAGAAAGGATATTAAGAATAACCTCAGCCATGACAACACTAGGTGCCAGGAGCTGTTCCATTCTTCACAACAATTCTCCGAGGTGACACTATTATTGTACCCATTGATAGATGATGAAATTGAGGTCCAGAGAAATTATGCAGCTAGCCTGAGGTCATATAACTAATAAGTGTAGATTGGCAGTGCAAATTTAGGAAGTCTAGCTCCAGAGGCCATACTTATAACATATTGTTATTGTTAAGTGCCCTCAAGTTGGTCCAGACTCACAGCAACCCTGTATAGGGTTTCTGAGGAGTGACTGGTGAGTTTGAACCACGGACTTTGTAATCCGGTGCATTATCTTACAGCACTACACCAGGACTCCACTTTTAACAGAAGACATCATGAAACCTCATTACTTTATTCTCAAATAAATACAATATTTTGAAAAACTTCAGAAGGGCTAGTGAAATTTTTTCTTCATTCAACTAAGGAAAAAAAATGAATAAACAAAGACAAGATTTGAAAAGGAATAGTCAATTAACTTAAAGAAGAAACATTGCTTTTAGTGATTAAAATATTTTATTTATTGAAATCTTTGTCTTCCAGATTCTTCTGGTTCTGTCTTCCAATTACCTTGTACTTTTTATTGCATTTTTCTGTCTCTTCAGTTGTCATTGCCCTAGAGAAAAGTCACTATTGATTTCTGGCTCTCAGATCTCCAATTCACTTAACGTAATGTATTAGGCAAATGCTACTAAAAATTAATCACTTAGAAGCTACTCAAAAACTTTATTTACTTTAAACATCTAGAAGATAAATTCTATACTTTTACAATTTATTTTGTGTAAACCAGAACATGTTTCATTTTATTGTACAGGGATCACCATGAGTTGGGGTTATTTTAGCAGCAACCAAAAATGACAGTATAATGTTTAACCTGGCATACAAAGTCATACTGCATACACACGTCCATAACAATCCATCCCCCATGCTTTTCCTTTTATTAAATACTCATTATTCTAAAAGACTTTACTTTTCCCTCACTCCCGAGTACACCCTAGCCATACCCTTAGCACTTTTCATTTACTGACATTATAGTCACTTACCCTAGTTCTCCTAGACTTTGTTCAACTCTTACATCTTTCATAAAAATCCATCAGTCAAGGCCCTGGCACATATGATGTGTTTGTATTAATTATAAAAAAAAATTCTCCC
>NW_006408533.1:13447174-13451562 GCF_000296735.1 Chrysochloris asiatica
ACTGTAATAAACCTGTAAGAATATCACATTCATTTACTCAATACTACTGACCATCATGCGATGCTAAGAAGTTCTAGAATACAGTTAAACTAAAGAGTACACCAATGGTTAAACACTTAGCTAACCAAAAGATGGCAATTCAAACCCACCCAAACAATGGTTGGTTTCCCCACATGGGAAATACCTAGTGATCTGTTTCCGTAAAGATTATGACCAAGACAACTCTATGAAACAGTTCCAATTCGTCACATGGCGTCACAACGATTTAAAAAGGGCTCCATGACCCCTAACAACAAACTATGCTAAACCCTGGGTTTACAGAAGTTATTTAACTGTACTTTCTCCCCTTAAAGCACTCAGTCCAGCTCAAACTTTGAATAAGTTCTCCAAGTATACAGCTTTAATTCTCAATTTTGGAACATTTCCATTTGGGCTCCCACCAGTGGCTTCTTAGAAGAAAGATGAAGCTGTCTACTCCCATAAAGATTTAGTCTCAGACTCCCTATACAGGGTCACTGTGAGTTGGAATCAACTTGATGGCAGTGGGTTTGACCCCCCAGCTCCCTCTGGTCTGAAACAGACCTTCATGGGGACAGAAAACTTGGTGAGTGGAGATGGGATCAGATTTCAGCTGCTCAACTTCCCACCCCAACTGGGTTCTTCTTGTAGTTCACAGATATAGTTCAAGTTGTAGCCTTAACCTCTATCACTTCACAATGAAAAGCTCACCCTACACTAAATCCCCAAAGCAATGATTGTCTCTGGAAGTCATTTGAGTCATTGAAATTTTTATGAAATTAGATATAATAATTAGGCAATTAATCATGTATTGCTTGGTGACAAGTTTTCAATTGAAGCTTCAGTTGATTTTATAATTGTATTATCTATCTATCTATCTATCTATCTATCTATCTATCTATCTATCTATCCATATTTTCAGAGTCCTAGTTGATTAACTCCATAGAATGTTCTCTCTTGAGGGCAGCATTAAGATATTATACTTTTTGCATTGTAGAAACTCAAGCAATATGTTTGTTGACTATACTTTATTTTTATGCAAATGAACATAATTAATTAAAAACGAAGTATGAGTTTATCAGAATTAATGGTTAATAATTACCTGTCCATCATTAGCTGGAAAAGATACCATTTATTTTACACTAAAATACACACACAAACACTTCTGGATATGTAGAACTATCTACAGCCTCAAGTGGAAAAAGTTAGTCTTGCACTTTGATTTACACTGAATGCCGCAATGTCCTTCACTGGAGTTAAGTTTTCACTATAATTGCTTTGCCAACCGTTATTTATGAATACACAGCACTTCAGGAGAAACAAAGATGAAATATTTCAATCTCTGCCTTTAATGAGTTTTAATTCTGAATGGGAGAAAACATTCATTAACATATACAATGTTGTAAGGAAGGTGCTGTATGTTCCATATAATCAGTACAGGGAACATGAATTAGGTGTTCTGAGAAGCCACTAATATTTACATGTGAGCTGGCCCTTGCAACGGGGCAGATTTGATAAGCAGTCATGTCACTGAGAAAGGAGTATCCCAAGCAAAGGAAAAGAGATGAAAAAGTAAGCTGTAGATCCATTTGGAATAATAAGACTTTGGGTGAAATCACCTTCACAAAGCCATGTTGTTGTTGTTGTTGTTAGGTGCTGGTATTTAAAATGCTGGTGGCATAGCTTTCAGAATCACAGCAACTCACAAGCCACTACAGTATGACAATCTGACAGATGAGTGGTGGTTAGTTATTGTAGTGTCTAGCAAAAGACAACTTTTAATATGTTGTTGTTGTTGTTAGGTGCCATCAAGTAGGTACTGACTCATAGTGACCCTATGTTTTTGTAAATGTGTTTTTGTTAAGTGCTGTTGAATCAATTTTGACTCATGGTGACCCTGTATAAGGAACTGTTGTTTCTGAGGAACTGTTGGTGAGCTTGAACTACCGACCTTGTGGTTCAAACCAACTTTGTGGTTCAGCACATTAACCCACAGAGCCATACCAGGACCCCTTATACATTCTGTATTTAATAAACTGGGTTAATGATTTCTTTCATCAATGCATATCTATGTGATCCCCATAAAGTATTTGGTTTTCTCCCTTAAAAATATAAGTTAACCGTGAAACTGACTCCACCTTATGGTGACCCCATGTGTGTCACAGTAGAACTGTGCTCCATAGGATTTCCAATGGCTGATTTTTTTGACAGTAGATGGCCAGACCTTCTTTCCAAGGTCCCTTGGTGAACTTAAACTTTCAGTCTTTTGGTTAGCAGTGGAACGTGTTAACTGTTTGCTTTGCCTAGGGATGTTCTATACAATAGTTATGCTATTATTAGGTATGTTCAAATATAATATTATGTTATATTTATCATGGTAATTATGTAATATTTTAATGTATCAAATAAGGAATTCATTATTTAAAAGAATCTAAAGCTTGAATTTAGTGAAGCCACTTACTAATCTTATAATAAACTTGAAATAAATTGTATTACCGAACCATTGGAAAGCCAAAATTCAGGGTCAGTAGGATTTATTTTAATTATCCATAGGCTCAAATTAACTTTAAAAAATTATTTTGCAAATGCAACATTTCTCACCTTACCATTTTTTCTTACTCTGTAGCATTTTTTTCATGCACTTTACCCCAATATCAAACAATACAAGGTTAAATGTTACTTCTAGAATAAATTGGATGTTTTTGGGACACTACCATTTATCAATGAAAGTGATTTTCAAGAAAAAAAGGGAAAGGAAAACATAGGTGGAGCCTTTGTACCTGGAAAGAACCTTTTGATAAAGCCCCATCTCTCCATGACATTCTGTTGTTTAAAATAAGTCCTGCTGGGTTTATTGCTGGTGTGATGCATATGGCAAAGAAAGACTGTTACTATGGATGGGATAGAACTCACATTCTGTGCTGCAGATGGACTTATGAATGCTATGGGGAAACATGACAAACAAAATGAGGAGAAACAAAGTTCAGAAAAGTGAGGAGAAATGAAACTTTGACAATTAATATATAATTTATAATTTATATATGTCTAGATCATTATCCTTCAATTATAAAACAAAATCGAGACAGATAATATTCAATAATATGGACTCTGAGTACATTGATGAAAAGGGAACTGCAACAAAGAACTTGGGAATAAGGGAACTCATCAGGCTCTGAATGGCAAGCTATAAAATCAGTGCACTTGGAAAGAAGCATGTAAGATCAGTTGAAAGAGACTGGCTCTCCTGTTGGAGGCAGCATCCCAAGATGTTGTCTTACATGCACTCTGGAATGGTTTCTCAGATTCTTCTAACCTGGTCTCCTCATGTCTGTCATGCAGTTGTCCCTCACAAGGCTGTGGATCCACTAATGGTGGTGAACTTTATTGCTGACTGCACCTACACACTTCAGCCTACCATCAAAGACAGATTGTTGTTCTTCTCTGTACCATTCTGTGCACATACCTTGCCCCATAACCCTACAATGCACCCAATACAAATGTTATGTTGTAAATTTTAATGAGATTTTACTTAATATTTGGATATAAACGGATGGGTGGAGAAGGAGATGATGGCAGTGGTAGTTCTATTTTAGAATTCTTACTTTCCATGTAGGAGACTTGGGTTTGACTCCCAGTAAATATACCTAACACGTACCTACCTATCTGTCAGGTGAGGCTTCCCTGTTGTTATGGTGAATAGAGTAGGTTTTGGAGGAGCTTACAGACTGAGATAAATTAGGAAGAAAATCATGATGGTTTACTCTGGAAAATCAACCAAGGAAAGCCGTATAAGTCATAAAGGTCCAGTGTGGAAGTGAACATGGAGATAGAACAAGACAAGATAGTATTTTGTTCCGTTGAACATGGGGTAACTAGGAATTGGAGGATAACACAATAGCAGTGAACAACAGCAAATATAAAGAACCAGACCAGATTTATCCTCAGGTAAACTTCAGGTTTGGTCCCTTTCTCTCTTATTAGATGTGAGAAACGTTGTCCAGACTGACAAATTCTCAAGTAATCCATCTGTGATCCTCTCTCTGTGAGAGAGGTTTTCTTTATTCAATTTTGAAAAATTGGGCGCACAACCCAGTAGACATGGGCAGATGCAAGGCATGGCCAGCTCACAGTTTTATTCCCCTATCTCGGGAAAAGCCCCTCCTCCATTTCCCATTTTACTCGGTGTTTTGAAGTTTGTATCTTTCCCGTATTTCTGTAGCTTACTAGTCCTTACTGGGAGCATTCTCTTCTAAAGTTAGTTTTCCCCATCATCATGAACTTCTCCTATTTCCTTGATAGATGTACTATTATTTTAAGAGTCTAGCTGATCAAACTCATCTCTTCTTCTCCCTGAGTTCCCTTTTGTTATG
>NW_006408533.1:13452562-13453743 GCF_000296735.1 Chrysochloris asiatica
AAAAGAATACAACCTTGTCGCACACCTTTCTTAATTTTAAAACATTCAATGTTCCCATGTTCTGTTAGAACAACTGTCTCTTGGTCCATGTACAGATTCCTCATGAGCACGATTAAGTGTTCCGAAATACTCACACTTTGCAATGTTGTCCATAGCTTGTCATGATCCACACAATCTAAAGCCTTTGTATAGTTTGAGTTAGGTGCATGTTAGTCCTCAAACTGATATCTTTGATTCTGAACACTTTAAAAAGGTATTCCCGCTGCAATAAGTCATTTGTTTAACTCTTTTACCTCTTGATTTCTTTCAAAGAGCCACTTTCAGAGTCTCTTCTGACAGCCATTTTGTTTTTTTCCTTCTTTCTTGTCTTAATTATCTATATGACCATACTGTTTTCCTTTATGATCTACTTGATTGATGTCATCTCCCATCTCGTCTGGACTTCAGCCATTAGTGTTTAATGCATCAAATCTGTTATTGAGATTGTAACAGTTAGGGTTCTTTGTCAACTTGATTAGGACAGGATTTTCAGAAGTTTAGCAGTTGAGATGTAGTACCGAGAGTGGGGTCCTAGAGAAACAAAACCACAAGGATGAGTTTTCTTAATTGGTACTCAAATCTGATGAATTTTAAAGGGTGGAAGCCTGTCTGACCTCCACTTCATATGAATCGGTCTTGGACAGGTTTTGAGTTTGGTCCTCTTTTCCCCTTGTGGACTCACAGGAAGTTAGACATGACCCACACATGATTTATCTTTAAAGTCTGATTCATTGCAATGGTTCCAGACTTATGGAAGCATGAGGTTTTATAAAAGAAACAGAAGGGGCATGGCATAAAATACTTAAGCAGAGTGGAGAGAGGCAGCTTCCAGAGTTGCCTGGAGCCAGTGACATTCTCCTTAAAAAAGATAGCTGATAGGTGGCCAGGGCCTACTGGAATCCACCCTATCAGAGGCTCAAGTTCATCTGCATATGAAAGGGGTTAGTTCAAGGTAGAAAAAAAGTATTAAACTTAAGTGTTTTTAAAAGGCTTATGTGTGGAGAACAAACAAGATGGCGGATCGGGTGGATGTATAGCAGAGAGCTCCGCCAATAACAACACAGAATACCCGACCAAGCAGGTTCAGGGGATGGTCCCAGAACTCTGAACCACATATAAAGGAATACTTAGAAGGTTGGAAG
>NW_006408533.1:13456693-13458307 GCF_000296735.1 Chrysochloris asiatica
TTATGGATGTTGGTTTCTCATGCATACTATTGCAAAATAGACATACTTGTGGGATAGAAATGAATATTGAGAGTTATGATTACAGAGAACTTGGAAGCATGCCTTTAGCTTGATTGGATTTGCTAGAAGGGTAGTCTGAATTTGCCAGGGGAAAGATAGGATTTAGGTGGAAATCCTGAGCCTCATTCAGAACCTTCAGAGTTGGGACATTTGCATTTGAGAAGACGTGCAGGCCAACTCAGAACTGCTGTGAGGGGAAGCCAGGAGATTCATGACTGAAAGAAAGCCGAGAAGAAAAGCAGGCAGTTTGGAGTTTTGAGTTTCAGCGGCATCAAGGCAAGGGAAGTCAGACCATAGAAAAAACACCCTTCTAGGACTGAAAGTAAAAGGGAATCAGAGCCATATGATCTCTGGTGACCACCTGCGTCTACCTGTGACTGTAATTGGGGAAATGCAGCAATGAAGACATGTCTGAGCTTGGCATGTTCTACTGATACCTGTTGACTTTGAAATGAGAAAGAGGAGAGGGAAGGCCGACTAGTCTAAAGTTTAGCAAGTTTTGTGAACCTCTGAGCCCAAGGGCACTGACCTAGTCCCTAGGGGCTAGAGCTGAGAATGAAGAGGCCAGCTGGCCTGAAGAGCAGAGAGGTGTGTGTGTGAAATCTCAAACTTGCAGTTCATACCCATCTGACCTAGCTTCAGCCTCTGATAGGGTAGATTCCAGTAGGCCCTGGCCCCCTATCAGCTATCTCAGCTCTAGCCCTCTGTGGCTATGTCCTTGTCCATGGGCCCAGGAGTCCCCAGGTCTCACCACATATAGGACCAACCAGACCTTCCTCTTCTCTTTCTCATCTCTAGGTCAACAGAATCTATGGAATGTGGTTGAAGTTAGCCCATTTCTTCATTGCTGCCTTTCACCCTCTTCCACTCCCCAGTAGACCAACGTGGTCTCTAGCAAGCTTACATGCCTGCTCATGTATTCCCTTTGAGTTTCAGTCTTGGAGGGGTAGATAGACTACACAACTTTACTTACAGAAAGCAAAGAGGACTTGAAGCACTTACTGATAAAGATCAAAGATTATATATATAGCCTTCAATATGGATTGTTGTTGTTTAAGTGCCTTGGAGTAATTTCTGACTTAAGATATCCTCACAACTGAATCTATAGCAACACCATGATAAACGGAGAAAAGTTTGAAGTTGTCAAGGACATAATTTTACTTCAATCCATAATCAGCACTGATGTAAGCAGCAGTCAGGAAATCAAACAATATATTGCATTGGCAAAATCTGATGCACAAGTTCTCTTTAAGGTGTTAAAAATCAAGGAAGTTACTTTGAAGAATAAAGTGTGCCTGATCCTAGCCATGGTATTTTCAGTCGCCTCATATACATGTGAAAGCTGAATTGCAAATCTGGAAAATCGAAAAAGAATTGATGCCTTTGAATTAGGGTGTTGGAGAAGCATATTGGATATCATGGAATGCAAGAAGAATGAGTATATTTGTGTTGGAAGGAGCACATCCAGATGCTCCTTAGAAGGGAGGATAGTGAGATTTTCTATCACATACTTTAGACATGTTGTTTGAAGGACATCATTCTTATGAAAGTAAA
>NW_006408533.1:13458407-13462159 GCF_000296735.1 Chrysochloris asiatica
AGGCAGTGTTTCATTTTATTGTATATTGGATCACTGCTGAGTCAGAAAAGAAGCCTTGGTAGGGTAGTGGGTTACGAGGTAGGCTGTTAACTGCAAGGTCAGCAGTTAAATATACCAGCGGCTCTGTGGGAAAAATACAACGTTTTCTGCTTCCGTAGAGATTCACAGCCTCAGAAACCCTATGTAGATTTGCTAGGAGTCAGAACTGACTCAAAGGCACACAACCACCACCACCATCATGAGTCAGAAACACTTCAACGGCACCTAACATCAACAACATGCTGGAGTTGCATACTGTCTCCTTTCCAATAAATTGCTTATATTTGAATGGAGCCTAATATCTGCTATGGAATAATGAGATGGGGGAAATGTTAGAGGTTGGTACAAGCAGGGGAAAGCAGGGAAGCATATAATAGCTAACAACTTCTATTTGGATTTTCTTTCACAAATTACCATTCATTGAATCTGTATGTCCTTTGCGTGGTATATGTATACCACTTGGATTTAGTGTCATATCTCACTCAATATTCTACTGTATATAGACATCCAGGTTGTAATAAATATGATAAGGAGCTCTGGTGGTGCTGTGATCTAATCATTGGGCTGCTAACTGTAAAGTTGTTGATTCAAACCAACTAGTCATTCTGAAAGAGAAAAATGAGGATCGGATAATTCCTCTTGTTGAATGGTCTCACTGATGTTTTATAGCGCATGTATGGAATGAACCCTAGTCCTTTTAGATCACAACTCTATTCAAATACCAACTAGATTAAAATTTGGAGATGTGCTCATTCTTAATTAATTAATTAATTTTAATGAAACCGTATTTTGACATCATATTTGGCAGGGAAATTTAATAGTTTGGACTTTCGCCCACTGTGACTATTTCCTTGTTCAATGAAAATTAATTTCCCAGTTTTTATTACTTAGTAATTTTTGTTAGGTGCCTTTACTCTGGCACCTTTCCCATGCCCCCCAGGCTATTGTTTCTCATAAGGCTTCATAAGTTTTACAATAAAATTGAACAAAAGATCACTTCCTAAACCTAGATTAGAGTCCTTGTGTTGTGCAGTAGGATCAACATTGGGCTGTTAACTGCAAGGTCTCTGGCTCAAACCCACCAGTTGGCTTCAGAAACCCTATATAAGGTCACTATGAGTTGAAACTGACTTGACCATGATTACAGTCACAACAATGAACCTAAACTGGAGTTTGTGAGTTGTGTAAATAGCTCAAGTGCTCAGCTGTTAGCCAAAGGGTTGGAGATTCCAATCCACACAGAGGCACCTAAGAAGAAAGACCTGTTGATCTACATCTGGAAAAATTAGCCTCTGAAAACCCTATGGAACAGTATTTCTCTGACACGCATAGAATTGCTATGAGTTGGAGTGAACAGCAAATGGTGTGGATTTTAGGACAATTGTACTGTTCATTCAGCATTTGTTGCTTTTTTTTCCCCCCTCTGATCTGCCACATTCTAAACACTGATAAAATTGTTGTTGCCATTGTGAAGTGCCGCCGAGTTGGTTCCAACTCACAGCAACCCTGTGTAGGATTTCTGAGGAGCAGTTTCTGGGTTTGATATACCAACCTTGTGGTTAGTGGTCCAGTGTTTCGTCTACAACTCCAATGAGTCTATACTCACAACTCAGCCTTACAAGCAGCCCCAAAAGGCTTCTAAAACCAATTTTAACCAATATTCCAACCCTTATAGAGAGCAAATCTTTTTAAGAATTAGATCAGAGTTGCTATTTTATTTAATGAACATAATTTTTTACAACCTGGGTAATTGTTTGTACATGTTTGTTGTATTTTACAGATAATGATATTGAAGCTTCAAGAGTTTATTAGCTAATGACACACAGTAAATAGAATTCCAACCTAGGTCTATGACTACCATTGAAGAATGAAGAACAATCATCACTCTGTCAAATATCTAGATCACTAGGAATACAACTAGAGTTGAATCAGTTGGATTTATTACTCATTACATCAAGGGAGAATGCATTTCATGGAGAACAATGGGATGTGTCGGTAAGGTGTTAGAAAAAACACCTCTGATATGATTTGAGATTCTGCTGGGTAACTTACAAAGGGGTGTAAAGAAGTCAGGGTTTACTCTAGATTGGATGTTGTAAAACACCAGAAGCAATTCTGTGATGGGGTACCTTCATGGTTTTTATCTCCCCAGGAGGGCAGACCCGTCATTGGAAAGCAGTAGCAGTCACTCATATTAACTGAGAAAGGGGAGGTGGGGCGAGGAGCATTTGGTTTTGTCCATATTTAATCAAATTATGAAATATCCTTTTTAGGTTCAAGAGCATCCAATAGAAGAATAAATCTGATCTAGCTGTGAGCACCGGACCAGCTTCTAATAACATTGAAATCTTGATGCTAGAGTCATACCAGTCCTGTATGCTAGAAACTTTTGTTTTCTCAACTACAGAAAGAAAACAGAACTGGCTGAGAAGTAGCAGTAAGTGAGAATGATGAAACCAAGGCTTCTTACATTCTCTGCCCATTGGCTAGAATGATTTTTAGGCTTTGGATGAGTCTACATAAGCAATAAAGAAGCCGCAGTTGCTCAGTAGTTAGTGTTACTTTGTTGGTGGAAGAACAATGTGATAGTCTGATTCCATAAGGCCTTGGAAACCCTATGGGATGGTTCTATTCTTTCTTAGAGGGTCACCATAGACAAGGTACTTAAATGGATTCCAGTATGAATTAATTAGTGGCAAAGAATATTTGGGGCAATATTGGGAGAAAGTTTAACATAAACTGGATATAAGATGGTATTGTGATGTGACTATCAATTCTGTTGGAGTTCTAATGTGATGCAGTGGGTTAATGCACTGGACTGCAAGGTTGGCAGTTCAAGCTTACCAGAAACCCTATACAGCGTTGCTATGAGCTGGAACTGACTCTACAACACTTAACAACAACAACCATATATTCTGTTAGTTGTAATAATGACATTAAGACATGGAAGAAAAGTTACATCTTAAAAAGGGATACTTGGTGAAAAAATTATATCTGCAATTACTAAAATATAGAATTGATGGAAAATAGTGCAGGTAAACCTGCCTGTTGCTCTATCAAAGTGTGGGGTTGATGCAAGTGTGTGCGTTCTGTAGGGTGGGCTTCAGGTCTTGTTGGGAGAATGATTTTGAAATGCTATTTTGCCTATGTGTATACTCTTTTATGGGAGCATGGTGGCTCTGTACCATAAGCAATGGACTGTGAACCACAAGCTTGGCAGTTCAAGTGTACGGGCCACCCCACAAGAGAAAGATGAGGCTTTTTGCTCTTACAAAGTTAGAGAAACCTTAAACAGGATTGCTATGAATCAGAACCGACTTGACAGCGCCTAATAACTACAACGATAATGTGCTTTATTAAAAACAGAAGCTCTGGTACCATAATGGGTTATGAGTTATCACAAGGTCAGCAGTTCAAATCTACCAGCTGCTCAGTGGGAGAAAGACGAGGCTTTCTGAACCTGTAAAGATTTATAGCCTCAGAAATCATCTGTTCTTCAGATGATCTCTAAATTCAGGTGGGATATATTCAAGGTCATGTTTTGACTCTCGTGGGCTTGTTTTCATTTTCTTCAGCTTCAGTTTAAATTTGCCTAAGTAATTGATGGTCTGTTCCACAGTCTGCCCCTGGCCTTGTTTTCACTGATGATATGGAGCTTTTCCATCGTCTCTTTCTGCAGATGTAGTCAATTTGATTTCTATGTATTCCATCTG
>NW_006408533.1:13462259-13468894 GCF_000296735.1 Chrysochloris asiatica
AGGCAGTGTTTCATTTTATTGTATATTGGATCACTGCTGAGTCAGAAAAGAAGCCTTGGTAGGGTAGTGGGTTACGAGGTAGGCTGTTAACTGCAAGGTCAGCAGTTAAATATACCAGCGGCTCTGTGGGAAAAATACAACGTTTTCTGCTTCCGTAGAGATTCACAGCCTCAGAAACCCTATGTAGATTTGCTAGGAGTCAGAACTGACTCAAAGGCACACAACCACCACCACCATCATGAGTCAGAAACACTTCAACGGCACCTAACATCAACAACATGCTGGAGTTGCATACTGTCTCCTTTCCAATAAATTGCTTATATTTGAATGGAGCCTAATATCTGCTATGGAATAATGAGATGGGGGAAATGTTAGAGGTTGGTACAAGCAGGGGAAAGCAGGGAAGCATATAATAGCTAACAACTTCTATTTGGATTTTCTTTCACAAATTACCATTCATTGAATCTGTATGTCCTTTGCGTGGTATATGTATACCACTTGGATTTAGTGTCATATCTCACTCAATATTCTACTGTATATAGACATCCAGGTTGTAATAAATATGATAAGGAGCTCTGGTGGTGCTGTGATCTAATCATTGGGCTGCTAACTGTAAAGTTGTTGATTCAAACCAACTAGTCATTCTGAAAGAGAAAAATGAGGATCGGATAATTCCTCTTGTTGAATGGTCTCACTGATGTTTTATAGCGCATGTATGGAATGAACCCTAGTCCTTTTAGATCACAACTCTATTCAAATACCAACTAGATTAAAATTTGGAGATGTGCTCATTCTTAATTAATTAATTAATTTTAATGAAACCGTATTTTGACATCATATTTGGCAGGGAAATTTAATAGTTTGGACTTTCGCCCACTGTGACTATTTCCTTGTTCAATGAAAATTAATTTCCCAGTTTTTATTACTTAGTAATTTTTGTTAGGTGCCTTTACTCTGGCACCTTTCCCATGCCCCCCAGGCTATTGTTTCTCATAAGGCTTCATAAGTTTTACAATAAAATTGAACAAAAGATCACTTCCTAAACCTAGATTAGAGTCCTTGTGTTGTGCAGTAGGATCAACATTGGGCTGTTAACTGCAAGGTCTCTGGCTCAAACCCACCAGTTGGCTTCAGAAACCCTATATAAGGTCACTATGAGTTGAAACTGACTTGACCATGATTACAGTCACAACAATGAACCTAAACTGGAGTTTGTGAGTTGTGTAAATAGCTCAAGTGCTCAGCTGTTAGCCAAAGGGTTGGAGATTCCAATCCACACAGAGGCACCTAAGAAGAAAGACCTGTTGATCTACATCTGGAAAAATTAGCCTCTGAAAACCCTATGGAACAGTATTTCTCTGACACGCATAGAATTGCTATGAGTTGGAGTGAACAGCAAATGGTGTGGATTTTAGGACAATTGTACTGTTCATTCAGCATTTGTTGCTTTTTTTTCCCCCCTCTGATCTGCCACATTCTAAACACTGATAAAATTGTTGTTGCCATTGTGAAGTGCCGCCGAGTTGGTTCCAACTCACAGCAACCCTGTGTAGGATTTCTGAGGAGCAGTTTCTGGGTTTGATATACCAACCTTGTGGTTAGTGGTCCAGTGTTTCGTCTACAACTCCAATGAGTCTATACTCACAACTCAGCCTTACAAGCAGCCCCAAAAGGCTTCTAAAACCAATTTTAACCAATATTCCAACCCTTATAGAGAGCAAATCTTTTTAAGAATTAGATCAGAGTTGCTATTTTATTTAATGAACATAATTTTTTACAACCTGGGTAATTGTTTGTACATGTTTGTTGTATTTTACAGATAATGATATTGAAGCTTCAAGAGTTTATTAGCTAATGACACACAGTAAATAGAATTCCAACCTAGGTCTATGACTACCATTGAAGAATGAAGAACAATCATCACTCTGTCAAATATCTAGATCACTAGGAATACAACTAGAGTTGAATCAGTTGGATTTATTACTCATTACATCAAGGGAGAATGCATTTCATGGAGAACAATGGGATGTGTCGGTAAGGTGTTAGAAAAAACACCTCTGATATGATTTGAGATTCTGCTGGGTAACTTACAAAGGGGTGTAAAGAAGTCAGGGTTTACTCTAGATTGGATGTTGTAAAACACCAGAAGCAATTCTGTGATGGGGTACCTTCATGGTTTTTATCTCCCCAGGAGGGCAGACCCGTCATTGGAAAGCAGTAGCAGTCACTCATATTAACTGAGAAAGGGGAGGTGGGGCGAGGAGCATTTGGTTTTGTCCATATTTAATCAAATTATGAAATATCCTTTTTAGGTTCAAGAGCATCCAATAGAAGAATAAATCTGATCTAGCTGTGAGCACCGGACCAGCTTCTAATAACATTGAAATCTTGATGCTAGAGTCATACCAGTCCTGTATGCTAGAAACTTTTGTTTTCTCAACTACAGAAAGAAAACAGAACTGGCTGAGAAGTAGCAGTAAGTGAGAATGATGAAACCAAGGCTTCTTACATTCTCTGCCCATTGGCTAGAATGATTTTTAGGCTTTGGATGAGTCTACATAAGCAATAAAGCTTTAATAAAAACCTATGTGGACAGTTCTAACCTGTTCTGTAGGGTTGCTTTGAGTCCGAATTTGCTTGGCAGCAGTGGTTTGTTATGTCCTTTTACGCAGTGTATATTATAGGTTTGTTGTTGTTAAATGCCGTTGAGTTGGTTCTGATTCATAGCGACCCTGTATAGGGTTTCAAAGAGCGCCTTGTGAGTTTGAATCGCCAGCCTTGTGGTTCAAGCGACCTTGCGGGCCAGTGCTTATCCTACTGCGCCACACCAGGACTATAAGTGTGCATACTCTAAATTGTTTTTGTAATACTTTATGGGGGTTTTAGGAATTTTCAAGAGCAGCTTTAACAGTCATCTGAATTTTGTCTATTGCGATGTATTCCAGGGCTTAATGGTTTCAAAATGGTTCAGTCACGGTCCGCAGACGTAAAGGCAGTGTGTTGGTGCTCCATAGCAACCAAGTCTCTTGAATGTCAGTCTGAGTAGGAAAGAAGCAGTGCCCCACTTAAAGATGACAACCAACTTGCTTTCAAAACAACACAGTTGGCTGCCATCTTTGAGTGGTGCACTGCTCTCTATTCCCTATTGTTGTTTAGTTGGTTTCAACTCATAGCACAACAGAATGAGGCACTGCCTGCTAGTCTTGTGCCATCCTCACAATCATTGTCACACTTGATCCCATTGTTACAGCCACTGTGTCAATTTATCTCGTTGAAGATTTTCACTTACTCTCTAGTTTACCAAGCACAATATCCTACTCCGAGAACTAGTCCCTCCTGATAACATGTCTAAAGTACTAGAGATGAATTTTTACCATCCCCACTTCTAAGAAGCTTTCTGCCTATACTTTTCCCAACACATATTTATTCATTCTCACTGAAGTCAAAATCCCATGCAAGAGATTTGGAGAGTCATTCTATGAACATGATGCATTTTTTTTCTGTTGGTCATGACTGAACCATTTGGAATTAGTTTGAAGCCCTAGTTAAAACTTAGCTTGACATGACTCTGTTTGAATTAAGGATATTTATAAAGCCTTGGTGATGCAGTGGTTAAGCGCTCAGCAGATAACCAAAAGGTTGGAGGTTCAAATCCAACTGTTCCTCCACAGGAGAAATATGTGGCAATCAACATCTGTTAATATTGCTTGTTGTTGAGTCAGTTGTGATTCCTAGCGATCCTATAGGATAGCATAGAGATGACCTACAGGTTTCCAAGGCTGGAACCTTCATGCAACGAGGCAGCCACATCTTTCTCCCATGAAGCAACTGATCGCGCTTTAACTATTGTGGCACTAAGATTTCTTCTGCAAAGATTAAGCCTTGAAAACCCTATGGGATAGTTCTACTCTATCCTATAGCATCACTGTGAACTGGAATCAACTCAACATCAACAAAGTTTTGCCACATAAATGCCATCCAAAGCTGGCATGCTTTTTTGCCTGGAAATTCAATGCAATGGTTTTCATCTCAAAAGATACTAAGCTAATGCTGTGAGTTAGAATGTGTGAAAAAGATAAGTCACCAAGATGGGAGACTATATATGATGATTCATTTTCCTCAAATGAGACACATTCAACAGAGTAGCTTGAGTTTCATAATGCCTGTAGAGTAAATCTCCCATATTGAATATTTAATGCTGAATCTTTCCAGTTATAAGAGGAGATTTGCCACAGTTAAGATGCTGACAGCTTGGGCTGGAGAGGCCAAGGACAGTGTGAAAAAGGTGAGATGAACAGACAGGAACAGGATAGAGATGTAGAGGGAGAGCCCACAGTGGGGAAACTTATAGAGGCGAGCCAGGACTGGATGGGGATGAGAGAAGGAAGTTTGATTGCAATTGAGGATGGAGCCAGAGACCATTGTTGGATTTAGGGTCAGAAAAATCTGTTGTCTAGATGAAGAATTAAATAGAGCAAAGACAATTGTTGCTCCAACTCCAGGTTCCACTCATAAAACAACGTGGGGTAGGTCTGCAGTTACTGAGTGGGGGAAACCTTGTGTCTAATTGATCCTTTTGAACATTTACCTGTAATGATAGAATTCAAACATGATCTGTGCAGCACTCCCGCTGAAATGCTTCAAGCGTGCAGAGCACAGGGGAGCCAATCCGATCCTATGCGCCCTCCCACTAAGGCAACATTCAGATCTGTCATAACCACCCTCTGTAATTCCATTGTGGAGGGAGCTCGTTCCATCTGCTTATTACAATGGCCTGTTTGGAGACATGTGGATTTAAGCCCTTAAAAAAACTGTTTCCCCTTGAAAGCCTTTCTTTGTGTGTGCATGGGTGAGACATTCAGAAAAACCTAAGATTGAAGTGCATCTAATCAACATGATTACTTAGGAAATAATGCTTGTGGCAGGGCTCATTCCTATTTGTTTTCTAGGATGTCATAATATTCAACAGAATCTTGCAATGTCTCTGCCCATTCTGCAGTGCACGCCTCATTATTTATTTATTTTTAAAAATCAGTTTCTGTCAGAGACCCAGGGTTCAAACTATTGGAGGTCCAGATGACATCTGGCTTCTCAGCTCCCCTGGAATCCTGGCTGCAGTGCTTATCAGTGCATTATTCATCAAAACTGATGATGCAAGGTACAACATGCTGTCTGCAGTTCAGTGTGTGAGTAGAGAGGAGTTGGCAGAAACGCCTGGTGTTCTGTGAGCAGCATGTAATCAATAGTGTGGGTGCTTGCTCACTTCATGTTGATGACTATTCCCTCTGGTACATTTCTGTATATTTTTGGGTTCACTGTACTACCAGCTGTGCATTTTTTTCTTCCTCTGTTTCTCATACCAGCCCTGATAGAAAGAGCAGAAAGAACAATCGTTTTATGAGGTGGGTGTCAAATCAAATAATCTAACAACCAAACCAGGGCAGCAGGCGTGGGCAAGAAGAGAGAGATATAATAATTTCACGTGCACTTGGTAATAAAATCAAATGAGTTGCATTTCAATTCAGACTTTCTGCTACTTGACTGAAATTAAACAACAATCCTCCCCTTTGCTCTATCTCAAATGCCAAACAAATCACTGTCTCCCCCCTCCCCTTTAAGCCCCTTTCAGTGTGTATGTGTATCTGTGTATAAAGCCTGTTTCCTTTAAGTAAAGGGAACTTTTTGTGAATGACAAATGCTGAACACAGTCACTGGGGTGAGGAGTTTGAGATGTGCTCCTCCCCACTCCCCCACTGATGATATTATTAGGAATTGCAAGAGGTGTCCTAGAATTAATACTGAAACCCATGTAGTTACATCTGAGATGAAGAAATGAACTTTTGTTTGCAAGTTAAGCAGATCTCCATTTCTTACACTGCCAGAACATATTTATTACTATTGAGAAATAAGACAGCTTCTATTTCAAGAAATAAAAAGGAAAAATTGATACCCAAATGGAAAAATCTCATTTTAAATTGATAAATCACTCTCAAATTTTAGTCAACTTCTTAAGCAATAATTTTAGAATTTTGAGATTTTAATTGTCTCTGTAAATTGGGGCTTTTAAGAGCTTATTCCAGACTGCACTGTTTTAACCAGAAAAGATGTCTGGTTGTTTAGTAGGTGATTTGGGGGCTGGGTGACCAGCATGCACCCTGTGTTGATCCCACGTCCATCTGTTTAATAGCTCTGTCCATCATTTTGTCAGGCCTGCTGATCACTGCAGGTCGAGATCATGATCACCACAAGGCAATAACCGAGTCTCCTGAGTCTCCAAATGTCTTCATCATTAAAACAAGGACACTGTTTAGTTTTAGGATGAGTAAGCCTGGTTAGACTGATTTCCAGTAGATGGTAGTGGAAGTATTTTGACATAATGAAAACTTCAGGTCGGGATTCCGACTTCTAATATTTGCTTTGAATGCAGTACATCCAGACTGCACAGAGTTGGCATCTAACTCCTGGTGACGTGAATCTTTTTGTGATAATAAGAGTCATTCACTCCACAAGTGTTTATTGAATGCCTTTTGTGTGCTAGCCACTGTTTTGAGCACCATGCCCTTTTTTACCATTGCTGTTACGTACCTTCAAGTTGATTCCCTGTATACACCTCCCTGTATATGCCTTCTGAGGCT
>NW_006408533.1:13468994-13487455 GCF_000296735.1 Chrysochloris asiatica
GGCCACAACCGTGAATAAACAAACAAGCAAAAAAAGCCAATCCCATTGCCATTGAATCGATTCCAACTCATAGCAACCTTATGAGTAGAACGGCTCCGTAGAGTTTCTGAGACTTTAAATCTTTACAGGAGCAGAAAGTCTCCTTGTTCTCTGGTGGCTGGTGGATTTGAACCAACTTTGCAGTCCAGTGCATTAACCCACAGCACCACATCAAGACTCCACTGACTCATAATGGAACAAGTAAATTCCTTCATTGAAAGAGTTTCTATTTCAGCAAAAGGAGGCAATGAACAACAAACATATGTGATAGGATTGTTGTTGTTGTTGTTAAGTGCTGTCAAGTCGGTTCAGACCAACCCTGAACAGGGTTTCCGAGGCTGTAAATCTTTACGGAAGCAGAAAGCCTCATCTTTCTACCGCGGAACAGCTGGTTGTTTCGAACTGCTGACCTTGCGGTTCACAGCCCGATTCGTAACCACTACGCTACCAGAGCGCCTTAATACTTTTGGTAATCTTTACTAAAACAAATCTCCAGATCTTTCTACCATGGCGCTGCTGGCCAAGTTTGAACTATGAATCTTTGTGTTTGTAATCAAACTCAAACCACCTAGCAACCTTGTTGCTGTTGCATTAAGTGCTTTCCAGTAGGTTCCTACTCATAGTGACCCTGTATAGGGTTCTGAGGAGTGGCTGGTGGGTTTGAACTGCCAACCCTGCGGTTCAAATTGACCTTGTGTTCCAGTGCATTATCCTGCAGCACCATATTAGGACTCCTAGTGACCTAACTTTGTCTTATGTGCAAAGTATTGGGCTTTGTGGAGTTGTGCAGAGAGGGAACTGAGGTGTTGGTCACAATGAATGTGACACATAGAGTCCCAGCTTGGGAAGAGGGATGCAGGAATCAGTCACTCCAGAACACATCCAGAATAAACAAGCAAAACGCATCCTTCTTTATTTTGTTTTGTACCAGTGAGCAATTTGATTAAAACAAATCAGCAGGACTAAAAATGAAGTTGCTTTTCTGTGGGGAGACAAGATCAATGAGAAGAAACAAGGTTGGGTAAATGTCTTTTGGATACTCAGGTAAGAGAATACATTTTACAGAATAAGAGGGAAATTCTTCAAAATTAGTTGTTTTCTAAAACACAAAGTTATTTTCATTTTGTGCTTTGAAGGAGGTTAAGTGCGGAGCATATTTCAGGATAATTAATACATGATATGAAAGGGTTTCAAAAGTATTGGTGATCCTTTTTATTTTTATTTGATATTATGTGGAAATTCTACATAAAGAAATAAAAATTGAGATTGGGTGTGTCATTTTGAAAGATTATGCATCCCAACCAAACTTGGCAATGATGTGATTACCATCATGAATGGTAGTCCAAGCAACCACACTGAAATGGACTCATTATCGGAAAGTAGTAGCCATGGTGGTCCATCCCTTCTTGCTTCAAGAACTTACGATTTCTTCAAGAACAAACATACAGAAGGTAGTGCAGTTAACAAACAGTCTCTGGTTGCAGATGACTTTGTGGTCCATTGTAGAACAGGTGTCACATTCTTGAAGACAGCTCTCAGCCTATGATTAAGCACAACTGTGGTTCAAGGACTCAAAATTTCTGGAGAATGGGAAACTATTTTATGTGAAATCACTGTATGGGAACTTCCTTTTGGGCTGACTGAGAGTTTCTCAGAACTGCAACAACCTGAGCCTTTCCCTGCTCAACCTCCCTTCTTTCCCCATCTTCCACAGTAGACAGATCAACAAGAAAGTCTGAAGACTCTCCTTAACTTATCTTGCTCTATCTCCAATTTTTCTTTTTCTGGTCTAATCTCCAATTAATATTTTATGCTTCTAGGTATGTGTTGGCGTCTGTTTCCTGGTAGACCCAGCTGAAATACTTCATCACCCTTTTCTTCATTATATCTAGATAACATACAGGTAAACAATAAGACCTTCTCTTATTATGTCTCATTTACTCAAACACTTCCCCCTCTTAATGTCACATTTTACTTTTTAAAGTCATGACACACTTGGTAAATTTCTTGACTTTTATCCCTGATGTTCAAACTTCTACTGAGGAGTCTTGGTGTGGCACTGTAGGATAAGCACTGGACCCCAAGATCCATTTGAACTGCAAAGTCATTGGTTCAAATTCACCAGCTCCTCCTTGGAAACGCTATACTGGGTCACTCTGAGTGGAAACTGACTGATGCTTAGGAACAACTCAGGTTAAGACACATGGAACCACCCTGAGAGATAACCTAGCTCTTTTTGAAAGAATTCTAACATTTTGGAAATAGTAACATATTTTGAAAAAATTAGTAGACAATTTAAAAGACAAGTTTTCCTCTGGTAGTTAGTATATTGCCAACAGTTATCAACTATTTTTATATCTTCTTTTGTTTCAGAATTGGCTCCTACCAAATATAATTACTTTTTCTTTATATAGATCTAAAGAGGAAAGACTGTGATGGCAAATTTAAAAACAATGGGAGCAAAGTTGGATGGTTTGAGCAGATTGAAAGCTTTCTCAGTTTAGCATACAAAGATTTTCTGAGTTGAGTGTTCATTGTCAAAGTATTCTTATCATCCCTTTTATGAATACAAAAAAAGATTGTAAATCCTAGTCTCCTATACCTGTAGTTATAATTCTTTTTTTTGTTGTTAATGAGACAGTGTTAGATTAAAGTTTGGTTTAAATCAATTAGTTTTGAGGTTAAGAAAAAAAAAAAAAGAGCAACTGCAGCAAGTAAGTGAGTGAGCAATGGAACACAAAGGCTAAGGTAATTGTTAGCCAATAGAAGCTGAGAAGGGATAAGGACCTTCCCCAAGAACTAAAGAGAGGAAGAGAGCCTTCCTCTAGAGCCAGGGTCCTGAAATCAGACTTCTAGTCTCCTAAACTGTGAGGAGTCCCAGTGTGGCCCTGTAGGATAAGCACTGAACTGCTAAATGCAAGGTTGATGGTTCAAACCTACTAGTCACTCCTCGGAAACACTATATAAAGGCACTATGAATTAGAACAGACTCGGCAGCCCTAGGTAACTAAGACAATCTCTACTAGGATACAGTCTAGACAGTTCTGCCTCATAGTAACCCTTAATAGGGTTTCCAAGGAGCTGCTGGTGAGTTTGAACTGCCGGCCTTGTGGTTCAAACTGACTTTGCAGTCCAGTGCATTAACCCACAGCGCCAAATCAGAACTAGAGGGTTGTTGTTGTTAAGTGCCGTTGAGTCGATTATGACCCATAGTGACTGCAATTCTTTAAGGGAGCAGAAAACCTCATCTTTCTCCCGCGGAACAGCTGGTAGTTTCGAACTACTGATCTTGCGATTCGCAGCCCGATTCGTAACCACTACGCTACCAGACCTCCTTTACCAGAGGGTAGGTAGACACATATTATTATCTTAAACGGAGGATATCAGCATAGATATATCAAGTGTTAAAGGAGTGCGGAACTGTGGAGGCAGAGGCCTGGTTTCTTATTCTGGTTCACCCACACCCTAGGTGTGATCTTGACCAGTTCTCTGAAGCTTTTGGAGTTTTCCTTTTCCACATGGGACAAATGAGAGAGTGAAGTTACCTTACTCATTGGGATCTCTTTCAACTCTGGAAGTCTATACGTTAATGATAATAAGAAGTAATAGAGTATGCTTAAAATCATCCTCCTGCATGACTTCTTTAAGAACCAAAACATAACAAAACAGAGAAAAATGTCAGTTTTTCATACAATTTTTGTTTGATCCAAAACTCTTTCCCCCACTTTGTGGGATGATCTTATCCATTTTCAGAGGAATCAAGAAGACCAAAATCATCTGGAGTAATTCATTCCAGTGGTTGGAGTTAATTATGATGAGGCAATTCATAAAGTATACAGTAGAAAAAAAAAAAAAAAAAAGCAGCAATTAATGAGACTTTGTCTGCAGTGGGATTTTTTTTCATAGGCATTCTGGCAATCAGTTTCAAAGTTAAATGTATGTGTGCTTCCGTGGTGGGAAAATAAAGGTTATCGTCAGGTATATGTATGAATTATGTGCTGATAGCCCTATGTGTATTTTTACAGCTATTATACATACCTTTTGCTGTATAACTTGGGAGAATTAATCATGGCAGTAGAGACCTCAACTCTAGAATGGTAAAGTTTTGTGTATTAACTATAGGATATTTATAGAAAATAGTCCTCTAGTAAAATAACATTATGAAATAATATTAATATCAATATGAAAAATTAACAGGTATAGGTTGAGAATAAAATGACAATTTACGAAACACTCTTTAATCTGTATTATAAAAATAAAGAATCTGTGATAATGCAATAAAAGACAATATTTCTGTTTTATGTTTCTGGTAATAAAGCACTTAGGTTCCACTTTCATGGTTTATGCTGTTATCAGAATCCCCTGGTATAATTAGATGGCCTTGTTTTAGATAATTACTTATATATTCTTATTGCATAGAAAAATTCTACTGGTAAATCTCAATATCTTAAATCTAAGAGCGATGTTGCTGTGGTATAGACCATGGGAATCAGAAATCAAGTCAATTCACATTAAAGAAGTCAGGATTTTTATTGGCTGAGTAATAATAATAATATAACTCCCTTGTAGTTTTATGTTCTTTTTTATCGCTCACAAATTGATTTTACTTTTAGGGTCTCCCTCAATTTAGTGTCAACACTCTTGTGAAGTAGCCATTATTACCCCCATTTTATAGATGGAGAAATTCATGTGGAGGAGTTGGTCCCCGACTCCTGGTGACCTGACTTATGCACAATGGAATGAACCATTGACTTATCTCTAGAAGTGGACAGGCAGATCTTTCTTCCTAGTCCCTGTAGGGTCCCTTGAAGGGTTGCTGAACACAAATACAGCAACAAACAATCCTCTACTGCACATTAGGCTCATTGGCAGGAATGGGACCTGGGACTCTGTCATGACAAGTGAATTTTTTACCACTGAACCAAACAGTGGTTCCATGTTGAGGAATTAAAACCAAAAATTGAAACCTACTGTCATTGAGTTGATTCTGTTTCGTAGCGACTGTCTATGGTTTCCAAGGAGCAGCTGGTAGGTTTGAACTGTCAATCATGTCATTAGCAGTCCAGTGCTTATCCCACAGTCAGCAGGATGCTTATTGTTGTTATTGTTTCTTAGTGCCATAGAGTAATTTAGACTCATAGCGATCCTCTAAAAGGCTTCTGAGGAGTGACTAGTGGGTTTGAATAACCTTGTTATTAGCAGTCCAGGGCTTTTCCTACAGTGTCATACCAGGATTTCGTGACTCATATTGTGGTACTCCCATTAAGTCTCATTAAATGGTAGAGCAGAGATTCATATCTTACTTCAAAATTTTATCTGCTGACATCATTGGAAATCCATTTGCAATAGTTGAGAAGCATCTTGAATATATCATGCTTTGTAACACTGCATTTAAAAACAGATCATTAAAATCTGTTTCTGATCCTGCTCTAGCAAATACAGGAGGTGAATCCAAAATTATCCGATCTCTGGCTGTAGAACTTATTTCAATCAACTTTTACAAAAGACAAATACATAGTTTTTTTCAACATAATCTGCTTTTCAAAACACTTGGTTCATCTGTCAACAAGCTTTTGTATTCCCTTATTTAAAAATGTTTTAGGCTGAGCTGTGGGCCTCAAATGCACCATTGTTTTCACTTCACCAGAGGTGAATCTTCATCCTCAAAGGGCTGCTTTCAGGGAACCAAAAAGGTGCAATTCCAATGGAGCAAGATCAGGACTACAGGGAGGAGGATTTAACACCTCAAAAGGAAGTTTTGCAGTGTTAGCAGTGTGGGCAAAGGTGTGCAGATGTGCATTGCCATGAAAGATCACAATGCCCTTGGATGTCAGTCCTTTGTATTTCATCTGAAGTTTAGACTTCAGCATTTCATTGAGCATCTCACTGTAATGAACACTGCTGATTGTTGAACCTTTTTCCTGACAATATTCCAATACTGGACTTGAGGATTCCAGAAAGCTGTTAGCAACAATTTTCCAGCTGATGGTTGATTTTTGAAGTTTTTCTTGGTCAGCGATTGAGGATGTCTCCATTCCATACTCTGCCATTTATTCTCAGGCTCGTAGGGATGAATCCATGTCTCATCACCAGTAACGATTTTTTAAAAGAAATGTTTACTTTCCTTTGAGTATTGGTCCAAATTTTGTTTGCAGGTGCCCACGTTCATATCTGCACAGCAGTGACCTGGGATGGTAAGTGCTGATAAGACAGTGTTTCCAACAGAAGTTTTAATATAATCAGAATGCGGATAATTTTTGACTTACTCTCATATATTCCTTGGAGTCCTGGTGTGGCACTGTGGGATAATGCGTCAGACTGCAAAGTCATTTGAACTGCAAGGTCGGTGGTTCAAGCTCACAAGCTGCTCCTTGGAAACCCTATACAGGGTCGCTATGGGTCAGAATTGACTTGATGGCACTTAACAACAACCGATATTCCTTATTTTTTCTCATGATCCAATACTTTGCCTTGTAACTTAGAACTGGAGACCTGGACTCTAAAGTAGGCACTATTGTTTACAGGCTTTGGAATTTTTTTTTTCCTTCTTTGAAATGAGGGGGCTGAAATCTTTTTCCAAATCTACAGCACTTGATTCAAAAAAATTTTAACTAAAATTAACTTATTGCTGATTGATTGACCATATCATTGTCATTTATGCCACCATATTATAATGGTTATAGGATGAGATCAATGGTTCAGAAAGTTTCCTTCTGTAAGAACAAGCTAATATAAGCCTGCATGTGATGATTCTTCTGAAAATTATTATAGCCAAAATGTTTTTATGTGAAATAAAGAATGAGGCAAAACTTAGTCTACACAACTGAGGCTAAGTTTTTCTAAGAAACAAAACAAAAAGCACCCTCAAACTGAAACGACCTTAGCAGCATTTTCATAATTATTCTCTTGTTTACCAATTTTAGAACCATGGAGTCCTGGTGTGGTATTATAGGATAAGCACTAGACTGCTAACCCCAAGGTTGGTGGTTCAAACTCACCAACCACTCCTTGGAGACCCTATACAGGGTCGCTCTGAGTTGGAACTGACGCAATGGCACTTAACAACAACCATTTTTGAACCAGATCTGCATAAATTATAGTAAACAAGAAAACAATCTCATCATTCTTTTGACATTGATATAAGCACTGTAGGATATGCACTGGACCACAAGGTCAGTTTGCACCACAAGGCTGACAGTTCAAACTCACCAGCTGCTCCTCAGAATCCCTATACAAGGTCACTGTGAATCACAACTGACTAGATGGCATTTAACAACAAATGTGTTTACATACAAAACCATTGCCGTGCAGCCAATTTTGACTCATAGTGACTTTAGAACAGGATAGAACTGCCTGTTAGGCTCTCCAGGGTCCTATTGTGGCACATGTAAGGTAAGCACTGGATTGCTAACCTCAGGGTTGGTGGTTCAAACTCACAAGTTGCTTCTTGGGAATTCTACACAGGGTTCCTATGAGTCCGAATCGACTCACTGACACTTGACAATAGGCTTACCAAGGTTGTGGATTCTTATATGGAAGCACATCTTTTTCTGTCATAGCAGCTGGTGGGGTTGAACCACCTACTTTTTGGTTAGCTGTCCAGCGCTTAACTACTGTGGCACCAGGGTTCCTTTGATCACATACATGATGCCAAATTATAGAAAACAGTCTAAAAGCTGTACAAGTATAGTTGCAATTAAAATGTGAGTGCAGTCAAAAAATCATTTTGACTGGGCTCACATTGCCAGATTGCTAGCTATATAATTGGTAACCACACCTAAAGAAAATATGAATTTGGAGTCAGTTTAAAATTTTGCTATGAATACAAGTGTTTAAACTTTTCTTCTGAATTTTTCTGCCTTTCAGATTAGAAGTTTTCAACTAAAACACTGCTTTTGTATTTATTTTGCCCTAAAAATCATTTTTTGACCTAAATTGTTTTTTTTAAAAAGCCTCAGTACCTTAATACTATTATTTGTGATGGGTCAATCATTTATGTGTAGTATTTACTTTTATCATCTAAGCAACTATGTAACTTCCATTTTGCAAGTTATTTCCATTTATAAATAAGAAAAAATGAGCTTATTAAGTAGCATTAGCCTTAGTAGTTGCTGTTGCTAAGTGCTGTTATATAGGGTTTCCAAGGAGCAGCTGGTGGGTTTGAACTGCTGACCTTGTGGTTCACAGTTGGGAGTTGATCCTACAGTGCCATACCAGGAGTTGCCTTAGAGTCGATTCCAATTCATGGTGACCCTGTGTGTGTCATAGTAGAACTGTTTTCAAGGTTGATTTTCCTGAGGAGGATTTATTGTTGTTAGGTGCCATGGAGTTGGTTCCGATTTATAGAGACCCTGTATAGTGTTTCCTAGGAGCATCTGGTGGGGTTGAATTGTTGACCTTGTAGTTAACAGTCCAGTGTTTATCATACAGTCTTTTTTCAAGGTGCCTCTGAGTGGACTCTAACCTACAGCGTTTTGGTTAACAGTAGCGTTTGCTAACCATTTGTACGAGCCAGGATGAAGCCATATATTTAATGGTCAGTTTCATTAACCACAAAACCTTTTGTCCTGTTTGCAGCATGTTTCATGCTTCCATGTGCTAGAAATCACACACTATAGTGTGTTGAAAATGTCCCTGTAGTGATTTTCCTGGATCATAGGAAAAACCTAGGGGTATCCGTGAATAAATGAACTGGCTTCAGAAATACTAATGTCTCCCTTTGTAAATTCCTTTATGGTTAGGGATAGACATCCAGATTCTAAATGGACGCATTTCTGGGTTCATTTTTGTCATCTGTATTTCTGCCCATTGGTAGATTTTTCCAGGCTTCCCCTCACCCTTCTGCACATGATCTTTTTTATTTATTTTTTTTCTTTCCATTTTTCATGGGAAGAGACCTGACCTGGGACACTTGCCTATTTTATATATAGAACTATAAACATAACGATACCCTCCAGCAATGAGGAAACCTGTGAGCTGTAAATGCCTGTGTCTCCAACTAATTCACAGAATTCCCTCCAAGGGAGGGACTTATTTTGCATTTGAACTCCAAAACACCTTTCAAGATTGTTAAACTTAACACCAGCCTGAAAATCCCAGTCATGCTGGAGATCAATTAACAGCTTCTAGTGCTCTACTAGCTCCCTTTAAGGGGTTTGCCTTTCAGAATAGGTAATTTGGCCACAATCACATTTGGATCAAATTGGGGGTGGGGAACAGTATTATTTTGTATGATAGGAGGCTGGTTTTTAATTTTCGAAACTACTAGGGGCTTGATCTTTTACTTTCTTATTGAGCTAATGGGCATATGGTATCATTCCCCTATATTTTATCACTTTTTAATCTCAGCTCATTTTTCCTGTACACACTTGTTTTATTTGATTTCATTCTTTCCATTGCAAGATTGCTTTCCTTCTTCTCACATTGGGATTTAAATGCTTGGAGTATCTCCCTCAAATTTTCCCAAGCCAGTCTCACATTGCATCAAAATTCATTACTTGATTACCCCTTATTATTTGCCATTGGCTTTAATATTTGAATTAAAAATCTTTTATAACAACAGCTGATGATTATTGTAGAACATTTGCACAACTAGATAAAGGGTAAAGATGAAATAAGAGCCACTACAATATAATCACTCATAGCTGTTGTTGTTGTGAGGTGCTGTCGAGTCAGTTCCGACCCATAGTGACCCTGTATAGGGTTTCCAAGGAGCAGCTGGTGAGCTTGAACTGCCAACCTTGCAGTTCAAACAACTTTGCAGTCTGGTGCATTAACTCACAGTGTCACACCAAGACTCCCACCCATAACTAGCCACTGCTAATATTTTGGTATAGAGTTTTTGTTTCTTTGCATATTCTCAGTTACAAATATTATAATAGCTGACCATGTTGTATAAATTATTTTGTAACCCTCTTATACAATAGAATTTAAATAGCTATCTACTTGAAAATTCCTTTAAAATCTCATTTGTAGTAGTTTTATAATTTCTCATTATATGGATATACAGAGTTATTTTAAATTCATTATTGGACTTGAGGTTATTTCTACATTTTTTGGCAATTTGAAACAAGTCTATAATAAGCAGCCTTGGAGAATAAATCTTTGACATTCATAATCATTCCTTAGAATACATTCTTTAAAAAGAGATTATTAGGTTATAGATTATATGAAATTCTAAGACTGTCTTCATTTTTCTAATATCCCTTCCAGGATCCTTTTATCACTATAGGATAAGCACTGGACCTCAAGGTCAGTTTGAACTACAAGATCAGTGGTTCAAACTCACCAGCTGCTCCTCAGAAATCCTATACAGGGTTGCTATCTGTTGTAACTGACTCTACCACACTAAAGAATAGTAACAACTAGTGTTGATAGTTCATTACTGTTTCTTCACAGTCTGAGTATTATTAATTTAAAGTTATATTGATAGTTAAAAATGTATTGTATTAAATTATCATTTATTTTAATAATTGAAAATGTTGAATTTATATATTCTTCTAGTCCATTTTTATTTGTGTGTTGTGTTTATTGCCTTTGTTCATTGCTCAGTTGTCTTATTAATTAATAAGGAACCAGACAGTAAATCTTTAATGTCATATCAATATTGTTTTTGGTTTTTGTAAAAATTTTTTCAATTATTTTGTTTCAGGCAGTTTAAGAATATATATGAAATCCATCTTTTACTTTAAAATGCTTGTTGCTTAGATGTTATCATTAACAACATGTTTCCACCCATACATTGCATACATTTCCAAGTATTGACATCGTTTCTAATACTTTAGGGTGTCCTGATGTGGCACAGCTAGGCAAGGGCTGTAGTTCAAATACACCAGCACTTACTTTGCTAGGAATCAAAACTGACTTGATGACACTTCACACAAATAACTATTATTTTTGTGATTTTTTAAAAACGTATATCTATGTTATTTAAAAGAGTCTAGAGCATAAGAATAGATTTTTAAAAAATAATAGAAGGAGAGGCAGAGGAGTCCTTCATACCACCTCCCACACCCAAGAATCTCCTGAGCTGATAGGTGAGGTAGGAATGCATCTTGCTGTGCTAAGTGCAGAGATGTGTCATCATCATTTGGAAAGGAAGTGACAAGGGAGAGAGGTGCAAGCCTGGTGAACCCCACTTGTCTATTCTGATGGTGGTTGAGTGCAGTCAGTGTTTTCCAACACATGACTGGCTTCTTCTTTGGCTTATCCCATATTACCCAGATTTTTCTGAGTCTCATCCAAACTGAGTATGAAGATAATACTTTACAAGGCTAGCAGACATTTATAAGTCACCCTGAAAAAGAAGAGGCCATTAAAATCCAGAGGTACAGAGAGGCTTGGAAAGGAAAACAAGGCAACGGGACTGTTGTAAAATCCATCTCAGATCATTTGTTTGCAGTGTGTGACCCCTTTACATGTCTTTATTGGCTAGAACTGGTCTTACTTAGGACTGTATCCACAATGCTTCAAATGTGAAAGGTACTTCTTTATTGAAATCCATAGAAAATGGACCAGTCCCTGGAGAAAGATACCATGTTTGGTAAAATGGAGGGTCAGAGAAAAAAAGGAAGACCAGCAGCGAGATGGATTGGCAAAGTGTCAGCAGCGATGGGCTCAAATGTAGCAATAATTGTGGTTGATGCAGGACCAGGCAGTGTGTCGTTCTGTTGTGCTATAAGTAGGTATGGATTGCACCCAAGAGTAACAACACAGCAGTAATAATAATTAATAATAATGGTAACTTGAGTCAAAATTTTTCTGCACTCTGGCTTTAGAATTTATTTTAATTAACTTTATGAAAAGAAAAATGCATAATTTAAAAACCTAATCTCCTTGCTTTTCGATACACTATGTCAATTTGTTGACAAGTTTTTGTATTTGATTATTACAAAATGTTTAAGTTGAGTTGTGAGCCAAGAATGCATCACTCTCTTAACTTCTTCATCAGAGGTGACTCTTCATCCTCGAAGGGCTGCTCTTAGGGCACCAAAGAGGTGAAAGTCCAATGGACCAAGATCAAGACTATAGGGAGAATGCTTTAACACCTCAAAATGAAGTTTCTGCAGTGTGTCCACAATGTGGACAAAGGTTTGTGGACGTGCATTGTCATGCAAGCTCACGATGCCCTTAGATAGTAGTCCTCTGTGTTTAATCCCAAAGTAGGTTTCACTCTTCAGTGAGCACCTCACTATAATGAGCACTGTTGATTGTTGAACTTTTTTCCTGATAGTGTTCTAATACTGGCCCTTAAGAATCCCAGAAAACTGTAGGCATCAATTTTCCAGCTGATGGTTGACTTATAAACTTTATCTTGATTGGTGATTGAGGATATTTCCATTCTACACTCTGCCGTTTACTCTCAGTAGTAATGATTTTTTTTAAAGAAACATTTACCTTCTTTTGAGTATCAGTCTAAAATTTGTTTTCAGATTTCCAAACACTTCTGTTTATGCTCCTCTGTAGGTTGTTTTGGTACCCATCTTCCACAAACTTTTTGGAATCCAAGTCTGTCATGGATTATTTCATAGGCAATGTCATGGCTAATTTGCAAATGATTTGACACATAATCCACTGTTACTCATTTACTCGACAGAATTACTTCACATGCACACTCAATGTTGTCATCAACTTTGGATGAGGAAGGGTATTTTAATATAACTGGAGTGTGGATAATTTTTGACTCACCTTCATACTAATTTGTTATCATTGCTGTATACTATAATAATATGTATATAGCATGTTACATGCTGTATAATACTACAACTATGTGCCAAAAGCTACCTTATTTAGTCTATGCATAAATTTAATTTTCTTCACTGCCACTATTTTGGTTTTTAATCTTACCAGTTTATAGATGAGGAAACTGGAACACGGCAAAGTACTTTACTATTCCATGCTGTTGAGTCTGTTTAGACTCATAGCAACACTATATAGCGTTTCCGATGAGAAGTTTGCAGGATTGAAGCACCGACCTTGTAGTAGCAGTAGAACTCTGTGACAAAGTATAGAGGGATGTTTATAAAAAGATAAAGTGAGTGACTCAGACTTTGTACTGCAAAAATCACAGGAAACACCATGGTTAAAAAAATTGAAATGGAACAATTAAATTCAATTCTATTTTACATTCAAATATTTATTGAATATATATTATGTGTCTAGAATTGTGCTGAGTTAGAAAACAAAAACAAAACAAACAAAACCCAACCAGCTAATATACATAAATCAATTAAACAATATAAGAAGCTCAATAATGTAATAAGCAAAATATAACCAAGTGCTGACATTAAATGCTATAGGTCATTGGGCAGAAATGAAGAAAATTTTAACTTTGGTTTGTAGAAATATTAAAGGAAGAGGTAGAATGACAAGACCTTTATGGGATGTTCAATATTTGATTAGCAAATAGCAATTGATGCAAACCCTCCTTCACCATGCCTTATGCTTAAGTTGGAGGGAGAGTGTTGAAATAATAAGTCATGATTGATTTTCTACCTGCATGTATCCCCTTTCTCTACTTTCAGTAAGGATGTCTAAGTTTGATACTATAGTATATTTAGGGGTTGAGTTTTGCTGCATATAACAGAAAAACAAAAACACAAATAAGGTGTAGCTTAAATGCATTAGGAGTTATATTTTCTCTCAAATACTATTATAATAACAACAACTACTGCTAATGAAGAGACAGTCTAGTAGACTCTACATATCATGAGGTACCACTTTACTCTAAATTTCTGCTCTACCATTTTTATGGTGTAGTCTTTATTTTTGTGTTTGCAAAGTAACAGTTGAAGCTCAAATCATTTATTCAAGAAGATGAAGAAGGATAAAAAGCAAAATAGCGAAGGGAGTAAGTCAGCTGAAACGATCCCATTTGAAAAGGTTTATCTGGAATTTCCTTACATGGAAATTTGTCTTTATATTTTATTGAACTGTGGGAATGTAGGTTTTAAGAAAGGAATCATAAAACCTTCAACACAATGAGGGTTCTCTTAACAAGAGTAAAATTAGAGACTAGATATGAATAGGAAAATAGCAGTCTCTTCTGAAAAGAATTTGAAATTGATATTTCAAATAAAATGTAAAAATTACCAATTATGAAATACTGAGTAGAATATTAATTATCTATTTCATTGCTTGAATCATTTACTGATGAAGATTGAAGACAGCAACCATCAGTATGGATCATAGACAATTAAAGAAAGCAAAAGTCCTTATAACTGGACCAATAAACAAAATCATGATGAATGTAGCAAATATGAGGATAAGTCAAAAAGTGTTGCTACAGAAATTATAGAACCCTTTTTTCTCATCTTTCTTTCCTTGAAATTTTTATTGTGAAGTAAGTGAAGGTTTACAGAGCAGACATTCAACAGATCATATACGTTGCTTCATCGCAATGATTGGAATCTCCTCCATGTCACTTATCCTACCTTTGTTTCTCATTTCTAGTCCCTCCTACCCTACCCTTCTGAACTTTGTACCTAGGTCAATGTTTTCCTTTTGATCTTGAATGATTCACCATTCCACATTGAGAATACCTTACCAGTGCTGTTGTCCCTCATGTATATTTCTATCGATTGCTTGGGCCATGCGAGTGAGTTCCATTCCAGATTTGAAGGATGACCGAGGGTTCTATCCAGTGTCTTTCTGACCAATAAACCGTCTTTTAAAAAAAATAATCTTGAGTTTTATTCTTTATTTTATCCTGCTCTCTATGGGGCCTTCTTATGTGATTTCTTTTAGACCAGTTAGTTGTGGTAGGTTGGCACCATTCTAATTCTTCAGTTTTCAGAGTCTTAGAGACTGATGTTCAACTGTTCCATTATTTCACTGAATTAATAGATTCTAAACATCTTAAATTTTCATCACTCTTCTTTCCTCTGCACATGAAAAGACCATTAGTTGCACCTTATATGGCCACTCATGAGTTTTGAAGATCCAAGTAGCTACTCACCAAAGTAGAAGTTGAGCGATGTCTTTGGGAACTGTTAGGCAAATTGGCCATGGTGTCCCCTGACACTATGGTCCTGAGCCCCAGATCCAAGAACTCATTTCCTCAAGATGTTTGGCAGTGCATAGATCCCTTTCTTAAACAAAAATATCAAAATGTGAAGCTATTGTTTCTGGATTATACTTCATCTAGATCTATACACTATAGCTGGAAGGTGGTGTTTTTAATCTCTCTATTCTTCCAAAAAGAAATCTGTGCTTTTTGATTTATATCATGTCAAAATGGCAGCTTTTGGAATCCTTATGGGACTCAAACTGTGCTCTTTACAAAATTCTTTGAGTTGGGGGAATAAAAAGAAATCTGAAGGGGCAAGATAAGGGTTGTAGAGTCGATGCAATAGGTTTCCCAAGAAAATTTTTATAGGATAGTCTTTGCTAACTTTGATGAATTAGCAGGCGCATTGTTGTGATGGAAAAAATATCATTGTTGTTAGGGGTCCTTAAGTCGGTTTTGACTCACAGCAACCCCATGTACAGCCCCATAAGGAAACACTGCCAAGTCCTGCACCACCCTGACAATCTTTCCTATGTTTGAGCCCATTGTCAAAACCACTGTATCAGTCAATCTCATTGAGAGTCTTCCTCTTTTTCACTGATGCACTTACCTTACCAAGTATGACGTCCTTCTCTAGTGTCTCATAAAATCTCAAAAGAAGAAATATCACCATCTTCACTTCTAAGGTACTTTCTGCTTGCACTTCTTCAGGAAGTTCAGTGTATTTAATAGTTTCGCCAACACCATAAATCAAAGACATCAATTCTTCTTTGGTTGTCCTTGTTCATTGTTCAGCCTTTGAATGCATGAGATGACTCTGAATATCATGGCTTGAGTCAGGTGTACCTTAGTCTTCAAAGTGACATCTTTGCTTTTTAACACTTTAAAGAGATCTTTTTGCAGTAGATTTGTCTAAAGCAATGCACCATTTGATTTCCTGACTGCTGCTTCTATGGGCATTACTTGTGGATCTAAGTAAAATGAAATTCTTGACTACTTCAATCTTTTCTTCATTTATCACAATGTTGCTTACTGGACCAATTGTGAGAAATTTTGTTTTCTTTATGTTGAGGTGTAATCCTTATTGAGGTATATACAATTTGATCATCATCAGTAACTGCTCAATTCCTCTTCACTTTTAGTAAGCAAGGTTATGTCATGTGAATATCGCCAGCTGTTAATGAATCTTTCTTCCTAATCTGTCTTAGTCTGGAAGCAAGTTCTGTTGAAACTTTTTCACGATGGGTGAATCTGCTGTTATTGAAATACTGGTGACATGGCTTCCAGCATCACAATAGCTTGTAAACTACCTTAGATTAACAAATTAGTGATGGCTGTTATATAGAGAGTTGTTATGAGATGAAACTGAGTGGATGACACCTAACAACAGCACTTTGTTACTTCATAGGGCTACTGTGAGTATGAAATGTGGAAATTCTTATAAAGTTGGTGGACGCAGTAGGTATTCAGGAAATATTAGCCAAGCTTTTTCTGTTATAATTAAAACTTTTAAATGAAACGAACTTCTGTCTATAAAGAGACGAATAGAACAGATTGTTCAAGAAATGTTAGCTGTGATTTTGCTGTTATGAAATGTTTTATTCTCTGTGATTCCTTACTTCTGCTTCATAAATTATATGAATACAATACTATGCAGAGGTTTTTATTTCCTATCTACATAATTGTTACAGGTTTAACCTTAAGGAAGATGGCAGTGTTTTCTAATCATGTAGCATAAAACATCATTTATGAAGAATGTTTTGGGAAGCTGTAGCAGATGACAGTGTTCATCTGCCTTACTGGAATGCTCTAATTTATAACAGGTTGATTCATGAAAGTTTGTTGGAGTCAAGGTTGCTATAATGAATGTCCTATGTGTGTAAGACCATTTGAGAACTCTCGCTTAATATATTCTGTCTCACATTCTGAAAGGCATGCAAAGGACAATGAATATGAAAGAAAGCACACTTTCAAAAACTGCTATAACTTAGAATCATAGACTCACTAAATTTTATAGTTGGGCATATTTTAGAGAGGAAACTGAGGCTCAGCGTGTTCAGAATGAATAAGTGAATCACCAAAGTTCACATGAAGTCACATGAAATAAAACGTAAGAATATTTCACAGGAGATATTTTTTGTTCCATTTTATAATGGAACTGGCATATAATTACTTAGTTGTGTTCTCTACCTTAATAATGAAAAACTATAGTTTGGGATAAATGAATTGATTAAAAAATAAAGATATTGAAATCCACATGTAGAAAATATGTCTGATTTTGTATTTTTTTTCCCCTTCATGAGATCATGAGATTTTACTCTTTATTTATTGATTTTCAATGAGACTGAGAGTTAGATTCTTCTCTTGTTTCTTAAGCCTACTATTACCTACAGATAGGAAACCAAGAGAAAAGTAGTGCTAACAAATGGTTAGGTGGTGACTTACTTTCAGAATCAATGCCAGTTTCCAAATGACTATGTAAAGCAGGGAAGTTAACCACTCCAAACTTAGATTTTTGTTACCTTTAAAGGAGGATAAGAATAGAACTTACCTGATAGTGTTCTTAGGAGGTTTAAATGAGGTAAAACATTTAAAGGCCTTATAGAATTCACACTCTTATTATGAGTAGCAGTACCAAGCATAACAGCTAACATCTACCTAACAAATATCAGAGATATTGCTGTGTTGAAAGTCAGTATAGTGGACTGACTCTGTAGGATCAGCACTGGACTGCGAACCACAAGGTCAGCAGTTCAAACCCACCAGCTTCTCCTCAGAAACCCTATACAGAGACACTCTGAGATGGAACTGACTGCATGGCACTTAATAACAACATAGCAGCCACAGAATTCCTCATATTTTATGTAAGTGACTACTTGTGGCACGGTGGGTTAGTGCGCCAGACTGCAAAGCCATTTGAACTGCAAAGTTGGTGGTTCAAGCTCACCAGCTGCCTTGGAAACCCTATACAGGGTTGCTATGGGTCAGAACCGACTCGACGGCACTTCACGACAACTACTTTATTACTCTGCAATCTTTTCAAGGAACCACAACCATGCAATGGTGAAACCAACCCAAAGCTCAACGGGATAAAGACTTGACCATTTGCCTTCATAAAGATTGTTGTTGCTGGGTACTTTGGAGCCAATTTTGATTCAGAGTAGAATGACTCCATAGGATTTTTAGGCTGTAATCTTTATGGCTTTATGGGAGCACATCACCAGGTTTTCCTGAAGAACTGGTGAGTGAGTTCAAGCTGCCAACCTTTCAGTAAGGAGGTGAGTAAGTTAGTATTGCCAAGAAAGCCCCATGGGGCAGTGCTAGTCTGTCACTGTGAGTTACAATGGACTCTTGCCAGCTAGCAACAGCACTAATCTTTGAAAAATCCTATTGGGTGGTTGTTGTTGTTGTTGTT
>NW_006408533.1:13487740-13497924 GCF_000296735.1 Chrysochloris asiatica
GGCAGTCCATGGCACTTTCAGTATTCTCCTCCAACACCACAACTCAAAGGCATCAATTCTTCTATGATCTTCCTTATTCACTGTCCAGCTTTTGCAACCATATGAGGTTATTGAAAATACCATGGCTTGGGTCAGACGCCCCTTAGTCCTCAAGCTGACATCTCTGCTCTTCAACACTTTAAAAAGTTTCTGTGCAACAGATTTGCCCAATGCAATATGTCATCTGATCTCTTGGGTATAGGAAACTTTATCACTCAGTCTGTTTTTGCGTTGGTGACTCTCGATATGTCAGTGTTAATAGAATACACGCTAATGGCATTTAAGAAGAGTTCAACCTACTTAGGACCACCTTAGCCTGCAGATCATTGATAAAAACAGCTGGAGCTAACATCTGTGCCTTGCAAATCTTTTGCAGTCATAACAAAACCAGCCTGATATCATAACCGCATTATGAATTTCAACTCGTGTATAGGAAAGATGCCTATGAAACCTGAGAATACTGGGAGCATAAAATGAGGGTCTTGTCCTTTAACCCTGCTTTAGGAAGAACCAATGAAGAGAGACTTACAGGAAGTGTACATTGCACAATTTCTTAAGTGAGCATGAATTCACCTTTCTGGGTTGATGTAGTTTGGCAAACCTGTGCCCTTTTAATGAGTCTCACCATTTTTAAGTTGCAATAAGAATATGTTTGAAATTGATCACTCTGATATATAGTTTAAAAGATAATATCAGGTGAATAATTTAAAAAAAAAAACAAAAAAACGTTGAGTAGGATTCTCTTCTTTTAAACATTAGATTACCGAAAGTGCCTTTTGTCTCCAGTGCGTTTGGTCACCCTGTAATCACTAATGGAGCCCCTCTGACAATTATAACTTATGTCCCTGGTGACAGATTTTCCTACATAATTCTCATTCAATGCTTTGGAATCCTGGGGCAGAAAGAAATTATGTAAATATAAGTTTTTATTACTGTTTTGTTTTATGACTTTTTCTCCTCTGGTTTTTATTGCCTCATATAATACAGGTAAACATGGTGATCACACGTTGAGATGGGGGTTTCTGTTCTAATGTGTCTGTTCTCATGCTTTGCATTCAATCCATGTTAATTTAATTATCCATGATTTCTTAGGCAAAGAGAGGAATGTAGACTCCATGCTGTCTGCAACTACTTCAGTCATTCCTTTACTGCCCGTGACACCATGTGAGACTTACAGATGCTAAACTACCTCTCCCTGTATCAGCTCAAACAAAAAATGCTAACCATATGCAACTCCAACCTGTTTATCCTTAAGCAATGCAAAGCCATGCCGTGCTACAGACGGGCAGTCAGGGAGAGAACCAAGCTGACACTTCACCTAGGGTTACTTTGTGAGAAAAGCAGAGCTTGGAATCACAAGATTTCAAGGCAGAGACTGTTGAGCTGGATTTCTTTCTGGATTTCCAACTTTTCTTACCGATAATAAAGGCAGGGGCTTATCAGAAATTTTATTCATATGAATAGAAGCGATGAGCAACTGTTTAAAAGATTAACTCTTAGATTTTATATTTGGAATCCGAAATATTTGGAGGGCCTGTGGATTCTACATGCCTACATACTCTGACATATTAGCTACTGGTAGGAACTGAGACATTTATTAGGGAAAAAAATGAGGAGTCTTAATTTATTTTTATTCACATTAAATTTGAAAGATAATTTTCTGGAAAACATTGGCTTTTCATGTATTTCTGAGTACCTTTGGGAATAAAACCAACTCAGGAGATTACTAAATACAGGAAGTGTAAGTGCTATTAGAACAAGAAAAAAGTAGAAGAAAGATTTGAGATGGCATTAGACTACAAATTTGTAATCTCAGTCTCTCTTTTTTCCCTTCAAAATAGGTTTATTTACCCATGTGTTTAAATTTTCTCCTTTTTATTGGGAAACGAGTCCCACTTACACAACACAGTTATTTCCATTTGCTCATATTCCCTTTTAAACTTCATTCCTTTTATCCCTGATATATTAATTGCCAGAGAGACCCAAACAGATTTGGTAAGATGACCTAAGGGAAGTGTTGAGCTTGAATTGCTGACCTTGCAGTTCAAACCAACTTTGCAATCCAGTGCATTAACCCACAGCACCACACAAGGACTCCAACTATCCCTTAAAATGTACTCCTGAAAATATTCAAATATAACTCACTGAATAATTGTAAGGACTCATTGTGCCAATACATGTAAAAACTGCCTTGTAAGGAGTCAGGCACACTTAGAGCTAGTATGGTGATTAGTATTTCCCACTTAGGCATCACATTCCAAGTAGTGTGAAGTCTGTTTGATTACAACTAAAATCAGATTAGTAGTCAGCAACATAAAATAGAAAAAATATATGAAATAAATTAAAAAAAAAACCAACACCAAAAAACCAAGTGGGGTTTATCTCAGAAATGCAAAATAGGTTTAACATAGGACAATCAATCAACATAATGATCCATATTAATAAAATAGAGGACAAAAGTCTCTTGGTTATATCAATGTTGTTGTTGTTGTTATATGCTGTGGAGTCGGTTCTGACTCATAGCGACCCTGTAGATACATAAAAAGCATTTGATGAAACCTAGTACTCTTTCATAATAAAAACACTCAATCAACTAGCAATATAAGGAAACTTCTTTAGCATGATAGAGGGCATCTAGAAAAACTCACATTCAAATCATAATGGTGAGTGATAATTTTTTACCCTTATGATCAAGAACAAAACAAGAATGTCCACTCTTGCTAATTCTACTCAATACTTTTCAAGAGGTTCTAGCTAGGGCAATTAGCTAAGAAAATGAATTTACAATCATTCAGATTGTAAAAGATGAAATAAAACTATGTGTTCACAGATGAAATGATCTCATATAGAAAATCATAAAGAATCCACCAAACGTTTTAGAACTGATAAGTGAGTTCAACAAGGTTTTAGGATAAAAGGTCAATATTTAAAAATCAATTAGGTTTCCATATACTACAAATGTACAATGCAAAACAAATTAAGAAAGTGATTCTACTTATAATGGTACTATAAAGAATAAAGTGTTTAGGAATACATTTGATGAAAGAAGTAAAAGACTTGTACATTGAAAACATTGTGGAAATTAATTTTAAAAGACTGAAATAAGTGGATTCCTGGTGTGACGCTTTAGGATAAGCCCTGGACTGCTAGCCACAAGGTTGGTGTTCAAACCACCAACTATTTCCATGCTGTTTCTTGGAAATCCTGTACAAGGTTGCTATGAGTCAGAACTGACTCAGTGACATTTAATAACAATAAATAAATGGAAAGACATCCAAGTTCATAGATTGGAAAACTCAATTTTGTTAAAATGGCAATAATATTCCCCAAAGTGATCTACATATTTAATACAATCTCTACCAAAATACCTGCTATAATACTTTTGAAGAAATTAACAAGTGGATATTAAAATTCATATGTTATTGTTAAGCGCTGTTGAGTCAGTTCTGACCCATAGATACCCTGTATAGGGTTTCCGAAAAGCAGCCGGTGAGCTTTAACCACCGACCTTGTGGTTCAAACTAACTTTGCAGTCCAGCACATTAGCCCACAGCACCATACCAAAAGACCCAATATATCCAAAACAGTCTTGGAAAATAACAAAGTTGGAGGATGGACTCATGCTTCCTGATTTTGAAATTTACTTTGAAGCTACAGTAATTAAAAGAGTGTGGTACTGACTAAAAGATAGCCAAATCAATGCAATAGAATTGAATTTCCAGATACACACCCTCAAGGTACTAAAACAATTTGAGTAGGACAATAGTTATTTCTAGACAATAGTTATGCCAACAAATGTCTCTGGGACAACTCTATACCTACAAGAATGAAGTATCACTTATCATAAAACAAAACCCAGAATGAATTATAGAGGCAAATGTAAGGCTAAAACTATTGAAGTCTAAGAGTAAAGCAAAGGTTACATTTTTGTGACTTAGGGTTGGACAATATATTCTTAAATATGACCAAAAGTACAATCTACAAAAGAAAAAAGTAGACACATTGGATTTTATCAGAATTAAAGCTGTTTGTACTTCAAAGAACAACACAAAATGAGTTAATGGACTACACCCTGAACAAGAAATAATATTTACAAATCATATGTTTGAGAAGGGACTTGTATCTATAATATCTATAAAGAACTTGGAAACTCTATCCAGGGTTGCTATGAGTCAGAACCAACCCTATGGCACTTAACAACAACAACAAAACAATAAATAGACAAATAGCAAAGTTGAAAGAAAACTGTAAAATGTTTGAACAGGAACTTTTTCAAAGAATAAAAAAAATGACTAATAAGCACATGAAAAGACATTCAATGTTACTGAATATAGTCACTGAAATGCAAATGAGCACCACAATGAGATGCTACTTCACATTCAGCTAAAAATAAAGAAGACAGTAAAAAGTGTTGGTGAAGATGTGGAGTATTTGAAACCTACTGCATAGCTGATGAGAATATAAAATATTGCAGTCACTATGGAAAAGAGTCTGACATTTCCTCAGTTTAGCCCTCAAGATTTTTTATTTCACTCTTAGAAATATACCCAAGAGATGTGAAAACATATAACCAGACAAAAAAGTGTACATGACTGTTCACAAAAACATTATTTATAATAGCAAAAGATAGAAACGACCCAAATTTCCAAGAACTAATGAATAGATTAAAAAGTGTGGTATAACCTCACAGTGGAATATTGTTAAGTGCTGTCAAGTTGGTTCTGACTAATAGCAGGGTTTCTGAGGAGCAGCTGATGGGTTTGAACTATCCGCATGTGGTTCTCAATCTAGTGCTGATTCTAGAACACCACAACAGAAGTACATACAATGGAATATTATTATTCAACAATAGAAAGGAATGAAGTACTGATACATGCTTCAACATGGATGAACCTTGAGAATCACATGTTAAGTGAAAGAAGTAAGTAACAAAAGCCTGCTTATGATTTGATTCATTTATATGAAAGGCCCCAAATAGGCAAATCCATAGAGACATTAAGTAGATATTTGGTTGTCAGGGACTGGGAGGAAAGGGAAATGGGAATAACTGCTAATGGGTATCAGGCTTCTTTCTGAGGTGATAAAACTGTTTTAAAAGTAGGGGGTTGTGTTGGTTGCACTACTCTGAATATGCTAAAATATCACCTCCTGAATTTCAATAATGTGAATTTTATTGCATAAGACTTGCATCTCAATAAAAGTATTAACAAAGAAATAACTGGTAGTAAGTTTTTCCTTTTTTTTTTTTTGCTTTTGCACTTCCATTTTATTTGTTTCAGAGTGTTTGTGTTTTCAGAGTCTGTAGAGTCCTGTGGAAATCTCCAGTGATTACTGGGAAGACTAGCGTAACATCCTCCAATGAATGCATTCCCAAGAGCCAACGGTTTTATTTACCTTCTGAAATTTATTGAGGCAACTAGTCAGTGTTGTTGCTTATCTTGTTTAAACAGATCTAAAATCAGTCTGTGAAATACCTTATTAGCCTTTAAAAATACACATTCTTTATTTTATTTGTAAACAATCTGTGGTGAGTCAGAGAAAACCAAAATTCATGGATTGGTTAATTACTAAATTTAAACTAATGAATTAGTGTCAGGAAAATATTTTATCTAGTCTATATAAAAAAGTGAAGTCCTGGTGTGGTGCTGCAGAATAAACACTGGACTGATAACCACAAGGCTGGCGGTTCAAACCCACCAACCACTCCTCTGAAACCCTATTGAAGGTCACTATGAGTTGGAACTGACTCCACAGCACTTAACAACAACAACAATATAAAAAATCTCTTCTTTGTTCTATAAAATAATAGTTTTTTTTTTCTCTTATGGGAGGATGCTTTTAGTAAAAAATTTAGCTTCCTTCTCCTTACTTTTAAAAAGTCACATAAACTATCATGACTAATTGCGATTATTGCAACTCTAAAGGTAGATGTTTTGTTGTAGTAAAAAGGGATGAATTTTCGAATTTACAATCCCAGAGCGGAGGACCCAGGGACCATCAAGAGAGAAGAGTGGAAGTGGAGTGTGGGACCCTACCCAGAAAAGCGGGTCCTTCTCTCCATGTCATCATCTCTGCCTCCATCTCTGGTGTCGCTGCTTTTCTGGGTAGAAGTCCACACCAGGACTTCACTTTCTTATATAGCCTAGGTAAAATATTTTCCTGACACTAATTCATTAGTTTAAATTTAGTAATTAACCAATTAAGAGCTCACATTGTAATCATTAAACAATTAAACACTATCTCCATCATTTTTGTGTACAAATAAATGTTTATGAATCATTTCTGCTTGAGTAGTTCTTTGGTGGCACAAATGGTTAAATACTTGCCTAATAGCCAAAAGATTGGAAGTTCATAAAGAGTCCTGGTGTGACTTGTGTGAGGCTACAAGGATAATCCTCTGGACCGAAAGGTTGACAGTTCTCAAATAAACCAGCTGCTCCTTGGAAATCCTATACAGGATCACTGTGAATCTGAACCAACAGGATGACTCTAAAAAACTTCAATATGCGCATACGTATATATACATGTTTAAAGTGTAGTGTCAGCAAAAAAGAGGGGTTCAAACATAGCCACAATCATGATGATGGCTTAGGAACTGACTCGATTATCCCTAACAACAACTACATGAGGGTTGAGGAAGTTAAAACCTAAAGAGCTTTAAGTGGTGAATGTTGTTAAGTGCTGCCGAATTGATTCCAATTCATAGTGAACCTGTAAAGGGTTTCTAAGGAGTGGCTAGTGGGTTTGAACTACCAACCTTGAGGTTAGCAGTCCAATGCTTATGAAAAGTAACAAATAAAAAATGAGGTGACTTGCACCTCTGTACTTCTAAGAGATTCAGGAGTTACCAGTCTAGTGCTGAGCAAGATTGAAGTATGTTGCTGTTGTTGTTATTAAGTGCCATCTAGTCAGTTCTGAAGGAGTTCTGGTAGCGTAGTGGTTACGAATTGGGCTGCGAACCTTAAGGACAGCAGTTTGAAACTACCAGGCGCTCCGCGGAAGAAAGATGAGGCATTCTGCTCCCGTAAAGATTTACAGCCTCGGAAACCCTGTACAGGGTCTCTATGGGTCGGAACCGACTCAATGGCACTTAACAATAACAAGTCAGTTCTGAGTCATAGCAACCCTGAATAGGGTTTCTGAGGAATGGCTGGTGGGTTTGAGCCACCAACTTTGCTGTTAGCAGTCCAGCACTTACCTTACAGTGCCACACCAACACTCCAAGGAATCAGCTAGAGAAAAGAACATCCTTGGGTGGCTCGAACTACCAACCTTTCAGTTATAAGTGGGATGTGCTAACTGCACCATGGAGACACAATTATAGTATTGAAAACCAGGGGTGGTTGGAAATATATTTAAACTGCTAGATGTAGGAGACTTCTAGTAGCCGGTACAGTCAAGAGACTGCCCCCACCTTGACCAGGTGGAAGACTGTGAACTGTTCTGTGAATAAATTATAAGTCTTAGGATTCAGGCTATTGCTTACCAATCAACAATCTTATCTAATAAACAGACTATTCAATATAATCATACTTTACTGAATAATTCTTAAATTCAATAGAAATGAAAATGAGAATAAACCAAATTTTGATGAAAACCTAAAACACATAAAAATTTTTAAAAAGTAAAAACATACTTCAAGGAAACAGATAATGTTAGAAATAGAAGAAGTTATGTACTATATCATTAAAAAAAACCAATTAGGTAAAAATAGAAGGCCAAAATGAATTCCAGGAAGGGGAAGACTGTCTAAGAAAGGAAATAAAGTCAGAATTATTTGGTGTGGCAATATGAGATTAACCGTTGAACCCCGTCGCTATCCCTTGAGAGAAAGACGAGGCTTTATGCTCCCATAAAGATTTCAGTCTTAGAAACGCAATATAAGGTTGTTATGAGCTAGAATTGACCCGATGACAAGGGCTTGATTTTTTTGGTTTAATAGGGATTTTTGAAGATAAGTTGACTTGGTAGTTAAAGATCTTAGCCATAAACCAAAAGATCTATGGTTCAAACCCACTGGTCACTCTATGGAAGAAAAAATTAGCGGTCTGCTTCCATAATAACTTACCTTATTAGGCCATTCTACTCAATTATAGAGGAAATATTGAGTCATAATCAGTTTGACAACAATAGGTTTGTTTTGGATTTGGTTTATTTTACTTATAATTAAAAATCTATATTTTTAAATTTGTAAAAACATAAACACTGAATTTTGCTATAACTATTTTTAGTTATAATTATATTAAAGTGGTAAAGGAAAGTGGTGGGTTTCAAAAAGTTCAGTGATAGATAAAGATGTGGCAGCCTAAGCAAATTATGTATTTAGAGGTGAAAGCCAGGAAAGACAGCTAAAAGAGACTGTGAATATTTTTAAGAAGAAAAACTGGTGAGAATTAGGGTACGTTTTTATTATAACCCATTGAAAATTATTATTGTGTTACAAATTTTAACAGTACCTTTGGATGTTTTTGGACGAAGCAAAATTAAAAGCACAAAAAGATTTAAAAGAAGTTTTAGATGATAAAAAAGGAAAAGTTAATTTGCAAAGTTACATAGCATTATGGCAGGGAAAAATAAATCAAAACAAAACAGATGGGACAGGTTTTGTTGCAAATTGATCATGTCCTTTTAATTTGATCATGTCCTTTTAAACAGCCAGGCCAATGAAGAGCTGGGGGTGAAAATGGTCTACATCAACCAAAGGGTGGTCATGATGAAACTGGTCTTTAGAAGCCCTAAATCTATGATTTCCATGCTGTAGGAAATTGAAAAGAAATTGTAGACCGAGTAATGATACAGCTATAACATCAACTGTTATCAATTTGAGATAGCATTGTATTATATAACCAGTATTACTTCCAAACAAATTAGAGGTAAACCAAAATGATTGCAGTTTCAGGAATAGAGATGAGGGCCAACGTGGAAGGCCATTCCACTAAGTATCATGATCTTTTGTATTCCAGCATGAAGAACAGGAGTTTATTAAAAGGAAAGCAAATGTCCAGGGGCAAAAGAAAGTTAAAAAACCCACAGATTTATGTATGCAGCAGTTCCTCAAGTAGAGTCATCTTCTTGATTGTGCCACCATTTGAAGCAGTGTAGTTAAGAAATCTCTGGTAAGCAGTGTCAGGTCCAATCATGATAAAAAAAAATTTCATTCACATGACAACTCCTAAACATTCTGGAAGAGATAAGCAAAACAAAACAAAACAAAACAACAGGGTCAAGTCAGTGATTCAGAAGTTTGGAGCCCTCAAATTCTATAAATGAAAATGAAGATTCAAAACAATAAGGTGAATACAACTTTTTTAGTATTTTGATTGACAGACTTGTCAATCTCATTATAAAGGGAACTGACAACACCTGAAATTATCTATCAATTTGTCAAAAATATATAACTGCTTAATATATTGGGAGGAATACAAAGTTAAAGGAGGCATATCACTTTTCTTCAAATTATGTAGAGAAGAAAGTAAGTTCAATGAATTATATCGAGATAGATTTAAAAAGACCAAATTTCCTTATCTATATGGGACCAAATTGGCAACAGCACACAAAAGTATAGTCAGGAAATCTAGGAAGCATTGAATTTATGCCAACACAGGAGAACAATCCAGAGAAGGAGGATGAGAATGGTTGCATAGCTTGAGCAATGTAATGAATTGTGCATGTTGAAACTGTTGAATTAGCATATGTTTTGCTGTGTATTTTCTCAGTAACAACAAAAAATAAAATGAACTACATATATACATATATGATTCCTGAGATGGTGCTGTAAGATCAGCACTGGGCTGCAAACCTCAAGGTCAGCAGTTCAAATCCATTAGCTGCTTCTCAGAAACCCTATGCAGGGTGGCTATGGTTCATAACTGACTCGACAGCACTTAACAACAACATAGAGTCCTGGTATGGTGCTGTAGGATAAAGATCTGAATTGCAAGGTTGGTTTGAACCACAAGGTCAGTGGTTCAATCCACCAGGTGCTCCTTAGGAACCCTATTCAGGGTTTCTATGAGTTGGAACAGACTCCATGGCACTTAACAACAACAACATATATATATGAGTATTTATGGAGTCTTTGTGTGGTGCTGTAACATAAGCACTTGACCACAAGGTCAGTTTGAACCTTAAGGTCTGTGCTTCAG
>NW_006408533.1:13498151-13514870 GCF_000296735.1 Chrysochloris asiatica
ACCCATAGCAACCTGTTATAGGGTTTCCAAGGAGAAGCTTGTGAACTTGAACCACTGACCTTGCAGTTCAAATGACTTTGCAGTCTGGCGCATTAGCCTACAGCACATATATACAATATATATGAATATGTATATAATAAAAATATCTAATTTATTACCTTAAACACTGCATTAGCTTAAGCAAATACTCAGCAACACCTATTGAGTACTTATTTATGTTGTTGTTGGTGGTGGTAAGTGCAATCAAGTTGGTTCTGACTCACAGTGACCCTGTACAGGGTTTCTGAATACATGCCGGTACATTTGAATCACCAACTATTCGGTTAACAGTCCAGTGTTTATCCTACAGTGCCACACCAGGGCTCCACTTGTTGATATAATATACTTTAAATCAGTATTTTCAGTGAAGATGGAAGGAAAACTGTCTGAGGAAGGAATTTGAACATTTATCTAGTTTGTTCCAGGCATATGATTATTGTTTTGTTAAGTGCTGTCTGAGTTGGTTCTGACTCATAGCAACCAGGTATAGGGCTTCCAAGGAGCCAGTGGTGAGTTTGGCCTGTCAACCTTGTGGTTCAAATTGACATTGCAGTCATGTGCTTATGCTACAGCGCCATACCAGAAGTCCAGACATATGGTAGATGTTTTGTATTCTTATTCTATTTAAACCTCCCAGTAACTATCTGAGGTTCTTGCTAATTTCTAGGTTTCGTAGAGTAGAAAACCTAAGTGAAAATAATTAAGTACTTTGCTAGAGGTCAAGCAACTAAGTCTTGGCTTTAGTATTTGAGTCTAAGACCGTTCACAGTTTGCAACCAATCCTAGCTTTTGGAATGTGTTGCAATTTAGCAAAGGGAAGGTAGAAAGCATAGTAGTTTTTGTTTGTTTGTTTTTAAGTAATGTTAAATTGATTTGAAGAAATAGCATTTATTCTTAGATTATGCTTTTCTTTTCCTTCTTTTATTTTTTGGTGTAAAATTGGTCCGAGAGAAGATATTTCTGAAATGATGGAAGCTAGTGGTTTTTAAAAGACTCTTTTGTTGTTGTTGTTAAGTACTGTTGAGTTGATTATGAATCATAGCCACCCTGCATAGGGTTTCCAGAGACAGGTTGATGAATTTGAACCACGACCTTGCAGTTAACAGTCCAGTGCTTATCTTACAGCACCACACCAGGACTCCTAACGCTCTTTATGACAATATGATGCATAAGCAAATCTCCATATTTTAAAAAATAAGTGTATATAATGTGAAATCCTAAAGTTTGGTAACAATTGCAACAGAGAAAATTCAGTTTTCTTCCGGAAAATTAAATTGTTACTCCTCAGTAGATATCTTGTTGTTGTTAAGTGCCTTTGAGTTGGTTCCAATGGGTTTCAATGGTTTTAAACTTTTGTGGGAGTAGAAAGTCTGATCTTTCTCCCATGGAATAGCTGGTGGGTTCTACCTGCCAACCTTGTGCTTCACAGTCTAGTATACTTCCCTCTTAATAGATTTGTTGTTGTTGTTGTTTCTAAGAACTGTCAAGTCAGTTCTAACTCATAGTAACCCTGTATAGAGTTTCTGAGGAATGGCTGGTAAGCTATAACCGCCGACCATGGGTTCAAGCTGACCTTGAATTCCAGGGCATTAACCTGCAGAGCTACACCAGGGCTCCATATATGTAAATATATATCCATATATGTAAATATATATATATATATATATATATATATATATATATATACACACACACATTTTTGTTGTGATCGTGACAAGCTATGGACAACATTGTGAAGTATGAGTATTCCAAAACACTTAATTTTGCTCATTAGGAACCTGTACATAGACAAAGAGACAGTTGTTCTGTGATATGCAGATGATACAACCTTGTTTGCTGAAAGCCAAAAGGACTTAAAATTTTATTGATGAAGACCAAAGACCACAGCCTTCGGTATGGGTTTTACCTCAATGTAAAGAAAACAAAAATCCTCACCTCCGGACAAATAAACAACATCCTTATAAATGAAGAAAAGATAGACTTTGTCAATGACTTTAATTTTGCTTAGGTCAACAATCAACACTCATGAAAGCAACAGTCAGAAAATCAAATGATGTATTGCATTGGGAAAATCTGCTCCACAAAGCCTCTTTAAAGTGTTGAAGACCAAAGATGTCAGTTTGAGGACTAAGGTATGCCTGACCCAAGCCATGGTACTCTCAATAACCTAAGATGCAGGAGAAAGTAGGATAGTGAATAAGGAAGACTGTACAAGAATTGATGCATTTGAGTTATGGTGTTGGAGAAGAATATTGAAAGTGCTACGGGCTGTCTTTGATATGGATTACATCTCAATGTCAAGAAAACAAAAATCCTCACCACTGGATCAATAAACAACATTCTTATCAATGGAGAAAAGATTGAAGTTGTCAAGGACTTCATTCTTCTTGGATCAACTATCAACACTCGCGGAAGTAGCAGTCAAGAGATCAGACGACGTATTGCACTGGGCAAATCTGCTGCACAGGAACTTTTTAAAGTATTGAAGAGCAGAGATGTCAGCTTGAGGACTAAGGTGCGCCTGACCCAGGCCATTGTGTTTTCAATAGCCTCATATGGAAGCGAAGGCTGGACAGTGAATAAGGAAGATCATAGAAGAATTGATGCCTTTGAGTTGTGGTGTTGGAGGAGAATACTGAAAATGCCATGGACTGACAAAAGAACCAATAGATCTGTTTTGGAAGAAGTGCAGCCAGAGTGCTCCTTGGAGGCCAGGATGGCTAAGCTTCATCTCTCATACTTTGGACATATTGTCCGGAGGAAACAATCGTTGGAGAAGGATGTCATGTTGGGTAAGGTGGAGGGTCAGAGAAAAAGAGGAAGACCTCTAACGAGATGGATTGGCCAGGTGGCATCATTGATGGACTCAAGTGTGGCAGTGGTAGTGAGGTTGGCCCAGGATCAGACATTGTTTCATTCTGCTGTGCATGGGGTCGCTATGAGTCGGTTCCGACTCGATGGCACCTGACAACAACAACAACGGGTTGCCAAAAGAACAAACAGATCTATGTTGGTAGAAGTACAGCCAGAGTGCTCCTTGGAAGTAAGGTTGGCCAGACTTCATCTTTCATACTTTGGATATATTGTAAGGAAGGTCCAGTCACTGGAGAAGGATATCATGTTTGGTAAAGTGGAGGGTCACAGAAAAAGAGGAAGTCCTCCAATGAGATGGATTGGTACAGTGACAGCATCAATGGGCTCCAACGTAACAATGATTGTGAGGTTGGTCCAGGACTGGGCTGTGTTTCGTTCTGTTGTGCAAAGTGTTGATATGAGTTGGTACCAACTCGATGGCACCTAACACCAACAATGTGTATTTTTGTTGTTGTTGTATGTATACAAATACACTTGCATGTATCTATAAATGATCTATCATTTAATGATTGCAAAATACAACAAAGAATAAAAATATTTTAGTTATTTTTGATAGAAACAAACTAGAAAGCTGTTTTAATATGAAATCACATTGCTGTCTGAGCATGTTTAGAACAAAACTTTCACCTTTTTCTGGAGATCAAGTCAATGAATAACAAATTTGCAAATGAAAATGACTAATTTTTGAAACATTCTCTGTTTTATCAAATGATATGCACTTATATTCTGTGGAGAAGTAAAGAATTAATGATTTTTATTTCTCTTTCCCATAAACCAAAATGCCGTTGGTAATCAGGATCAAGGTATTGAAATGTACTTCTTTGAGAGTTTTGGGGAATGTTGTCTGTACAGAGGAGTTCTGTTGGTACAAGAATTGGGTTGCAAACTGGAAGCTCAAAGGTTCAAATCCACCAGCTTTTCTGCAGGAGAAAGATGAGTCCATCTGCTTCTGTAAAGGTTTTTAGCCTTGGAAATTCTGTGGGGCAACTCTGTCCTATAGGGTCTTAAAGGGTCACTGTGATTCGGAATCTACTTCATGACAGTGGTGTTTATATAGAGGGAAAAGATTTAGTTTGGAAATTTGAAACATCCCTGCAATTTACTATCTGTGGTTTGGTAAAGACATTTTATTTCTCTGAAATGTAATTTTTTGTGTGTAAAATATGGATATGAATCTCCAGTCAAATGAAAGAATTCATGTAAAGACCTTTGAAAACTAGAGTTCTACATGAATACAATGTATGGAAAGCATGTGCTATTGGCACAATATTTGTTGCTTGGAAAATAAATATATTTAATTGTCTAAAGGACATACTATTACCAGAGAAGAGAGCACTTACTTTTTTCTTTTTGTGGTGATATCACTGTTATCACTTAACAGATCATTATTGTTTAAAATATTAAGCAAAAGTAGTGACAATCCTTTAGGGAGAATTAAAAAACATAAGTACTGAAACTATGATGTGACTGCAGTTTCTCTAGTATTCAAAGACTATACAACTTCAGTACCATTTGATAGTACAACCTAACAACAATAAAAACCTGAATAAAAGTCACAGGGACAGTAAATACACTGGTTGTGTTCTAAATCTTAGAAGCTCAGAGGTTGGGAACCTGAAGTGATGCCTTAGAAACTCAGGATCTTTTCACCTTTCTGCTCTACTATTATTACCATAAAGTGGTTTCCTCATTAAGATAATAGTTTCAGACCTCGCTGTAGTGTACTAGCCACCACCCTCTTTAACCAGTTTATTTTCTGCTATTTCTTATGTCCCTATAGTTTACTCCTGATAAGAGCTGTACCTGGAGACTCAAGCTCTAATAGGTGAGCATTCCTATAGAAGAATTCATAAAGAGGCAGACTATATAAAGGTGGAGAGCATAAATGGTACATTTAGTCAGCCAGTGCTCAAATACTGGTTCTGCTACACATTAACCATGTTATCTTAGGTAATCACTTGACTTTCCTGTCTCAGGTTCCCTATTTGTTAAAAGGGTTAGCAGTATCATTTTCAAATAAATTTTGAAGTGTTTAACTAAGCCTGCTGATGGTGGTGGTTATGTGCTGTGCAGTCGGTTCCGACTCATAGCGATCTTGTGCAGGATTTTTGAGGCTGTACACCTTTACAAGAGCAGAAAACCTCCTTTTTCTCCTTCGGAACAGCTGGTAGTTTTGAACTGCTGATCTTAAGGTTAGCAGCCTAACTCATAACCACTACACTACCAGAGCCTAGAATATGGTAAGTGTTTAATAAATGAGAGCTTTTACTATTACCTCTCCATTTAGGGCAGTTTTCCCAAGTTCAAGATCAAATAGAGAATTGGCTACTATATGGACAGTATAAATAATAGTTCAGGTGTGAATCATTATTTTGTCAATTATCCAAAATTTTAGGAATGAGATGTCTTTCTATTTGGTTTATCTGGGATCTGCAATTTACCTGTGTAATGCAATTTTTCATTGAGTGAAGGTTGAAGTTACATTATGAAGGTTAATTAATATCTGGGGGAAAATGAATTAGTGTAACATCTAAAAGTGATATCTAATGAAACCAGGAGGTGGTCAAGCACTGTTCAATCCTATTCCAAGCCATACTATCCCAAGTATGTGTAAGCAATTTGGATGGGTGATTTTAGGAGTATGTTTTATACTGTTTGTTGTATCGTGAAATATCTCATTAAGTTTCTTACTTACAAACACATGTGGATATTTTACAATATGCTTGAATACATAGAAACAAGGACAAAGAAGTAGAGACCATGAGGTAGGATAAGGATAGATAGATAGATAGATAGATAGATAGATAGATAGATAAAGAAAGAGACAGAGATGCTAGGACAAAGGTTATGGTCATGATAGACTTTACCTGTCCTAGATCTATAGAGAATCACAACAGACTAAACTATTTGCATAGGTATTTATGGAGCTATGGATTTCTTGGCGGCTCCTTGAATTAGAAAGCAGTGGATTTCTTGATTTTGCTACAAATTCCCCTAGATGTAAGCCTTCCAAGCTTCTAAATAGTCCTTTATATGTGGTTCAGAGTTCTAGTACCATTCCCTGAGCCTGCTTGGTCTGGTATTCTGTGTTGTTGCTGATGGAGCTCCTCACTGCATGTCGACCATATCCACCTTCTTGGGAGAGACCAAGCGGGACAAGGATCAGAACAGCCACAACGCTTGACAGAGCCACAGAGATACAGGTGTGGACATTCTTTTTTTTTTTTTTTCTATGCACCTCCATTCTGATGACTAGAGGGGATACCTGAGCAAATGGACACCCCATCCCTTCACCTTAAAGGTTCTACAACACATGAGCACAGATCTCCTCGAAAATTAAAGTGACAGTTTCCACTTAAAACCAAACGGCCACCACTCGTCTGTCAGTTTGTCATACTGTGGTGGCTTGTGAGTTGCTGTGATTCTGAAAGCTATGCCACCAGTATTTTAAATACCAGCAGGGTCATCCATGGTGGAAAGGTTTCAGATGAGCTTCCACACATAGACAAACTAGAACAAAGAGTGATGAACTACTTCCAAATATTTAGTCACTGAAAAACTTATGAATAGCAGGGAAACACAGTCAGATATATTGCCAGAAAATGAGTCGTCCCTCAGGTTGGAAGACACTCAAAATGCGACTGGGGAAGAGCTGCCACCTCAAAGTAGAGTTGACTGTGATGATGCAAATGGAGTAAAGCCGGTGGGAGAAAAGCTCATGGGACTTTCAATTGCTGATGGGGCACAACTCAAAATGAAGAGAAACAGCTGGAAATATCAATGGAAAATCGGAGCACAGAATGTATGAAGTATGAATCTGGGAAAATTGAAAATTGTTAAAAATGAAATGGAAAGCATAAACATCAATATGTTAGGCATTAAAGAGCTGAAATGGACTGGTATTGGCCATTTTGAATATGAAAACCACATGGTTTACTATGCTGGGAATGGAAAATTGAAGAGGAATGGTGTTGCATTCATCGTCAAAAAGAACATATCCAGATCAGTAATGAGGTACAACACTGTCTGTGATAAGATAACTTCCATGTGCATACAGGGAAGCCTTGTTTTGAGCCCTGCTGAAAGCAGAGAATATCAGAAAGATGTTTACCTATGCTTTATTGACTATGCAAAGGCTTTCAATTGTGTGGATAATGACAAGCTATGGACAACATTGCGAAGTATGAGTATTCTGGAACACTTAATTGTGTTCATGAGGAATCTGTACCTGGACCAGAACTTGAACAGAACATGGGAATAAAGATGTTTTAAAATTAAGAAAGGTGTGTGCCAAGGTTGTATTCTTTCACTATACTTATTCAATCTGTATACTGAGCAAATAATCCAAGAAGCTGGGTTCTATGAAGAAAAACATGGCATCAGGATTGGAGGAAGACTCACTAACAACCTGCGATATGCAGATGATACAACCTTGCTTGCTTAAAGTGAAGAGGACAGCAATCAGTATGGATTACATCTCAATGTAAAGAAAACAAAAATCCTGACCACTGGACCAATAAACAACATTCTTATCAACGGAGAAAAGATTGAAATTGTCAAGGACTTCATTCATCTTGGATCAACTATCAGCACTCAAGGAAGCAGCAGTCAAGAAATCAACCAATGTATTGCATCAGGCAAATCTGCTGCACAAGACCTCTCTAAAGTGTTGAAAAGCAAAAATGTCAGCTCAAGGACCAAGGTGAGCCTGACCCAAGCCATGGTATATTCAATAACCTCATATGTATGCAAAAGCTGGACAATGAATAAGGAAGACTGTAGAAGAATTGATGCTTTTGAGTTATAGTGTTGGAGAAGAATATTGAAAGTGCCATGTGCTGCCAAAAGAACCAATAGATCCATTTTGGAAGAAGTGCAGCCAGAGTGCGCCTTGGAGGCCAATATGGCTAAACTTCGACTCTCATAAATCAGACATATTGTCAGGAGTGACCAGTCGCTGGAGAAGGATATCATGTTTGGTAAGGTGGAGGGTCAGAGAAAAGGAGGAAGACCCCCAATGAGATGGATAGACCAAGTGGAAGCATCGTTGACTCAAGAGTGGCAACAGTGGTGAGGATCAGGCAGTATTTTGTTCTGCTTTGCATAAGGTTGCTATGGGTCAGTACCAACTCAATGGTACCTAAAAACAACAACAACAGGGAAGTCCAGTTAATACCACTATTATTCAAATTTACACACCAACCACTAAAGCCAGTGAGGATGAAATAGAAGAATTCTATAAAAACTTCTTCAATCTGAAATTGATCAAACATGCAATCAAGGTGTATTGATCATTACTGGTGATTGGAATACAAAGGTTGGGAGCAAAGAGGAAGGATCAGTAGTTCGAAAATATGGCTTTGGTGATAGAAATGATGCTGGAGAATGCATGACAGAATTTTGCAAAACCAATGATTTGTTCATTTCAAATACCTTCTTTAGACAGCATGAGAGATTACTATATACATGGATCTCACCAGATGGAATACATAGAAATCAAATTGACTACATCTGTGGAAAGAGATGGTGGAAAAATTCCATATATCAATGAAAACAAGGTCAGGGACAGACTGTGGAACAGACCATCAATTACTCACATGAAAATTCAAACTGAACCTTAAGAAAATGAAAACAAGTCCATGAGAGTCAAAATATGACCTTGAATATCCCACCTGAATTTAGAGATCATCTGAAGAACAGATTTGATACATTAAACACTAAAGACCAAAGACCAGAAGAGTTGTGGGATGACATCAAGAACATCATACATGAAGAAAGAAAAAAGTCATTGAGAAGACAAGAAAGAAGGATAAGGTCAAAATGGATGTCAGAAGAGACACTGAAAGTTGCTCTCCACTGTAGAGATGCTAAAGCAAATGGAAGAACTGAGGAGGTCCAAGAGCTGAACAGAAAGTTTCAAAGATCAGCTTGAGAAGATAAAGCCAAATATTACAACAAAATGTGCAAAGATCTGCAATCAGAAAACCAAAAAGGAAGAACATGCTCAGCATTTCTCAAGCTGGGGGAACTGAAGAAAAAATTTAAGCCTCAACTTTTGTTATTGAAATATTCACTGGGAAAATTATTGAATGATGCAGAAAGTATCAAGAGAAGATGGAAGGAATATACAGAGTCACTGTACCAAAAGGAAATGGTTAATGTTCAACCATTTCAAGAGTTAGTATATGATCAAGAGCCAATGATACTGAAGGAGGAAGTTGAAGGTGCATTGAAGGAATTGGCAAAGAACAAAGCACCAGGAAGTGATGGAATACAAATTGAAATCTTTCAGGAAAGTGAGCCTGCACAGGAGGCACTCACTCATCTCTGCCAAGAAATTTGGAAGAAAACAATCTGGTCGACTGATTGGAAGAGATCCATATTTGTACCCATTCCAAAGAGAGGTGACCCAACAGAATGTGGAAATCATCGGACAATCTCTTTGATATCCCTTGAGAGTAAAGTTTTGCTAAAAGTAATACGGAAACGGCTACAAGCATACATCGACAGAGAACTTCCTGAGGTTCAAGGTGGATTCAGAAGAGGCCGTGAAACCAGAGATATCATTGCTGATGTCTGATGTATCTTAGTTGAAAGCAGAGAATATCAGAAAGATGTTTACCTATGCTTTATTGACTACACAAAGGCTTTTGAAGTATGAGTATTCCAGAACACTTAATTGTGTTTATGAGGAATCTGTACCTGGACCAAGAAGCAGTTGTTCAAACAGAACATGGAAACACTGAATGGTTTTAAATTAAGAAAGGTGTGCAACAAGGTTGTATTCTTTCACCATACTTATTCAACTTGCATGCTGAGCAAATAATCCAAGAAGCTGGGTTCTATGAAGAAAAACGTGACATCAGGACTGGAGGAAGACTTATTAACAACCTACAATATGCAGATGATACAACCTTGCTTGCTGAAAGTGAAGAGGACTTAAAATATTTACTGATGAACAACAAAATGCACATCCTTCGGTATAGATTACATCTCAATGTAAAGAAAACAAAAATCCTCACCACTGGACCAATAAACAACATTCTTATCAATGGAGAAAAGATTGGAGTTGTCAAGGACTTCATTCTTCTTGGATCAACTATCAACACTCAAGGAAGCAGCAGTGAAGAAATCAAATGACATATTGCATTAGGAAATCTGCTGCACAAGACCTTTTTCAAGTGTTGAAGTGCAAAGGGTCAGCTTGAGGACTAAGGTGTTCCTGACCCAAGCCATGGTATTTTCAATAACCTCATATACCTGCAAAAGTTGGACAGTGAATTAGGAAGACTGTAGAAGAATTGATGTTTTTGAGTTAGGTGTTGGAGGAGAATATTGAAAGTGCCATGGGCTGCCAAAAGAACCAATAGATCTGTTTTGGAAGAAGCGCAGCCTTAGTGAGCCTTGGAGGCCAAGATGGCCAAACTTCGTCTCTCATACTTCAGACATATTGTCAGGAGGGACCAACCATTGGAGAAGGATATCATTTTTGGTTCAGTGGAGGGTCAGAGAAAATGAGGAAGAGCCCCAATAAGATGGATTAGCCAAGTGGAAGCATCGATGGACTCACGCGTGGCAGCAGTATTGAGGTTGGCCCAGGATCAGGCAGTGTTTCATTCTGTTGTGTATAAGGTCACTATGAGTTGGTACCAACTCGATGGTACCTAACAACAGCAACATGGATTTCTTAAAGGCAACCTTTGTCAAAGCAACAGTCTCTTGTTTTTTTTTTTTCATTTAAAAGTTATCCACCTACTGTTTTTGTTCCATATATACAGAAAAGAACTGATTCTACAAAGGAATATTGCTCCTAACAGATCTTGTTCTTTAAACGCTTCAAAAAAATAATAAATTCTCCCAGCAGTTGACAGAAAACTCTTGAGAACAAATCATCCTAACTACCTACCTACTTTTCTGATGTGGCAACTTTTCCAGTACTTTCCTTTCACTATCGAAATAGAGCATTATTATTTCCACATGATTATTAACATGTCTTTTGTTTGCATAAGAGAATCTTAGAGCATGGCATTAATATTATAAGGATTGTTTTGGTTTCCATAAAAAGAAAAAAAAAACAGTATTTTTCAATATTTTGATTAGATCTTGACGTATGCAATCTTAAAACCATTCACCTGCTGCCATTGGGAAATCCCCTGAAAGTTAGGGCAGTGTGAAAATGGGAACAAGAAAGTACTTTCTAAAAGCAGGTGGCTGATTACTTTGGCCATTTTTGTTCTATGTTCATGGCAAGAATATCTCTTACCCTTACCTCCAAATGAGTCTCAGAAAACAATTGGATCAGCTCTGGGGCAGCAGACATACTCATGTTCTCTGTATTCTTACAAAATAGATATTAGCAACCTAGCAGATTGCAAAAATGTGCAAAAAGAGAAATACATGCATTCTTTGTGTATATGTATGGGTATGCATAGAGTTATGCAGTCTGTGTGTGAGCATACATGTGCACATACATACAGAGATCAGATACAGAATTTGCCATGACCTTTCATAATCAGCAAATAATCTGTGTCCATTTGGACATTCTAATCAGAATTTAGAATTTTTGGTTAAAAATCTCTCTGGCTGAACATGTCTGCTGGAAATCACTGCCATTGCTATTGCCAGGGGTCATTAAATGTACAGGATGGGAAGCAGCAGAGATGTTCCTCCTTGTCTTAAATGAACAAGGGTTAGTGCAGAACACTGGCAGCTGAGCAAGTTATATACAATCCCAGGGACTTCAGGACTCCTCCTGGGGACTGGGAGATTCTATGCCACTGTGAAGCAGTTTAGAAATTAGCCCACAAAGAACTCCATTGAATTTAACATGAATATGCTTAAATCACACGGAAGACAAGAATAAATCACCTTACAAATGTGTCTGCTGTAATTTTCCTGCTCTTGCTAGTTTCCCCCACCCCCATTCCTTTTGTTCTTTTTGGGTGTTGGTGTGATCAGTAGCATCCTGAAGGAGTCATCTTTTCTTTTCGGGATCTTTCTATAGGTGGCTAGGGTGTGAGCTAGGTGCTGCTGCAGTATGAATCTTTTAAAAGCCGCCTAAGAAATATTTAAGACTCTGGTCTAGGAGGAATGGCTCTCCCAGGCATAATTTTTGGTGCTGGTTGCAGCAGGGAGCGTATGCTGGGAGGAAAGTATTATTTTTCTAAATGGAAGGTGTCAGATGGTCACGCAATGTGACTGCATGTTCGAGATCACTGCCTCCCATCTGCAATTTGTGACGTGTGAAAGATTCTGCCCAAATGTGCTCACCAACTGGAAATCCTCGGCACTTTTTTTCCTTATCAGGAGAGACCAAGATAACCAATGGTTTACAGATCAGGGATCCTATCAAATTAATATCACTGTAGGATAAAATCTGTTTTAAATACAACTCCTAAACTCCAGCAAAGTTAACTAGTACAAACAAGTTCATTCAACTGATTAAGAACCCCTGCTTACAAAACAACAACAGAATGAAATCTGCTTATTACTGTACCTCGTTTCAAAATAGTCTTGTGTTTAAATCTTTTAAACAGGCAGGTTATAAAAGATGATATATTTGCCCATGCTAACTAATGTCTACCAAACAGCAACATTCACCAGGGCCACTGTAAAGCCTTTTTGAATCAGTGTTAGTTTTTTTGTTTTTTTTCTCCGGTGCACTCAACTCAGTCTCTTTCCAATTAAACACCAGAAAGGACAGCCTATTTAACCATTGTCTAACTAGGGGTTTCATGCTTTGAACTGAACTCAAACCTTTGAGCTCTGTTTATTCTTGAATAGGCGTAATTCCCAGCTTCTCAGATAAAAGGGTCGTAAAAAGGCTCATAAGGTGCTTTGGACATCAAACAGCTCATACAAAACAATATCTTGATGAGTTAAGTGCAAATGAATCAGAAATATAATGGGCTAAAATTCTCTTGCTGTGCACAGAGGTTGACGTTTCAAGGAGACAAGTGCTTGGTTCTGCAAAACAAACCCTGGATTTCATCACACCCAGTTCTTGAAAAGGGAGTTTCTAGATTTGGCCTTACTGAGAGGTGGGCATCATGTGCTTAGCCGGATTCTAACCTGATAGAGTCTGAGAAAGGATAGTCTTCTTCATCTGTTTGATAGCTCATCTGTGTAAAATGGGGAGGCAGGAAGGGTGAGGAGGAGAAAAACTCTCAGGTGAGCGGGAAAGCCACATTCATCTCCAAATCATTTTACATTTGTGTATTTTGCATCATAAAACCCTTCACAATCAGTGACAGAATACAGAGGGATTACAAATTCAAGAGATGGATCACCATCACTGTTTTGTCAAGCAGCATGCTGCAGCTGTTGAGAATACTTAGAAAATCACAAAGACCTGAAATCCTCTATGCTCAGGCAGTAATCTGGAGTGCCATGGGCAGGGATCCTTCGCCCACAGGAAGGAACTGAGCTCAGGGCCAAAGAGCAGCAGGAACTGATTACTGCCTACCCAAAGCATTGCTGGGACAGAAATACCACAAGGGGAGGCTTTATAGAACAGAAATTTATTTTTTCACAGTTCTGGAGGCTGAAAGTCCAAATTAGGGTCTCAGCTGTGTCGATTCCTTCTGTAAGTCTCTCTTTCTCCTAGTTTCTGTCTGTCAGAGTTTCTTGGCTTTCCTTGGTGTCTCCTTCCCTCCTCTCCCAGCCCCTACATTTATTCTTTTAAAAAAAGAGGGAGTTGTTTTTGAGAATATACACAGCAAAAATACACTAATTCAATAGTTTCTACATGCACAATTCAGTCACAGTGACTACATTTTTGAACTGTGCCACCATTCTTACCCTCTTTTTCTGAGTTGTTCCTTCCTCATTAACAAACTTATAGCTCTCTAAGGTTCCAGTCTAAACTTTCCAGTCATTGTCATCTCTTTGATCCCATAGAGATAGCTCTTGAATGAATTTTGTATAAGTCAGAGGTGATTTGTTTTAGGGCCCATCCTACTCTGGCATGGTCTTATTAACCTAACAAATAAAATCCAATGTTAAAATTGGGTCACATTTAAATGTATACCAAAACCAAACCCACAGCCATCAAGCTGGTTCTGACTCATAGTGTCCCTGAATAGGATTTCCGAAGCTATAAGTCTTTAAGGGAGCAGAAAGCCTCCTCTTTCTCCACGAGAGTAACTAGTGGATTTAAATTGCTGACCTTGCAGTTAGAAATCCAGTGCTTATCCTATGGTACCACAGGACTCCTTATTTCAAGGTATGTTGTTGTTAAGTGACACTGTGTCAGTTATGACTCATAGTAATCTTGTATAGGGTTTCCAAGGAGCAGCTGGTGGGTTTGAACTGTCAACCTTGTGGTTCAAACTTACCTTTTGGTCCAGCACTTATCCTATAACACCACATCAAGGCTCCTATTCAAGGTATTATTGTTGTTGTTGTTAAGTGGCATCGAGTCAGTTCTGACCCATAGTGACCCTGTATAGGGTTGCCAAGAAGCAGCTGATGGGCTAGAACCACTGACATTGTGAGTCAAACAACTTTGCAGTCCAGCGCATTAACCCACAGTGCCACATCAGGACTCCATTTAAGGTATGTTGTTGTTGTTGTTGTGTGCCATCGAGTCGGTTCCGACCCATAGCGACCCAGTATAGGGTTTCCGAGGGTGTAAATCTTTACGGGAGTAGAAAGCCTCATCTTTCTACTGCGGAGCAGCTGGTAGTTTTGAACCGCTGACCTTAAGGTTCACAGCCCGATTCGTAACCACTACGCTACCAGAGCTCCTTTAAGGTATAGTGGTTAGAATTTCAATATGTATTTGTTTTGGGGAAGAGGCAATAGGCAAATTCAAACCATAGCTGCCACATAATGAGCTCTTTATAGGCAGAAGAACCAGGACTGACTGCATCTCTTAAGGGTGACCAAATAGACCAGGTAAAAATAATAGTGATGTGAAAAGAAAATATAGAAAAACTCATCTGATTTTGTTGAAGGGAGAAAAACAAGTGGCTAATAGAAGACCTGGTGTAGCGCTCTAGGATAACACAACCAACAGCTCCTTGGAAACCTTATACAGAGTGGCTGTGAGTTGGAAACAAGTCGATCACGTTTAGCAACAGCAACAACATCAAATGATAAATCAGAAAATTAGGAATTAAGAGAGAAAAACATATTTCTTATTCAGCCCTTTGCATCGATTCCTATATGGGTAAAGGCCTCCTCTCTCTTTTCAGCTCATCCAAATTCTGTCACTTTAAAACACAGAACAAATTCATCCATTGTAAAGATTCTCTCATTGATCTGAATACCAAATATGTTGTGCTTTTCCTGCTCTAAACCATTTTGTCAATGAACCAAATTCTGCCTTGTGGCATGTTTTCTGGTGCTGGCTTGAACTAACAGTCAATACTTTTTCATGAACTTGAACATTTCATAAATATTTGTCTTAGATTCCTATATAAATTGGAGGTTTCTTGTGGGCAAGGACTTGGTCTTTTTCATCTTTTGTTGTCCTATGGGGATGCGGAAAAGAAGGGATGCTTCACCTTATAAAAAGGTAGGTGCCATGTTTCTTTTTGTAAAATTGTAGTGAAATACACCCCCCCCCAAATTGCCATTTTAATAATTTTCAAGTGTATAACCCTGTGGTATTAAGCATACTCATGATGCTGTACAATCATTAGTTTCCAAAACATTTTCCTCACCACAAACAGAAACTCTGTACCCATTGACCAGTAAGTCTATACTCACTGCTACTTCCAGGTCTTGGTAACCACTAATGTATTTTCTGTCTCCATGCACTAGTCTAAGGAGCTCTGGTAGCATAGTGGTTACGAATTCGGCTACGAACCGCAAGGTCAACAGTTCGAAACTACCAGCTGTTCCAGTGGGAGAAAGATGAGGCTTTCTGCTCCCATAAAGATTGACAGCCTCAGAAACCCTGTACAGGGTCACTATGAGTCGGAATCGACTCCACGGCACACAGCCACCACCACCATGCACTTCTCTATCATAGATATTTCACATAAATATTGTTATAGTTAGGTGCCATTTCATAACCACCCTGTCCACAACAGAATAAAAAATGGCCTGGTCTTGCACCAGCCTCACAAACCTTCCTTTGTTTGAGCCCATTGTTGCAACTACTTTGTCAATCCATCACATTGAGGATCTTCCGCTTTTTCACTGACCCTCTACTTTACCAAGCATAATGTTCCACTCCAGAATACCTTCGTATATATAAATATATGCATCTCTTTTGGAGCTTTCATATAAATGCAATGATATAGTGTCTGTTTTTTGGTGACTGACTTTTTTCACTCACTGGAATATAATGCTTTCCAGGTTCACCATATCGTATCATGTATCAGAGCTTCATTTCTCTTCATGGTTGAATACTATTCCATTGTATGGATATACCATGTTTTGTTTATTCATTCATGTGTTTGTGGACACTTTGGTTATTTCCAACATTTGAGAATCATGAACAATGCTGGAGTGAACATTTCCTTTCAATTCTTTTGAGTTGCCTTCCTTAAATGTCAGGAAATAGATTCAAAGACTACTTGTCATCTTCATGCCACAATGATCAATGTTGCAGTCAAGATTTGAATCCTGATGATTATAGTTCCCTTCTTTAAATTATAAACATGAAAATAGTAAGTAAGCAATTTATCTCTGTATTTAACCATGAAAACAACCAGGGAGATTCTCATGGGTGGGTACATTCTTGTTTTCAGAGTAAGAGAATTCTTTTTAACATCACTGTGCTCCAGAATCTCTGTCTTCCTAGACTAGTGAAGACATATTGTCTTAGTCTGGGTTCTCTAGAGAAGAAAACCA
>NW_006408533.1:13515094-13603998 GCF_000296735.1 Chrysochloris asiatica
TCAAGGAAATGGTTCACACAGTTATGGAGAAGAGTGATTCTAAGTACATGGGTCAGATGTCAGGCTGAAGGATTGGCTTCTCTCGACTGACATAATTTTAAGACCTGATGAACCCAAGAGCAGCAGGTCAGAAAGCAAGTTTCTGGCTGTAGAGGTGAATGAATCCAAGGTTGACAGGTAGGATGGCAGGATACTGACGAGTCTTAGGATTGGCAGGCAATACACAAGGCTATTGGCTCTAGTCCAAAGAACTAGAGGTTGAATGATAAGACAGATGCAAGATCCTAGCCCAGTAAAAAGCAAACAAGCTTTGCCAGACTGTCCAATATATTGGAAGCAGGACTCATCACGTAGGATTATAACATCTTAATTGTCAAACTACTGAGAATTCTGGCCTAGTCAAGTTGAAATATCTAGGCTTGAACCCCAGGAATTCCGATTCCATTTTTTCGTAGTGGGACCCAAGAAATTGTATTTTATGTAAGTTCCCCCAGGTGCTTCTAATGTTCACTCACAGTTGAAGACTACTGAGAGATCATGCTGAAGATCTGTCAGGTGTAAAAGAAGCCTTCCTGAACCCCCTGGCTTCTGTCACACAAAGCTTCCACTTCCATGTACTCTTTTCCCACTCTTTGCAGAAATCTGTTCTGATCCTGTATAGAGAGAACATCTCTATAGGGTGTTGTTTGTTGTTGTGAAGTGCCATACGAGTTCCAACCCATAACAACCCTGTATAGGGTTTCCTAGGAGTGACTGGTGAGTTTGAATCCCTGTCCTTGCAGTTCAAACCAACTTTGTTTGCAGTCCAGCACATTAACTCACTGCACCACCAGGAAGAGTCTAAAAATGTTTCCCTTTCATACTGTTGCACCTTTGGTTGGCTGTGGTTGATGGTGATTTGTTGCTGAAATTTAATGAAGAGGCCAGAGCAATTAGAACTGAGTCCAAGCTATGGCCTGAACCTGACTCTAGACTTTCAGAGTCTGCTGAACCAATGGGAATTATTTTCCTGCCTATTGCAATAGAAGCAATGCACCTATCACCTCTTGGATCTAGGGAGTCACAAGACGCTCCATCTCAGCTTCCTAAACTCCCAGAAACTCAACATACCGAAGCTAGCATTTTAGACATACAGAAGTCACTTCTAACTTGGAATATACCTGACCTGTGAAAGCCCCAAACAGTGAAGAGGAAGACTTAGCATGACTCCCATAGGGAGGACTAATGAAGATTATCAAAGCTTCACTTGGTCCTCTCCTCTCCATATGATAGTGTTAATAGTTGTTGCGGAAGTCAGAGTGTGAAAGTGAAGAGAGGAGGCAGAAAAAGAAAAGGCTTCTTAGCCAACCCTGTCTCCACAAATTGTTGAACATTATTGTTCTGGACATTTATTTATACCACTTGTTCTCAGGAGGTATGTTGCTTGTGGTTTGTTGGGGGTAATATGAAGATTCTTACAAATCTGAGAAAGGCTGAATAGTTACGATATCAGAGTTAACATTGTGGGCCTGAGAAGAAGGAAATAGGAGAGAATGGGAACTAGTAAAAGAAAATGTGTTTTGTCACATTTCTTCTGCCTCTTTTGAATCATCAAAGTTTTATTAGAACTTAAAACATGTTATTTCTTGTCCCTAGCCTTTATCTCTTTCTGAGAACATCTATCTATTTCCGTAGCTATGGTTGTCTCTTTTTCCCTTAAGGTTTCCAAATATACCTTTTAGTCCATAATGCCTTTCCTGACGTGCAGACTTGTATATTCACTTGCCTACTGCACAGTGCTACTTGGATGTCTAAAAATCCCAAGCCCACTGTCTTCTAGTCAGTTCTGACTCGTAGTGACCCGATAAGACAGAGCAGAACTATTCCATAAGGTTCCCGAGGTTGCACATCTTTACAGAACAGAGCATTTCATCTTTCTCTCATTGAGGATCTGGTAAATTCAAAGTGCCAGCCTTTCAGTTAGTAGACTATTGCTTAACCTCCAGTGCTCCTTGAAAGGCATCTCATAAGCATCTCAAAATTAGTATGTGGAAAATTGACCTTATTACCCACTCTCCTCAAAACCTGCTTCTCCTGCATACTTTATTTTAGATACTGGTTGTTGTTGTTAGGTGCCATCGAGTCGGTACCAACTCATAGCGACCCTATGCACAGCAGAACAAAACACTGCCTAATCCTGGGCCAACCTCACTACTGTTGCCACACTTGAATCCATTGATGCTGCCACTTAGCCAGTCCATCTCGTTGGGGGTCTTCCTCTTTTTCTCTGACCCTCCACCTTACTAAACATGTTATCCTTCTGGTTTGTTGTTGCTAAATGCTGTTGAGTCGATTCCGACCCTGAATAGGGTTTCCAAGCAGCAGCTGGTGAGCTTGAACTACCGACATTGCAGTTCAAATGACTTTGCAGTCTGATGCATTAGCCCACAGTGCCACACCAGGACTCCACACTTTTGGTATTGAGTGCTTATTCTTGACTCCAAAACGCTTCCTAAGGCATGATATATCCCAAAACTTTTAGGGCTAAACCTACACCCATAACAAAATGATGCCTATAATAAGTCAGCATTAAACAGAGAAAACAGGAACTCATATAGAAAAAACAGTCCTTAGGATAATGCTAAATGGCTTTATATTTTGTCTAACATCAGACCTTTGAACATAGCGTTCCTTCTCTTTCACCTATGACGTGGAAGACGTGCTGAGGGGATTTAGGGTAACAGGAGTTAGAATTATGTTTGAGATAGACTGGGAGATAAGTGATAAGGAGGGTAGTGTTTGAGCAGTTGAAAAGCTAGTGCAAGAAGATAGACGGCAGAAGTTAAGGTGGACCCTTTGTGGACTGTCATCCTAGAAGTTTGTTGTTGTTGTTAGGTGCCATCCGGTTGGTACTGACTCATAGTGACCTTATGCACAGCAGAACGAAACACTGCCCGATCCTGGGCCAGCCTCACTATTTTTGCCACGCTTGAGTCCATTCATGCTGCCACTTTGCCAATCCATCTTGTTGGGGGTCTTCCTCTTCTTCTCTGACCCTCCACTTTACCAAATATGATATCCTTCTCCAGCTACTGGTCCCTCCTGACAATATGTCCAAAGTATGAGAGATGAAGTTTGGTCTTCCTGGCCTCCAAGGAGCACTCTGGCTGCACTTCTTCTAACACAGATCCGTTAGTTTATTTGGCAGCCCATGACACTTTCAATATTCTACTCCAACACCATAACTCAAAAGCATCAATTCTTCTAAGGTCTTCCTTACTCACTGTCCAGCTTTCACATGCATATGAGGTTATTGAAAATACCATGGCTTGAGTCAGGCGCACTTTAGTCCTCAAGTTGACATCTTTGCTTTTCAACACTTTAAAAAGGTCTTGTGCAGCAGATTTGCCTAATGCAATATGTCCTTTGATTTCTTGACTGCTGCTTCTGTGAGTGTTGATAGTTGATCCAAGAAGAATGAAGTCCTTGAAAACTCCAATCTTTTCTCCATTGATAAGAATGTTGTTTATTGATCCAGTGGTAATTAGAGCCTAGAATAAAGACTTTTCCTAAGGATTTTGCTGATACTTGACCTGCAATTGATAACCGTTAAGACACTTTGGTGATGAATTGTTTAGCTCCCCTCCCCTGCTGCTCTTCCATTTTGATGACATTGGTGGTGGTGTGAGTGGAATCGGTTCTGTCTCACAGCGACTCTGTACAGGGTTTCCGAGGCTGTAATCTTCATGCGAGCAGAAACCTCATCTTTCTCCCGCAGAACAGCTGGTAGTTTTGAACTGCTGACCTTGAGGTTAGCAGCCCAATTCGTAACCACTACGCTACCAGAGCTCCTTATTTATGACACGAGTGAGCAGTAATGTCTCTACGTTATTGTTGTTATTGTTATGTGCCGTGGAGTTAATTCCAACTCATAGCGACCCTGTACAGGGTTTCCGAGGCTGTAAATCTTTACGGGAGCAGAAAGCCTCATCTTTCTCCTGTGGAGCAGCTGGTAGTTTCGAACTACTGACCTTGTGGTTCGCAGCCCAATTCATAACCACTATGCTACCAGCGCTCCTTAATGTCTCTATATTGTGCACAAAATAAAATCTAACCTTGTAAGATCCGCAAATTCTGTTATTCTTATCTCGTTATGCTAATTATTCCTAAATAGTCTTTTGCCATAGAGTCCTGGTGTGGCACTGTGGTTTAATGCACTGGACTGCAAAATCGTTTGAACCACAAGGTAGGCAGTTTAAGCTCACCACTGACTCCTCAGAAACCCTATACAGGGTCACTATGGGTTTGAACTTGATGGCACTTAATAACAACAACAGTTCTCTTGCCATTCCTCATTATTGGTTTGCAAAGATCAATCAAATGTGCAGTTCTTTCTTATTCCATGGTTCATATTAGATATCATGTTCTCTGATGCACAAATATGGGCTGTGTATCATTTAGCACTACATGCTCAATCCTACTGAGGTGAGTTATTCATCAGACTGTATGACCACCTTTTTCCATTATTCCTTCTTGTTTTTGTTAGGTGCCATCGAGTTGGTACCGACTGATAGTGACTTTATGCACACCAGAATGAAACACTGCCTGATCCTGGGCCAACCTCACGACTGTTGCCACACTTGAGTCCATCCATGCTGCCACTTGGCCAATCCATCTCGTTGGGGGTCTTCCTCTTTTTCTCTGAACCTCCACTTTACCAGTTTCTTGAGAAGGATATCATGTTTGGTAAGGTGGAGGGTCTATTATTCCTAGTAGATCATAATTACTCCCAAGTGGCTATGGCTTTATCATTAAAGAGCAAACATAGTCCTATTATATAAATCAAAACCAAATAAGTAGGCATCAAGTTAATTCCAACAAATGCTGACCCATATGTATTAGACTAGAATTGTCCTTCAAAGGGTTTTCAATAGCTGATTGTTTAGAAGTAGATCACCAGACCTTTCCTATGAGGTATTCTGAGTGGACTCAAACCCCTAACTTTTCAGTTATCAGCTGAACATGATAACAATTTGTACCATCCAGGTATTTTTCCTTTTATAGTATTGTTGCTGTTGTTAGGTGCTATTGGGTAGGTCCTACTCATAGCAATTCTATATACAGCAGAACTTACCTTTGCCTTATTCTGCTATGTCCTCAGAATCGTTGCTATGTTTGTGGCCAATGTCGCAACCATCATGTCAATTTCTCTCATTGATGTTCTTTTTCTTTTTCACTGACCCTCTACTTTACCAAGCATGATAACCTTCTCCAGGGACTGGTCTCTTCTCACAACATGTACAAAACACTTCAAGCAAAGTCTTACTGCAATCTTTGCTTTGAAGGAGCATTCAGGCTGTACTTCTTTCTTCCAAGACAGATTTGTTCATTTTTATGGCAGTCCATGGTACACTTGATATCTTGTCATCAGAATCATAATTCAAAAGCATCAATTCTTCTTTGTACAGCTTCTGCATGCATATGAGACAATTAAAAAAAACAAAAACACCATGGTTTGGGTAAGGCACTTTTTAGTCCTCAGAGTGACATCTTTGATTTTGAACAGTTGAAAGAGGTCTTTTGCTACAGATTTTTCCTATACAATATGTCATTTGATTTTTTTGACTGTTACTTCTATGGGTGTTGATAGTAGATTCAAGTAAAATGTAATCCTGACAACTTCAATCTTTTTCCCATTTATCATTGTAAGAAATGGTGCCAAATCATCCCTCCCACATTACTCTCTGCTTCTCAGCTGAGTTCAATAATTCATTGCAATGGCCACACAGAACTCAGACATCTTATTCATAGCTATGGGGTTTATTAGGGAAGTTAATAGTTTACAATCCAGGGTCAGAAATGTTCAGGGCAATTCTTCCTCTCCTCAGCAATGCCTATAGGCAGGGCTCTCTCCACCCAGGCAATGTTACAAGTTTTCATAGAGCTGCTAATAAATGCTCACAGGTTACATCACTCTACCATAAACCCCACTCGGAACATATTTGGCTCTAGTTATGGGTGTCAGCAAAACTGTTGTTAGGTACTGTCGAGTTGGCACCAACCCATAGCGACCTTATGCACAGCAGAACGAAACACTGCCCGATCCTGGGACAACCTCACTACTATTGCCATGCTTGAATCCATCCATGCTGCCACTTGGCCAATCCATCTTATTGGGGCTCTTCCTCTTTTTCTCTGACCCTCCACCTTACCAAATATGATATCCTTCTCCAGAGACTGATCCCTCCTGACAGTATGTCCAAAGTATGAGAGATGAAGTTTGGCCATCTTGGCCTCCAAGGAGCACTCTGGCAGAACTTCTTCCAAAAGGGATCTATTGGTTCTTTTGGCAGCCCATGGCACTTTCAATATTCTCCTCCAACACCATAACTCAAAAGCATCAATTCTTCTACGGTCTTCGTTATTCACTGTTCAGCTTTCACATGCTTATGAGGTTATTGAAAATACATGGCTTAGGTCAGGTGCACCTTAGTCCTCAAGCTGACATCTCTGCTCTTCAACACTTGAAAAAGGTCTTATGCAGCAGATTTGCCTAATGCAATACATTTTTTGATTTCTTGACTGCTGCTTCTGTGAGTATTGATAGTTGATCCAAGAAGTATGAAGTCTTTGACAACTTCAGTCTTTTCTCCGTTGATAGAATGTTGTTTATTGGTCCAGTGGTGAGGATTTTTGTTTTCTTTATTTACATTGAGATGTAATCCATACCGAAGGCTGTGGTCTTTGTTCTTCATCAGTAAATGTTTTAAGCTCTCTTCACTTTCAGCAAGCAAGGTTGTATCATCTGCATATTTCAGGTTGTTAATGAGTCTTCCTTCAATCCTGATGCCACATTTTTCTTCATAGAACCCAGCTTCTTGGATTATTTGCTCAGAATACATGTTGAATCAGTATGGTGAAAGAATACAACCTTGTTGTACACCTTTTTTTAATTTTAAACCATTCAGTGTTCCCATGTTCTGTTTGAACCACTGCTTCTTGGTCCAGGTACAGATTCCTCATGAGTACAATTAAGTGTTCCAGAATACTCATACTTCACAATGTTGTCCATAGCTTGTCACGATTCACACAATTGAAAGCCTTTGCATAGTCAATAAAGTACAGGTAAACATCTTTCTCATATTCTCTGCTTTCAGCCAAGATCCGTTGGACATCAGCAATGATATCCCTCATTCCACAGCCTCTTCAGTATTCACCTTGAACCTCTGGAAGTTCTCTGTCAATGTATGCTTGCAGCCATTTCTGTATTACTTTTAGTAAAACTTTACTTGCATGGGATATCAAAGAGATTTTCTGATTATTTCCCCATTCCAATGGGTCACCTCTGTTTGAAATGGGCACAAATATGGATCTCTTCCAATCATTTGGCCAGATAGTTGTCTTCCAAATTTCTTGACAGAGATGAGTGAGTGCCTCCTGTGCCGCATCACTGTCTTGAAAGATTTCATTTTTTATTCCATCAATTCCTGGGGCCTTGTTCTTTGCTTGCACTGTACCTGACAGTGTTTCTCAGTGATTCATAAAGTTTTCAGTGACTAAATATTCGGAAGTAGTTTGTCACTCCTTCTTCCTAGTCTGTTTTTGTCTGGAAGCTCATCTGAAACCTGTCCACTATGGGTGACCCTGCTGGTATTTAAAATACCAGTGGCATAGCTTTCAGAATCACAGCAACTCGTAAGCCACTACAGTACAACAAACTGACAGATGAGTGGTGGCCGTTTGGCTTTAAGTGGAAACTGTCACTTTAAATTTCTAGGAGATCTGAGCACCCTTTATGGGTGGGGGTTGGGTGTCTATTCGCTCAGGCTCCCCAATTAAGTGCTTGGAGGAACCCCACTCTGCATGCAGGTTCACAGCTTTACTTCCTTAGTGCACTGGAAAACCCACAGTTTTGTCTAGTGCTTTGGTGCTTGGTTCTGCTGCTACTGCTCGCTGGCCATACCTCAAGTGTTACAACTCTCTGTTCCTGGTTTGAGGAAGTTCAATGTGCAGGGACCCCCATGGTCCAAAGATAGTGCGCTTCCCTGGTTCCTGCTTTAGAGATGGCTCATTTTATACATGTTAGAGTTCCAAGTGTTTATCATCACAATTAAGGCTGTTACTAACCATTCATAAACTAAACATATAATTCAATCTAAATAGTATCTTTTTCCACTTTCTGTTGTTACCCAGATCCATTGCGGCAAAAACAATGTTTGGTGTGAAAGAGTCATATGATGTAGTTCACTGCACCACAATTTTGATGTTGCTTATTGGTCCAATTGAAAAAAAAAATTGTTTTCTTTATGTTGAGGTGTGATCCACACTGAAGTCTGTAGTTGGGTCTTCATCCACAAGTACTTCAAGTCCTCTTCACTTTCAGAAAGCAAAGTTGTGTCATCTGCAAGTTATTAATGAGTCTTCCTCCAATCTGGATGTTGCATTTATCATATAAAAAAAGCAAAACAAAATCCACTGTCATCAAGTTGGTTGCCATCAAGTTAATTCTGACTCAGAGCAACCCTATAGGATGGGATAGAACTGCTTCTTAGGGTTTCAAAGACAGTCTCACCTTTCTCTTAAAAAGTGACTGATGGGTTTGAATCACCATCCTTCAGTTTACTAGCCTGATGCTTAACCTATTACATCACTAGGGATCCTTAAATTTCTCATGTTGTTCTTGTTGATATTGTTAGATGCCATCGAGTTGGTTCTGACTCATAGCCACCCTATTCATAGCAGAATGAAACATTGCCCTGTCCTGTGCTAGCCTCACAGTTGTCATGTTTGAGTCCATTTTTGCTGCCATTGTGACAATCCATCTATTTTTTTGGGGGGTGGGGTGGGGCTGGCTTGTCTTTCTCCTTTTTGCTTCCCTCCACTTAACAAAGCATGGCACCATTTTCCAGGGACTGATCCCTGTTGACAACGTGTCCAAAGTATGAGAGACATAATCTCGCTAGCATTGCTTCTAAGGAACATTCTGGATGTATTTCTTTCAAGACAGATTTGTTTGTTTTTCTGGCAGTTCATGGTATTTTAATGTTCTACTCTAACACCACAATTCAAATTCACCGGTTCTTCTGTGGTCTTCCACATTCATATGCATCACATGCATATGAGATAATTGAAAATACCATGACTTGGGTCAGGTACACCTTAGTCCTCAAACTGACATTTGCTCTTTACTATCTTAAAAAGGTTTTCATCAGTAGATTTGCCTAATACAATATGTCATATGATTACTTGCCTGTGACTTCCACTAGTGTTGATAATAGATCCAAAGTGAAGTCTTTGACAACTTCAATCTTTTCTCCATTCATCATTATGTTATTTTTTGGTCCAGCTGGGAGGATTTTTTTTTTTTTTTTTTTAACATAGTGGTGTAATCCATACTGAAGTCTTTCATCTTCATCAGTATTTTAAGTTCCCTTCATTTCCAGCAAGCAAGGTTGAATCATCTGCATTTTGCAGGTTGTTAATGAGCATTCCCCATTTCTGATGCCACATTCTCCTTCATATAATCCAGCTTTTATAATTATTTGTTCAGTATACAGATCAAGTAAGTATGGTGAAAGGTCACAACCCTGATGCACACCTTTCCTAATTTAGAATATTTTTTATGCTGCCGTAGGTAGGTGCCTGCCATTGAGTTGGTTCCAGCTCTTAGAGACCTTACGAACAACAGGAAGAAATACTGTCTGATCCTCCACCATCCTCACAATCATTGCTAAGCCTGAGCCCATTGCTACTCCCACTGTGTCTGTGCATATAGTTGAGGTTCTTCCTCTTTTTTTTTGACTGACCATCCACTTTACCTAGCATGGTGTTCTTATCCAGGGATTAGAACTTCTTGATAATATGTTCAAAGTATAAGAGATGAAGTATCGCCATTCTGGCTTCTAAGGAGCATACTGGCTGTACTTCTTCGGACGCAGATTTATTGGTTCTTCTAGCAGTCCATGGTACTTTAAACATTCCTCTCCAATACCATAAATCAAGTGCACCTATTTTTCATGTAGGAGGAGTTTATTAATATGTGCAGAATGAATGCCTGACTTACTGAAGGGATTAATGGGGTGTGTCAGACTATGAATTGCAAGGAAATATGATGGAAGACTAGAGATAAAGTCTAATTTATTGAACAGAGGGAAAGAAAAAGAGATCAAAACTAGGTTCTGAAAGTCAGACATTCTAAGTGTGCACAAAGGTTGAGCTCTTTCCTTCATAGTTTGTTATTCTTCATTGCAGTAATTTGAAACTTATGACATCCTCCAGATTCATGTGTTTTCTGTTCACTCTGATCCAATAAACAACTCAAGGACACGGCTGTATGCCTTATGCGGTCGAAAAGACTACACAGTATTGCCATGTGTTGCTCACTGGGTATGTACAATGGTTGTTCATCACTGATGCATTCAAGACCCAGCAAAGACTCTTAAACCAACTCCTATGCCTGGAAAGTTCGTCAATTGCTTACCTTCTCTTTTTCAACTCAATGCGTCTTTGATACTGACACATATTAAGTATCTCTGTACATTAGAGTCACTTTATGTCCATGTTCACAGTTTTCCTTCAGTTCGTCCTCATTGTTGAAGACAGAAACAAAATATATCTGTAGTCCTTATGATTATTTTTTCTATTAGAATGAAAAACAGTTTGTATATTTTTGTGGTACCCTAATCATTCAAATTATCAAAAAATATTATTAATGTCAATAGTATAATCTTTAATGACTGTGGTGATTTATAATGCTGAGCACCTACATATTATACTCCTGGTATGATATATTTAATTGCTATTGTTTGAGGACTCAGAAAAACTATATGAAGACTAATTGTGCTTCCTAGGTAAATGTTTCCAGGTGAAATTAGAAAGGATAAAGGATTTGGATTTTAAACCTTATTAGATGTAATATTTTCAAGAGAGAAAAACTACTGGGTTTGGAACAGCCCTGCTCTAGAAGAACCAAACTCAAGGACAGTTTCTACCACTGGTCAGCTGTGTGATTTTGGGATAGTTATCATTTAGACTGGTTGGCTAATGGCTTATTAGGTCATTTGCAGTTCTAATATTTTATGATGAAGAGAACTTATCTGTGATGCTTGTCCTATATTGAAAAGAAACAGAGAAGTTCTGTTCTAGATCACTAGATCCATCAATGAGCACTGAATAGAAAATTGTAGAGAATAAGGGATAAGAGGTTTAGTCCAGTACTGTGGCGATATCATCTCATGATAGCATGTGAAGTTCCTGTGGGTGGAAAAGGAGTGTCTCCTCAGTGAGAAAGGAAAAGGCAATTTCTCAGACCAATTTTTCAGAAACTGCAAGATTAGAACACTCTAAAGTCAATTTGCTATTGCAATGTGTGTGTGTGTTGGTGTTAAGTGCAGTTGATTCTGACTCACAGTGACCTTGAAATGGGTTTCAAAAGAGCAGCTGGTGGATTTGAACCGCCAACCTTTTGGTGTGCAAATTAGTGCTTATCTTACAGCTGAGAACAGGAATTTAAATCAAAACAATGGATAGCCCTTGAAGTAATGTGCAACTTTTAACCTAACATGATAATTCCAAGGTTCTCAATATGCTAGTTTTGGCTCAAAGCCCTGACTCTCTTAAACATTATTTAATAGATGCAAATCAGAAACCCTACAAAAATCTTGAACCTAAATCAGCCATGATTCTCTTTCTTTTAATCTTCTGGCCTTTGGCATTACCATTGATTCAAACAAAAAGCATTGTTACATCTGTAGGTCAAGTTAGAGATTCATGGTGTCTTCTACCACATAGTGCAGACGGTAAGATGCCATGGTGAAGTCAATTTAACACCCACATGGATTAGGTTTGAGTCAACTGAAACTCTTTATGAGCCATCAAAAAAGATAAGGGTGCTTGGAAACTGCTCAGTGAGAGAGAAAATGTCAACACACATTGAAAAGAGCATTTCAAGGACTTTGGTGGAAATGATTTTATCCATGGGAGTGTATTCAACTCCATCCCACTACTCCCAATCAGTGGCAATCTCAAAATCCCTCCAACTCTTTATGAGGTGAGGAAAGACATCAAGCAGATGAAAAACAACAAGGCATCTGGAGCTGATGGAATCCCTGCTGAAATGTTCAAATCAGTTGAGGAAAGTGCACACTATGGCTCCTCACTTTCATCTTGAAGCTTGAGAATGATGAAGAAATTCCAGATGACATCAGTGATGCCACAGTTGTGGCCATTTTAAAGCAAAAGCACAAAAATAATTGGAAAAAGAGCAACCTGACTCTTTCCTGTCAAGCTTACTTCTTGCTGAGGAGCTTCCTCTATCTTGTCACTTTTTGAAGTCTAATAGATAGGCTTAATCTGTTTATTGTTTAACTTCACTTGCTTGGCAGGACTTTTTCCTTGCTTTTTTGGAATGATTGAAATTGCAGCAGACATTGCAAGTCATTGCAGATATCCACTGTATTGTTATTACATTTTCATTATTTCCTTATGTGTCTGTTTACTCTTGGGAATATTTTAAAGCAAGAATTGTCTCCGTAGAGCTTAGCACATAGTAGTTCTTAGTAAATATTGAGTAAGAGTAGAGTTACTTAGACATTACTAAGAGTAAGATCAGTACATAGAAGAATATTTAAGAGATGAATGAGGACCACAGCTACCATATTGCCTCAGGCTCCTCTAGTCACATCAGCCAAATGTCAGCATAGAAAAAGATGGAGTCAGACTGAGTACATTCATTCACAACCACTTTACTTAATTAACTACATGAGTGAGGGCAGCGGGTATAGAAGACTGAAGAGCCTTGAATTGATACAGGATAGTAAATAAGGTAAGGAAGCTTGAGTATAAACGTTAGCTTTGGTTGCTGTTGACCTACTTTCCAATCAGTATTGGGCAGAGTCATAATGAACAATATTAACATTCCCATGTTTCATATGAGTGAGTTGAGATGCAGACTGACCATCCCCAAATTCAGTGCCAAGTTCTGAGTTGGCTATAAAGTTGGCATTTCCCTGCCCTGTACTGAAGCCCAAATGTCACACAGAAAGCTTTCACAGAGGCTATGTGGGGGCTGGGGTGTTGACGACGTTGGTCCTCTCTCTGCTCCACAGACACAGAGATAATTCAGTGCACTATGTTAATTAACACTTAAAGCTGATACAGACTAAAATAAACAAATGTGCACCCATTCTGGTTCCACTTCCAAGACCTCATCTCGAGACCGTAACACAGTTTGTTTTACAGCTTCCCTAGTCACGTGATAGCCAGCATAATGAAACCTCTCTAATCTCTATTTTTCTAAAGTCTGTGTAGATACAGATGGCTCTGTTTTGGTCTCTGGGTTTTATTCTTATTTTGCCACAATTTTAACCTTTTATGTATCTCTTTCTGTGAGATATTCTCACTGTTTTCTCACTGCCTAGAGCCTCTGAGAGGCTCTTCATGTTTGTTTTCATTTTCCAGCCATTGTATCATCTTGTTCTTCAATGTATTTGAGGTTTTTAAATAGCATAAAATACATTGCCATTGTTACCGGAGGATCCTAATACATAGGGATGCCATCCTGTGATTCATTAGAAGGTTCATACCAGGTTTGTTTTTCTAACATCAAGAGGAGTTGAAGAATAAGTAAGTGTTTAATTTTTAAAGTATCCCTAACCAGGTGGACGTGGAAGACCATGGACAGCAGAGGAAGGATGTGAGAAGAGAGCACCTCCAGTATGAGTTTTATACTTGTGGGAAGAAAGAGAGATGGTAAAGGGAGAGAGAGAGCCATAAAATGAAGAGCAGGGTCTGACTCAGGTTCTGAATAAGAAAAAGCAGGCTTTTGTCATGCTTCAAATGTAGAATCAAATTACTAAAACATGGCAGCATATATATTCAGCCTGACAAGCACAAGCTTTGGCAGATTCTGGCTACCAGCTTTCAGAGTCCAGTTACAATAAGAAAATAGCTACATGTAAAAATGACCAATGTGTCCCCTTCATGTTTGCATAAGTGAGGTAAGCAGCTCAGAGGAGGGATTTGAAAGAAGACTTTGCATTGTTCATGGAACCAATCAAGCATAGGGAGGGTGGAATTCCGTCTGTTCAGTTCAGTTTGGTTCAGTGAACTGGGTCACTTTTAATGGTTCACTAAATTCTGACTATCTAAAAATTACAGTTAATGTGTTTTAAAAATCTTGAGCTGCATGACAAGAACACCTTATTACTTGTTCTTCTTTGCCCTTGAGTTTATCTCTTCTGAGAATGGATAAACTACAGTGCTTTTCTTGAGATTGGAGAATTGGGTTGTTGTATCCCATATCAGGTGTTAGAAAATTACCCAGGTTGTCAATTGCCCTCCAATTAAAAACAAGGCACAAAACCTATTGCATATCCTTTAATCATTCCTCTCCTCACGACTGGAGTTTAGAGGCCTGGGTAACTATTTCTCACTCATGTGAGATGTATCTGAAAACATCTCTGAGGCAAAAGAAGGATGAAAGCAAAGAACTAGAAAGCAGAAAAATAATTATAGAAAAATAATTACCCAAGGGAAAAATCATAATTCAAGTTTCATGGGACAACTTTAAAGTCTCAAAGCTCTGGGGAAGTATTCCTGGCTTTTGGCTTTCTAAGGCGGTTGTTATCCAATTTCATATGAAGTAAACATTTCCCAAGCTTCTAAGGAACAATGTTACTTCTATAGGTAAACTTCAGAAAATAACAGAATTGTGTCTCCTGGATTTGTGATGAGTATTTTGATTTTCTCACAGAACAAAATGAGTTTTTCAACACTAAAAGATACTTTGTCCCCCTCATGGCATAGAAGGAAGAATTGAGCTACAGAGGAAAAACCTTTATAGAAATGATGGAAATGTCAGGAATTCAAATGAGAAAAAGGACGTGATTTAGTTCCAACACTCGATTTGGGTAGCCTTGGTTTTATTCTCTGTGTCTTCTTTGCAGAGTAAAAATGTATCTTTCTCCTGATGGATCTTTAGGTGGCCTCTGTTACCAGGTCCTGGCTGATAAGCCAGTGTGAATCATCACCAGTGATGGACTAGAGCGACACCTGAAGCTTTCAAATAGGAAATGACACACAACCAGTCCAAAGACAGCTGCAAATTGAAAAAAAAAATAAAAACCAGTATCTCTTACAAATAATTTTTTTTTAATTAAAAATACTGGAAGTAAATACATAGGGATTGGAAAAACCTGGCTACTGAATAATGATGAAGATGACCAGTTAAATCACCCTCAGTGATGATGGCATGGTTCCTTTTCTGCTCAGGCATTGCCAAGAATTTCACTGTTCTAGTTGAAATTAAATTTCAGGGGGGCTAGATACAGGAAGCCATCCTTATTTGATTCTCAAAACACAGGTATCTTTTAGAAGCATTATACATTGTATTCTCTTTTTAATTCAGTAAGTGCCAAATCTCATGCAAAACTGTAGATGCCGATACTTCTCCTTGCTTAGAGCCTGAAATCTGAGGGCACTTTGCCCATGACAAACTTCAGCCAATAGATAGCTAGCTTCATTCTGAGACTTGGCATTAAGTTTCAGATGCCATTCTTAAGCAGTTCATGCACCATTGATGGCTGAACTGCCCAAGTCAGGGAGAGACAGTTTGGCTCTCAGGCAGAGTATGTTTGAAAGTGGATTGAAGCCATCCCCTAGTCAGCCATGAACCTTAGTGGAAATTGGGGTACCATTTCTGAAGTTATGAGTCATATTTCAAGGGCCTGAGGGCCAGTCCTATAAACTATTCTAATCTGCAATAGTCTCCTTTCCCAATTTTGTAACTCTGCCTGTGGTTGTGATGTGTGCAGCTGTCCCTAGTCATGGCTCTGTGATGAAACTGCTTTGCTCTTTATGCCTTAGAAAATCTGGTGTGGAGGGAAGCCTTTGGACATCATTATGGCACCACACTGATGGCTTTTCTAATCTGGATGGTTTGTGTTTATTTTGTTTTGTCCCTATGAGGTTGGCCCAAGACTGGGCAGTGTTTCGTTCTGTAGTGCATAGGGTTCTATGAGTCAGTACCGACTCAATGGCCCCTAACAGCAACAACTATCCTGTTTATAACTTAATAAACTGACCTGGTGTGGTGCTGTAGGGTAATGAGCTAGACTGCAATGTCAGTTTGAACCACAAGGTTGATGGTTCAAGCTCACCAGAGGCTCCTCTGAAACCATACGCAGGGTCACTTTGGGTCTGAACCAACTCAATGGCACTTAACAACAATAAGAAGAAGAATATGCATTTGAATTTTGGGGCTTTTTTGCCCCTACAACATCCTTTAGACTTGTGTTTGCACAGGGTGGAGTCACAGTGATTTGGGGATGTAAGCTCAGTCATTTGGGGAAGGGACTGCCCCACCCTGGCCTTCCTTTTCAGAGTTTTCACATCTGCCAGCTTGGGAGAGCTCACCAACATGCCCCTAGAGATGGTTCACAGGCTGGGGTGAGGGAAGTTCCTACCTCTGACAAGAGCTATGGTTGGTCGTTATTTCTTCTCCAGGTGATTTCCTCTCATAATCCCCATGGGGCTAAATGCTTCTTGATTTGTCTCCTGACCCTGTCCTATCTGATCTAATCCATTTTCTGCGATTCTGTCATGGTGGTCTATCTCAAATCTAAATCTGATAGAATCTCTTTCCTGCTTACAAGTCTCTGTATCTTCTCTTTATTCATAGGATAAACTTGATATTTGTTAGCACACTTGTATGTCTTTTCATTATATTATTTCAACGTTCTTCCCAGACTCACTTGTTGTTGGTGTTGTCAGGTGCCATCGAGTCGGAACCAACTCATAGCGACCCCATGCACAGCAGAACGAAACAATGTCCGATCCTGGGCCAACCTCACTACCACTGCCACACTTGAGTCCATCAATGATGCCACCTGGCTGATCCATCTCATTAGAGGTCTTCCTCTTTTTCTCTGACGCCTGATCCCAGACTCACTACTATCTATTAAATGTTTGTTCACACTTTGAAGTTGAGCTTGACAGTCATCTCTTTTGAGGAATTTCCTGATTTCTTTACTCACCTCATGTGTCCTCTTCTACATAGATACTTCCATTGAAGCAAATGTCTCCTATTGTTTGTTGTTGTTGTTAGGTGCCATTGAGCCAGTTCGAACACATAGGAACCCTATATGACGCAGAATGAAACATTGCCTGGGCCTCACCATCTTCACAATGGTTGTTATATTTGAGCTCCTTGTTGCTGCCATTGTGTCACTCAGTCTTGTTGAGGTTCTTTCTCTTTTTTGCTGAGCTTTGGCTTTTCCAACCATGATGTTCTTCTTCAGAGACTGGGCCTTCCTTACAGCATATCCAAAGAATGAGAGATGAATGCTTGGAAGGACCATTCTGGCTGTAATTCTTCTGAGACAGATGTGTTTGTTCTTGTGGCAGTCCATGGCACTATCAAGATTCTTCTACAACACAATAATTCAAGTGCATTGATTCTTCTAGTCTTCCTTATTCAGTATTCAATGTTCACATACATATGAGGCATTTGAAAATGTCATGGTAAGGTATCAAACTGACATCTTTGCTTATTTGCAGCAGATTTGCCCAATACAATATGTCACTGGATTTCTTGACTGCTACTTCCATGAGCACTGATTGTGGATCCAAGTGAAATGAGGCCATTGACAACTTCAATCTTTTCTCTGTTTATTATGATGTTATTTATTGGTCCATTTTTGAGGATTTTTGTTTTCTTTACATTGTAGTGTAACACATATAGAAGATTGTAGTCTCTGATTTTCATCAAGTAAGTATTTAAAATCCTCTTCACTTCCAGTAAGCAAGATTGTGTCATTTGCATCTCACAGGTTGTTAATGAGTCTTCCTTCAATCCTGATGCTATGTTTGTTCTTCCTCATTTTCTCAGATTATTTGCTCAGCATGTAAATTGAATAACTATGGTGAAAGGATACAAACCGGATGCACATCTTTCTGATTTAAAACAATTCAGTATCCCTTGTTCTATTAAAATGCCTGTGTCTTGGTTTATGCTTATGTACATGTTTCTCATGACCACAATGAAATGGTCTGGAATACCCATTCTTCTCAATGATTTCCAGTTTTTTATGATCCACACAGTCGAGAGACTCTCCATAGTCAATAAAGCATATGCTAATTTCTTTCTGGTATTCTCTGTTTTCAACCAAGATCCACCTGACGTCAGCAATGATATTTCTAGCTGCATGTTTTCTTCTGAATCCAGCTTGGATTTCTGGCAGCATCTTGGTGATATACTGCTGCAGCCATTTTTGAATTATCTTCAGAAAAATTTTACTTGTATGTGAAACTAACGATTTTGTTCCATTATTTCAGTACTTCTTTGGGTCACCTTTCTTTGGAATGTGCACAAATATGAACATCTTACAATTGGTTGATAATGTCTTTTGAATTTTTTGGCATAGACTAATAATAAGCACCTCTAGCACTCTATTAGTTTTTTTAAAACATTTCAATCTGCATTACATCAATTCCCAGAGCCTTGTATTTTGCAATTCCTTAAGTGCAGCTTGAACTTCTTTCTTCAATACCAGTAATCTTTGATGACAATGTGGAATCTTTTTAAAAGACCAAAGGGCCACTATTTCTTTTTGTTATTCCTTCCATTTTCTTTCTTATGTCATTGAATACTTTGATCATTATTTTTGTTGGTAAGTACCTTTGAGTCAGTTCCAACTCATAGTGGCTGTATAGGGTTTCCGAGGAGTGGCTGGTGGGTTTGAACAGCTGACCTTGTGGTTCAAAGTCCAGTGCCACACCAGGAATCCATTTGTTGACCATAGAATCCTTCAATATTATAAGTCACCTGTTAAATTTTTCTTTAGGTCTTTCAGCTTGAGAAATGCTGAGCGCGCTCTTCCCTTTGGGTTTCTAATTTCAGGTCTTTGCACATTTCGTTACAATAATTTACTTTATCGTGTCTAGCTTCCCTCTGAAATTTTCTGTTTAGCTCTTTTATTCCATCTTTTTTTTTTTTCTTTTCTAGTAGTGTTAGCATTTTTTTCTTTTCTTTTCTAGTAGTGTTAGCATTTTTTTTTTTTTTCTTTTCTAGTAGTGTTAGCATCTCTACAATGAAGAGGAAGTTTCAGAATTTCTTCTGACATCCGTTTGGTCTTTTTTGTTTTTACTGTCTTTTAAATATATGCCTTCTTTATATATGATGTTCTTTATGGCAGCCTAAAACTCCTCCGATTTTCAGTCATTAGTGTCTAATTCATCAAATCTGTTCTTGAGATGGTGTCTAAATTCAGGTGGGATATAGTCAAGATCATATTTTTGCTCTCATGCACTTGTTTTACTTTTCTTCAGCTTCAGATTGAACTTGCATATAAACACACTTGGTGGTCTGTTCTACAGTTTGCCCCTGGCCATGTTTTGGCTGATGACATCAAGCTTCTCTACTGTCTCTTCTTACAGATGTAGTTAATTTGATTCCTGTGTATTTCATCTGGTTAGGTCCACATGTATACTCATTATTTATATGGATGAAAACAGGCATTTGCAACGAAAAAGTCACTGGTCTTTCAAAATTCTATCATGTGATTTCCAGAACTGTTTAATCACCAAGGCTGTATTTTCCAGCTACCAATCCTTCCTGTTTTCAACTTTCTCATTCCAATCATCAGTAACTATCAAGGCATCTTGATTGCATGTTTGATAACTTTCAAACTGAAGAAATTTGTAGAATTCTTCAATTTCCCTATTGTCTTTAGTAATTGGTGTGCAAATTTGAATAATGGTCATATTAACTTGCCTTCCTTGTAGGCAGATGGATCTACCCTATCACAGACAACATGGTACTTCAAAGTAGATCTTGAATTTATTTTTTGTTTTAAAATGACAACAAAGCCATTCCTCTTCAATTTGTTGTTCTGAGCATAGGAAATCACATAAATGTCTGAAGCAAAATGGCCAATACCAGTTCATTTCAGTTAATTAGAATATTGATCTTTATGATTGTGTTTAATTTTTAATGATTTCTGATTTTCCTAGATTCATACTTGTGCATTCTATGTTACTGTTCTTAATGGATGTTTGCACCTATTTCTTCTTATTTTGAGTTGTGCCCCACCAGCCAATGAAGGTCCCAAAAGTTTTGCTCCATCCACGTCATGAAGTTGACTCTACTTTCTGGAGGCAACTTTTATCCCATCTTATTTGGAGTGCCCTCCAATAGGAAGGGCTTGTCTTCTGGCAATGTGCCTTTGCTATTCATAAGGTTTTCAGTGATGAGACATTCAGAAGTGATCTCCCTTTCCTTCTTCCTAGTATGTTTTAGTCTGGAACCTCCATTGAAACTCTTCCAGAATGCGTGACCCTGTTAGTATTTAAAATACCAGCTTTCAGCAATATAGCAACACACAACCACACAGTAAGACAAAGTGACAGACAAGTGGCAAGCTCATATTGTTGTAGCCATCGTATTTGGTTTTGTAGTGATGAGGCATCTTCTCCTTTTCTTACTTACACTGTGTAGTACTTAAAAACAGGAAAGTAGCTTGAGCCAGGATCATAGTGACTTTATAGGAAAAGCTCTGGACCACAAATCACAAGGTTGGTGACTCAAGTTCACTAGCTGCTTCGAGGGAGAAAGATGAGACTTTCTTCTCCCAGAAAGATTTACTGCCTCAGGAATCCTAGACAGGTCTCTATAAGTCAGAACTGACTTGACACCACTTAACAGCAATGATAACATCCTGTGCCAAGCACAGATGGATGCTAATTGAAAATTCAAAAAAAAAAAAAAAAGATGAAATAAATAGGAATTTCTTTGTTTTTACTTTTAAAATATGTTTGTCTCGCTGTTTTTACTCCAACTACCTAATTCAGTAGAGTCCCAACATGTATTTTCTTTTCTGTTAGTTTCTTTCACAAAATTTATAAGTTAACATGAACATTTACTTGTTTATCAATTTTCTCTACTTCTAAAATGCAAACACCATAAAGTCAAGGATGTCATCATTTTGCTTAAATGATATCTCTAATTCCAAGCTTAGGCTCACTCAAGAAACACTGGTTGAATGAAACAACGAATGAATTAATGAATTCATTTCCTAGCTGAGGATATTAGTGTTACAAATATCTCACTTCAATCTCGTTATGCAATGACCACACTTACTGCTTCTCCCTTTGTTTACTTTCTTCTTGATTTAAATGGTTCTTTTCTACAGTTTTCCCATTGTTTAAAGTTAAAAAAATGTTTCAGCAAAGGATGAAGAAATGAGTAGGAAACTTACAAAGAAGCCCTTTTACATCTTGCGGTTGGAATCCTTTTATGAATGACTGAGTTTCCTCAGTTCATGCACCAGTGATTACCCCTTCTCCTTCCTTTCATTTCTTGTTCCTCCTCAAAGGTCTACTCAAAGCTGCTGGCTAAGCTGCTTCAAATACAAAGGAAAATTAATATAGTAGTACATTTAGAATTCAGTGCCCACTCCTTTGTGATGTTTTAGAAAAACAAGGTAAAGTTTTAACCCTACCAAAAGTGGATATGTTGATGTTTTTGGACTTAATATTATCATGTTTAGAGCCTATTTTATGTAAGACTATCTAATAATACTGTGAAAATTGGAGCTTTATAGAAGGTGATGGTGGTAGCAGTGTTGGTGTGCCAAGGAATTGGTTCTGATTCATAGTGACACTGTATAGGGTTTCTAAGGCTGTGAATCTTTACAGGAGCAGAAAGCCTCATCTTTCTCCAGAGGAGTGGCTGGTAGATTTGAACTGCTGACCTTTCTGTTAGCAGCCCAAGTTGTAGCCCACTATGCCACTACCACACTCTTTTTACAGAAAATAGGAGGCCTGAAGTTTTGTCTTTCATTTCAATCGTACGTTATAGTGGTGGTGCTGGTGGAGGCGTGTTACCTAGTAGGTTCTGACTCATAGTGACCCTGTATAGGGTTTCCAAGGCTGTAAATCTTTACAGGAGCAGAAAACATCATCCTTCACTTGCTGAGTGGCTGGTAGCTTTGAACTGCTGACCTTGTGGTTAGCAGGTCAGCACATAATCCACTGTGCTATTTTTTTTGAGAGACGGTAACTGTCTAACACTAAGGGATCTGTATGCGTGTGTATACATTTATTTCTAATCTATTTCTTAGGCCAGGGCTCCTGGAGAATGAGAATGCCCCCAGAAAAAGCAGCCCTTCAATCACATGGCCCCAGTAATTCTTTCCCAACTCAGTTCTCTTCTGGCTCTCCAGATAATGGGGACTGTCATCAAATCATCATCTGCTCCATACAGAAGCTGAAACAACTTAAAAACCAGAAATTATGACGGCATAGACATATATCACTTACTGTTGATACAGGTTGAATTACTTAAATTGTATGATTTAAGTTTCCTCAATTGAATCAACTGGAGAGTATTGAGACTTTCCGCTCCTTCAGAGATATATAGCCTTGGAAACATGGTCGCTGGAGTTGTAATGAAATCAAAAGCACTTAACAATAGCAACAAATAGTAATTATCTTATGAATTGTTCATAGGATTAATATGTAAAGTGTTTAGCATTGAGTCTTAAAGAAATGAAAATGTCAAGACTTTGGTATGTATACTTACTTTGATCTTAGGAGCCCAAGTCATATCAGTTGGGTTGCTGACTGCAAGGTCAGCAGTTTGAATCTTCTAGCCGCTCAGCGGGAGAAAGATGAAGCTTTCTGCTCTTGTAAACATTTACGGTGTGGGAAACCCTGTGCAGGGTTGCTATGAGTTGGAACTAACTTCATAGCAAACAACCACTGCCACCACCGCTTTGATCTCATCATTAGGAAGGACCAGTTGCTAGAAAAGTACGTTGTTGTTGTTAAGTGTCATTGAATCTGTTTCAACTCATTTTTCATAATGTTTATTTTTGACACTGTGTAGGGTTTCCAAGGAGTGACTGGTGGGTTTGAACTGTTGACTTTGTGGTGCACAGTCCAGTGCTTATCCTACAGCATCATAAGAAAAGGACATGTTTTGTAAATTAGAAGGTCAGAGAAATGAGGAAAACCCTCCCCAAGGTGAACTGGCACAGCACCTTTCATTTACTTGCTTATGAGGAGGCTTCAAAAGGTTTCTGGAACAATTCCATTCTATTTTATTGCCTTTTTTCCATGAACTTTTTGAAGATGCCCTCCTATATACTGGTAGTCAACAGGCAATAAGCATCCAATTTACAGACAATTCCAACTTGTGCCTTAATGTTATGTAAATTTGCTAACACTTTAAAATACTTGAACCAATCCCTGTTGTTGTTGCTGTTAAGTGCCATAGAGTCATGATTCTGACCCATAGCGACCCTGTATAGGATTTCTTAGGAGCAGCTGGTGAACTTGAACCACCAACCTTGCAGTTTAAATGGCTTTCCAGTCTGGTGCATTAACCCCAGCGCCACACTGCAAATTCTTCATTGCAATCTCCTCTTGCTACATATACATCTTTCAAATCATTGAAAAGGCTTTGAGGCTTGCACTTAAGTAAGGCTAAATAAGAACCCTATGCAGTTGTTCCAGACTGCTAGTATAGCCGCTCCTCAGTTATCGACTACCTTGTTATCCAATGTTTTGTATTTATGACAATCCTAAAAATTCTGCAATCTGACTATTTTTCACTTTAAATATTATATCTTGTAGTAACAAATACTCAGGCATGAGTCCTGGTGTGATGCTGTAGGATAAACAAGGTTGGCATTTCAAACTTGCCAGCTGCTCCTCAGAAACCCTATACAGGGTCACTATGAGTCACAAATGGCTTGTCGAAACTTAACAATAATAACAACATGTGGTAAAGGTACTGTTGGCTGTGACGGTTAAGGTCTTGTGTCAACTTGGCAAAGCTAGGATTCTCAGTGCTTTGACAATATGCAATGCTGTAATTTTCAGTGATATAATGATGTGGTCATCCTCCATTTTCTTATGTTTATTTTTACATAATAGCCTGGTGTTTGGAAGCTAACCATGCAGCTAAACGAAGAGAGGGTGTGTGCAACTTTCTTAAAAACAACCCAAGCTAAACAGCACCTCTGGTTCTCTTGAAAATCCATGAAAGCTATTTCTCCACATTCTCTGGTCAATGCTTTTCTTTTAACCCTTTTTTACACATCACTATTTGGGCTGCGAACCTCAAGGTCAGCAGTTTGAAACTACCAGCTGCTTCACTGGAAAAAGATGAGGCTTTCTGCTCCCGTAAAGATTTACAACCTTGGAAACCCTATACAGGGTTGCTATGGGTCAGAATCAACTTGATAGCACTTATCATCAACAACAACGACATGATCTCTGAAAGTGAATAAGGAAGACCATAGAAGAATGTTGTTGTTGTTAAGTGCCGTTGAGTCGACTCCGACCCATAGTGACCCTGTATAGGGTTTCCAAGGACCAGCTGGTGAGCTTGAACTGCCAACCTTGCAGTTCAAACAGCTTTGCAGTCTGGTGCATTAATCTACAGCACCACACCAGGAGTATTGAAAAAGAATATTAAAAGTACCATGGAGTTCTACCATCAACGGAGAAGACTCGAGAGCGGGACCCTACCCAGAGAAGCAGAGATGCCTGAGATAGAGACAGAGACAATGATGTAGAATGATGAAGCGGCTGGGGACTTTGGATCCAGAGAGGGAGAGGGACTGTGGGCTGAAGACTGGGAGGGTTGGGGGGAAGTGTAGGGGACGGGTTTCTAGGGTCTACCTTTTGGTCAGTTGATGATGCGTGGAGGGGATTGGAACCATGGCAATGAAATGATATACGATGGAATGAATGTAAAACCAAAGTTCTCTCATGTAAACTATCATATGATTCACAATAAAACATTAAAAAAAAAAAAGTACCATGGAATTCCAAAAGAACAAACAAATCTATGTTGGAAGAAATATAGCTAGAATATTTCTTAGAAGCCAGGATGGTGAGACTTTGTCTCTTATTCTTCGGGCATGTTTTCAGAATGGACTAAATCCTGGAGAAGAACATTATATTTGGCAAAGTGGAGGGTCAGTGAAAAGGAAAAACATCCCCAATGAGATGAATTGGCACAGTGGCTGCAGCAATAGGCTCAAGCGTTACCAACTGTTGTGAGCATGGCGCAGGATCGTGCAGGGTTTCATTCTGCTGTTTTGTTCTGTATGAGTTGGAGCCAACTTGATGGCACCTAACATCATGTCTAGACACACAACTAATATGATGACCTATCTAGATCCATATCACCAAGACTTCAGCTTGCCTCCTTTGACCCAATCTCAATAAAACTTTTGTTTCCTTTTGCTCAGCTATGTCTAACTTGATGGTATACCCAGCAATCGCCATTGCTAGCCTTAAATTAACTATAGCCCTAGGCCTGGTGGAACTCTTATTATTTTCATAAACTATTCTTAATTTTCTCCCTGCATGTGGTTCCCAAGATAAGTTCTTCTTACTCTCGGCTTTGTTTCTCTTCTCCAGATGGGGCCATGTCATTGTACTTTAACTTTCATTAGATAAAGCTTCTTCTTTGTCTGAACCCCCCAATTCCCTCTTTTGTGCTATTTGCCAAATACAGAGGGGGATGGAAGTCAGTAAAAATATCTTGAAAACAAGCTGCAAAAACTGGCACTAATCATGCCACTGGTAGCACTCTTCGGCCAGATTTGTTGCAGTGGCCACACAGAACTCAAATACCATACTTATAGTTATGAGGTCGATTAGGGCATACTTGTAGTTATGAGGTTCAGCGCACAGTTCTCCCAGTCAGGATAGCCTCCCGTCTACCACATCCACAGGCAGGCCTTCCTCTGCTCCTTTACACCTTGTCTTGAGCTCTGCCCTGAACAGGCAATGTTACAAAGCTCTTTTGGAGCTGCTAATAAATGATCACAGGGCACAACATTCTGCCATAAGCCTCAGCCTGAAGGCATTTAACTCTAGCTTTAGGGTCAGCACATTTAGCTTCCCAATTAAGTATCCGGAGGCAACCCACTCTGCAAAGAAATCTCCTGCCCAAAGTCACTCATCTGTGCTTGCTCCATGGTCTGAGAAGACTACAGCTCTGTTTCAGGCTCCAGCACTTAGTTCTAATGATAATTATCCTATGCCAACTCCTCTGATGTCATGACTTTCTGCGCCTAGGTCAAGCAGGTACCGTGCACAGGGATCTTGGGTTCCAAATGATACACTCCTTTCCTGGCTCCTTTGATGGCAGCAAGATCCTCCATTCCTGCTTCTTTATTCTTACATGTTAGAGTTCCAAGTTTTTACAATCCAATTGTTAACAAACACAAATTAATCATATCATCCTGCCAGCATCTTCTCTCACTTTTTTGTTACCCAGACCCTGCAAGGCAAAAAAATGCTGTTTGGTAGGAGTTACAAAGACTATGGGTACAAGAGTTCTAGAAAATATTTCACTGCTCTGCACATGCTGCCACAGATATTTTATATGCACTTGAATTTTATAAAATCCATGTAAAACAAGTGTCATTGCATTTGATCAGATGTGTAAATCAGGTTTCAGAAAGGTTGTTGACATGCCCAAAGTTACAAGATCTTGCAAAATCTGTTATTTCTTCTAGTATGTAACGCTGCTCCACTACTTTTAAAAATAAGTTTAAGATTAGTATTTAAATCTTTAATTCGATGATCTTACTTAAAATGTTTATGCTGTTTATATACCACCAGCCATTCCTCAGAAATCTTATACAGGGCCACAAAGACTCAGAAATAACTACATGTAGTATATTTCATGAACTACAACAATGAAGTATACTCTAATCCTTGGGAGAAGATTATGAATGGAATAGAGAGCGGTGATAGTATCATGTATTGAATATTGTCTTTCTCTTTCTAACTGTATTTCTCTGTCTGCCTGTTTATCTAGCTCTACACATATATGTATATACACACATATATGTATAGGATATTGCTGTTGTTAGGTGCAGTCGAGTTGGTCTCACTCATAGTGACCCCATGTACAACAGAACTAAACACTGTCTGGTCCTGCACTATCCTCACAATTGATGTGAGGTTTGAACCTATTGTTGCTACCACTGTGCCAGACCATCTCACTGGGGTCTTCCTCTTCTTTTCCGACCCTCCACTTTACCAAGCAAGATGTCCTTCTTCAAAGATATCTTCCAGATAACATGTCCAAAGTATGAGAAATGAAGTCTTGCCATCCTGGCTTCTAAGGAGCCATTCTGCTTGTACTTCTTCCAACAAAGCTTTGTTTGTTCTTTTGGCAGTTCATGGTACTTTCAATATTCTTAGGTAGCACCATAATTCAAATGTATTGACCCAACTACAGTCTTCCTGTAAAGTCTAACTTTCATACGCAAATGAGGCTACTGAAAATACCATGACTTGGATCAGGCACACCTTAACCCTTAAACTCTTTTCTTTGCTCTTTAACACTTTAAAGAGGTCTTTTGCAGCAGATTTGCTTACTGCAATATGCATTTGATTTTTTGACTGCTGCTTTCATGAGTTGATTATGGACACAGCAAAATGAAGTCTTTGACAACTGCAATCTTCTCTCCATTTGTTGTTGTTAAGTGATGTCCAGTCAGTTTCAACTCACAGTAACCCTGAATCCAAGGAACAGCTGGTGAGCTTGAAGCACCAACCTTGCAGTTCAAATCAACCTTGCAGCCCAGCACATTAACCCACAATACCAGGACTCCTTTCTCCATTTATCACGATGCCATTTATCGGTTCTATTGTGAGGATTTTTGTCTTCTTTACACTTAGTTGCAATCATTAATGAAAATTTATCAGTAAGTACTTTAAGTCCTCATCACTTCCAGCAACAAAGTTGTATCATCTGTGTATTACAGGTTGTTAGTGAGTCTTCCTCCAGTTCTGATACCATGATTTTCAAATGATCCAGTTTCTTGGATTTTTTGTTCAGCATACAAATTAATTTCCTGTATTTTAACCAATCAGTATCCCTTTGTTCTGTTCTACCAATTGCTTCTTGATATGTAGTTTCTCATGAGCACAATTAAGTGTCTGGAACACTCATTCTTTGCAATGTTATCCATTGTGTGTAATGATCTACACAGTCAGAACTGGTGTACTTATTAGGCACCATAGCATATTGCACAGTACCAAGAACAAACAGATCTGTTTGGGAAGAAGTACATCCAGAGTGCTCCTTGGATTTGAGGATGGCCAAACTTCATCTCTTATACTTCGGAATATTGTCAGGAAGGACTAGTCACTGGAGAAGGATATCATGTTTGGTAAAATAGAGGGTTGGAGAAAAATTAGAAGACCCCCCCAATGTGATGGATTGGTATACTGGCAGAAGTGATGGGCTCAGGCATAGCAACGATTGTGAGGTTGGCCCAGGACCAGGCAGTATTTCTTTCTGTTGTGCATAGGGTCACTGTGAGTCGGTATCAACTCAATGTCAAATAGCAACAACAACAGCAGTACTTATTTAAAATTTACTTTCTGTGAAGCTGATTACACCTACATTTTTAACCCTGATGTAGTGGCAGAACATTAGATGCTCTATTCTTCTCCTAAATCTATTTATTTTTTCTTGTTTTATGGGTTAGTCATTGATCAGCATAAAGAAGGACCTGTCCTTTGGTAACACCTCTCTTCCACATTTCTTTTCTGGGTTACCCCTGAAGTTTGGCTGTCTGCGGAGGTGTGTGGTGTGGGGGGGTGTTGAGGGTTCCCTTGGAAGCTGGAGTTAGTCATTGCCCTTGGGAGCTCTTCTTCTTTAGTCTGTGTTATCATATGAGATATTCACAGGAAGCAACTCTGAACTTGGCAATACAAGTTACCTAGTGAATCTCTCACTGAATTCCTATTTCAAATGTGAGGGATAGTTCTAATACCAGCTTATTTTCAGAGGTGAGATGAGTTAATGAATATTAAAGTCCTTCTTCCCTGATTTCAGCAATTTCTGCCAACTTATTCAGCAATGAGATTTTGAGAGATGCCTGCTAATACACCCACCTACTCAGAGAATCCAGTCTGTGGTATGCCATGATACTTTTCTCTCTGCTGGAGCAATTTTATTGCTAAAGATGTCATGTTTTCTTCTAAATATAGCTGACAAATTATTTTTTTAATTACATGGAAACCATATTAATGTTCTATTTGGTAGAATTGTTCATGAACAGTTTCCCAGGTGCCTTTTGGAGAACACACAGAAAATGTATCCTTGAAGACATTAAAATAAAATAGTGGGCTAACAATAGCAGCATCAGCAATAATAATAGTAACAATGGTTATCATGTATGTGCCAAGAATACACTCCTCACAGTGATCTCATGAAGTAGGCATGTTATATGTCTTTTGTAGGTAATTCCAGAGAAGTTAAGCCTAAATGGCAAGAAAAAGGCTATGAATTTACATGTTGTCAGGTGCCTCTGAGTTGGTTTTGATTCCTAGTGATCCCATGTAACAGAATGGAACTGTTGGCTCCATACAATAAACACTGGACTGTGAACTACAAGGTCCATGGTTTGAGCCTTACAGCCTTTCCATAGGAAAAGGATAAGGCTTTGTGCTGCTGCAAAGCTGTAAAGCCTCAGAAACCCTATACAAGGTTGCTATGAGTCAGAACCAACTTGATGGCCCTTAACAACAACAACAACAACAACAACAACTACAACCATCATGGGTGCACAGTGTCAGGGCTTTCTCCTGCAGTCACTTCTTGTTAAGTGCCATGGAGTTGGTTCTGACTCATAGCAACTCTGTACAGGTTTTCCAAGGAGCAAGCTGGTGAGTTTGAACTGCTGACCTTGCAGTTCAACCCAACCTATGATTGAGTGCTTATCCCACAGCAGAGCCACTGGGTGGGCTCAAATCAGCAATCGTTCAGTTAGCAGTCAACACTTCACCACTGAGCTGCAAGGACTCCTTTGCTGAAAATACGAACAGTTCTCTCTGACTCTAATACTATTTCTTCATCCTTTTATTGTATTGCTTTTCATACACATTGCAGTTAGAGAAGGCCAGGAGACACTTTCGGTCCGTTAAAGCTGAGTGGCAACCCAGGGTCTTGATTAAGGGAGATCAAATATGATATTTGGAAGCAGACAATTAGTTGGGGTCACTAACATTACCACACATTCCTTGAGACTGTAAAATTTGCAGAAATGCTAAAATAAACACAATTTCTTGTTTCTTGTTGTTAAGTGTCATCGAGTCAGTTCTGACTCATAGTGATGATGTATAGGCTTCCAAGGAGTGGCTTGCAGACAGCTTTGTTGTTGTGAAGTGCCATCGAATTGGTGCTGACTCATAGAAAACCTGTGTAGGGTTTCCATGGAGTGGCTGGTGAGCTTGAACCACTGACCTTGCCTTACAAACCTACGTTACAGCCCAGCGCATTAACCTGCAGCACCACACCAGGACACATAACTACCCTGAACTGGGTCTTATAATGGCAAACAAAAATGTGTGTATCTGTCTGAGTGTGCATGTGCCTGCATATATCAGTGACATCACTAGGGTTGCAAACCACACTGGGTGACACCATTAGAGGAAGTGACACAAATATGACTGTCTATAAAATGTTCATGCTGTTTTCACCAGATATTTATAATTTAAAAAATGTATATCCCCATAGTTAGTTATAACAACAAAAACATCTTATTTTATTGGTAAGCCCATTTTGCGGGAACTCTTAGATCTACAAGGCTGAAACTCTATGCTAATTTACTTTGTGAAACTTCCGAAAGTGCTCCTCTAAGAGCGGTTATTATTTTTCAATTACAACGATGCTTCAGATCTTGTGGTTTTCGAGTCATGGACTCTCTGCAAACACGTGCTGTTGTTTTCATTGCTGCCAGTTTTTGTAGTCTCCTATTTTAAAAATGTTTTCTGGTGTTTTAGCTACAATGTCGAGGTTGTTAGTATTTGTGAACCTATATCCATAACATTTTTGAGACTGAAGAAGCAATTAAAGAACAAGAAGGAGAAAATACAAAAGGTTTCAGCTCAGATACTGCTAATGTAAGTAATAATGTTGTAATTCAATGTGGAATGAGTTTACAAAACGATTTTGCTATTGTTACGTTGTGGTTGTTAGTTGCTATCGAGTCGATTCTGACTCATAGTAACACTGCCTGGTCCGTCACCATCTTCACAATTGTTGTTACGTTTGAGCCCATTGTTACTAACACAGTGTCAATCCATCTCATTAGAAGTCAGCATTCACATAATCTAAGTTATACTACATGTAAGCAATTTATAACAATATTTATTAGGTTATTATATATGTTAGGGAACTCTGGTGTGGCACTGTAGGGTAAGTGTTGGACCACAAGGTCAGTGTGAACTGCAAGGTCGGAGGTTCAAAGCTCCCAGCCACTCCACGGAAACCCTATACAAGGTCGCTATGAGTCTGAACTGACTCTACAGCACTCAATCACAATGACAATATATATTATATTATATTGTTCTATGACTACATTGATGATAAACATTACTGAGGATTCTGCAGGTTCTGGTACTGAAGGAAGTCCATAGGATGTCCATGGTGCATTGGGCATAGCGGCCTTAGTATTGCCGCTCCACCTATAGGGATGGTTTCATATACTGGAACGTTTATGGTTACTGACAGAAGCTCTAAACACCTGCCCTGTCACCCCAACCTCCAACCTACTTTTTTGAAAGGCTATTCAAAAGAGGATAAACCAGTGGCAGAAGTATCACACTATAGCATGTGGAGTCCTGGTATTTTGCTGTGGGATAATACAGTCCTTTTGAACTGTAAGGTCAGTGGTTCAAATTCACCACCTGCTCCTCGGAAACCTTATATAGGATTGTTATGAGTCATAACCATCTCAATGACACTTAACAACAACAACAATGATACAAGCAGAACCTGGGCCACATGGAAGTGGTCTCGCTTATGAATATTCTCTTCTTCCCCCCCTCCCCACCCCCCACTTATAAACTGCTTTGTCCAATGAGCAAAATGAAGAGAGAAAGATTAATGAAGAAAAAGGTTTTGGAAGATTAGCACTAGAAAAAAGACAGAGGGCAGTGGAGTGGAGGGTGGAGGATGAGGACAGGTGGGGTGTTGTAGGAATAAGGAGGCCAAAGGAGTTAGAGAGAGCACTACCCATATTTAAATAGAATTAATCAAGGAGCTTTGGTAGCATAGCAGTTATGAATTGGGCTGTGAACCTCAAGGTCAGCAGTTTGAAACTAGCAGCGGTTCCGCGGGAGAAAGAAGAGGCTTTCTGCTCCCGTAAAGATTTACAGCCTCGGAAACCCTGTGCAGGGTAGCTATGGGTCGGTATCGACTCCACGGCACATAACAACAACAACAAATCTAGTAGTGCTTTAATAAGTTAAGATGTTGTGAGGAAACCCGTAAATTAAGCATTTTTTAAAAACAGAAATATTTTCTAAAATTAGAAGGGGGGAGGGAAGAGAAAAGGCAGGACAATAGAGGAAAGGGAGAGACAGGTCTGAAATTCATACTTCGTCTTTTTTTAAGGTCAACTCTGTGTGTGTATTCGGTTGTCTCAATTAAGAAAAGAAAATGTAAATTTGTTTTATATTATTTATTGTTATGTATTAGTTTTTGAACAAAAACATTCATATTTATTGAGTCATTACTATGTCAAAAGCTCTATGGAATCCTCAACTAAGTCAAAATTTTCTACTTTTGTTTCTATACTTCTTTGCTATTGATAAAATATACCACACAGAATATCTTGGGTAGAGATAAACAACTTGATTTCTGTGACAGATACCCAAACCTAGTTACCAAGAGTCATGCTACTTGTTGAAGGTCATGCAAAGAGGAAGGTCATTCAAGGTAGAAGTGTCATATCCTGAAAGATGTATCAAGTGGCTTTAAGTACATCTGAATATTCTGGAAGTATAACATCATAAGGTTTGTATGAGCTTTGTTTGTTTTTCATAGATTTTACTGTTTGTCTTTAACAAAGAAGGAAGCTGTAGATTTACCCTTTTCGGAGCTGCAATTGTGACCTCTGTAAGAAAAGCCAAAAGGACAATTCTTTTATGATTAGGAAGTAGGACATTTGACAGCTTCTGAAAATAAATGCCTGTATTCCATTTCCTAGCTAGCCTGTTGTGGTGCGTCTTCTGTCTGGGAACTAGAGAAAAACGTCAGTGAATACTCCAAAGGTCAGAATTTCAGATCTGCTGCCACAACTATATTGTCACCCAGTATTAATGATTCTTTCACTCTTTCTCTTTTTTTAAGAGGCCTGGTCATGTCCGGGGAATGCCAGGTACATTTTTCTTAATGTATGAGCACAAGTTACATATAACAACCTAACAACACAATACTGCCTCTTTAATGCTAATCTATTCCTTGCAATCTACTAGATACATGTAGAGTCATTGGTGTGTATCAAGAGAGCAAAATCAGATTCTGAAAATATCTGAAAGGATGCACTAGAGTGTACATAATAATGTATTTTAATCTGCCAGGCCTTAAAATTAATCATGAATTCCCACAGAGATTTTAATAATTTTGAGATGATGTTTTTTATTTTTTTCATATAGTAATATTCTTGGACAGACTTTTCTAAATGCTGCGTGGGGAAAAAAAATTAGGTGGAGGAGGGGGAAACAGGGGCAATTTCTCACTTGCCATGTTATAGAAGGTATGTTTACTTGGGGATCTTTTTTGCTTTATTTTGCTCTTGACTAAAAAACAAGGTAGGTGCTTCAAAGAAAGATTTTCTCACTCTATAAAAGCTGGAAAATTGCTGGAGGTTTATTAGGGGCAATGATATGCACGTGGAAAGGAGAGGAAAGAGTACAGAAGGGACTAGATCCACTGTACCATGGGGGTGGACAGCTCGGTCACCGTGGAGAACTTGGCTATCTGCAGTGTCCAGAGTTCCTCCGGAGGAAAACCTTGGCAATCAAAGTGCCAAAGGTTCTAGAAAGGGTGACCATAGTACTTATTGCTAAACCTGGGACTCATAGTGACCCTATGCGAAACAGAACAAAACACTGTCTGGTCCTGTACCATCCTCACAATTGTTGTTATGCTTGAGCCCATTTGCTGCCCAATCTATCTTGTGTGTGTGTTGGGGGGCTTCCTCTTTTGTCTTGGATGCTCCACTTTACCAAGCACGATGTCCTTCTCCAGGAACTCATCCCGTCTTATATCTGAAGTATGAGAGACGAAGTCTCACCGTCCTACCTTCTAAGGAGTATTCTGGTGGGACTTCTAAGACAGATTTGTTTGTTCCTCTGGCAGCCCATGATACCTTTAATACTCTTCTCCAACACCAAAATTCAAATGCATCGATTCAGAACGGGATGTTAGAGAAGGAAACTAAAAGAAAATAATCACACTGAGATGTGTTGTTAGTATTAATTGCCATGTAGGATTTGCAATGAACTTTGAACCTCAAGGTCAGTGTTTCAAGCCCAACTTCCTCTCCATGAGAGAAAGATGAGGCTTTCTGTACCTGCTAAGATTTACAGCCTTGGAAACCCTATATAGGAGCACTATGAGTCAAAGCAAATTGGATGGTGCTTAACAACAACAACAACAACAACAACAACATCGGGTTCATTCTCAGTCACCTGATGCCCTGTGTGCAGAATAGAACTGGTGCTTGTGGTTGTCAAGGCTGTGACCTTTCCAAAGCAGATTGCCAAGACTCTCTTCTGAGGAAACTGAGGGTGTATTTGAACTGCCAAATTTTAGACTAGAAGTTTAGCGCTTAATTGTTTGCCCCATCCAGGATCTCCATACTTCCCTTATGTGGTGACATATGCTTCCTTTATTTGGAGGCACATGCTTGCAAAGGGCCTGGAGATGCACGTTTCTGATTGAGCTCCATCCTTGCATTTCAAATAGGGGTGATCATGTCTGCTTCCCTTACCTTATCAAGATGCTGTGTCTATAAGCTATCTAAGCCCCTTGAATGGTATCCAACAAGGGAGCTATATGTTGTTGTTAAGTACCATCAAGTCGATTCTGACCCATAGTGACCCTGTATAGGGGTTCATATAGACTTATAAATATCTTATACTTTTATTCCTTGAGATATAAAGTAAAAAATTAAAACATTATACCATAGACCGATGAGTTTTCAGGGTACTAGGTATTCTCTAGGGTAAACTCTGGACTGCAGACCACAGGGTGGTTGGTTCAAACCCAACAACTGTTCCTTGGAAACCCTATATAGAATCACTTAGAAGTTGACACCACTTCACAGCAACAAGAAAGAAAGAAGCTCCTACAGACTATATTTGGCTTTCTGTATCTTTTTAATTCTGGTTGCTCCTGATGGCTGACCAACTTGGTAAGTCTCCCAAAAACCTGTTGTCAGAGCATGTCTTATTCCTTTTTTTTTCTCATCCATTAAAAAGTAGATTTTAAAAGTATGCATGCAACTTCCTCCTGTGCACACCTCTAAACTTTTCCAATGATTGAAATAGACTATGGTTTGTCTGAAACAAAACTGATTGCATTATGTTGGTAGGACCAATTCAACGTTCTTGTGTATGTGGAATATGCTTGGAGATTGCAACTAACGGAAATAATACTAATGAGGAGGTAGAGATAACAGAAGGACCAGAGAAGATACACATAATTCTAGAAATAGGAAAGAAAAATGTTCTCTTAACTGTTGTTGTTAAGTGCCGTCCACTCAGTTCTGACTCATAGCAACCCTGTATAGGGTTTCTGAGGAGTGGCTGGTGAGTTTGAACTGCCGACCTTGCAGTTCAAACTGAGCTTAAGTTTGAGTACTTATGTTACAGTGCCCTGCCAGTACTCCTTACCTGAACTACATTACCTTAACATGATTTGGAGGCTGGTAGAATCAGGAATCACACTAATGTGTTTACCTTAAAGGCTGTAAGAGACTCTTTTATTACTCTTTAGCTGAGTGTTGAAATAAAATTTTGAGATATCAAATCTGGTTTATCTTCCACCTTTCTTTTGCTGTCTTCTTGCCTACCGAATCAGTGATGTTTACTGCTTCAAGGGATATTTATTGAATGGAGTCAAGTACATAAAATATGTACTTTTGCCTTTAAGTTTCACAAGGAGCTCTGAAAATTCCTACCAGAGAAAAAGGCCTAGGGACTAAAGGCTTTTTTCTTGATGTTCTTCTGGTTAAGTGCAGTCCAGACGGTTCCTTCTCATAGCAACCGTGTGTGGGGTTTCAGAGGCATGGCTAGTGAGTTTGAACCAAGACTTTGAGGTTAAATCCACCTTGTGGTCCAGTGCTTATCCTATAGCGCCACATCAGGGTTCCTTTTGTCTTAATGGTGGTAGTGTTATGTGCCATGGAGTGGGCTCCATACTCAATGTGACCCTGTATAAGGTTTCTGAGGTATTTCAATTATTCAGTTTCCCTCAAGTCAACTCTGACTCATGGTGAGCCCATGTGTTTTACCATAGCGTTTTCAATGGCTGATTTTTCTTGGAAGTAAATCATTGAGATTTTCTTTTTATGTGCCTCTGAGTGGACTGGAAGCGCCAGTCTTTGGTTAATAGCCAAGTGTATAGTTACAAGGTTAGCGGTTCAAACCCACTAGCCACTCCTTGGAACCCTTTTATAGGATCACTATGAGTCTTAACTGACACAAAGACACTTAGCAACATTATCCCTTTGCACCACCTACAAACGCCATTCAGGCCCTTGATTTTGTTGTTGTTAAGTGCATTAGAGTCAGTTCCGATTTGTAGAGACCCTATATTGGGTTTGAGTCCAATGTGTTAACCCCTTGTGCCACAGTAGGACTCCTTTCAGGATCTTGTTGGTGTTGTTATGTGCCCTGTGGAGTTGGTTCCGTTGACTCATAGAGACCCTGTACAGGGTTTCCAAGGCTGTAAATCTTTATGGGAGCAGAAAGAGCTAGCTAAACAGTTTTCAGTTTGGAAAGAATTGCTTTTGAGACTTTAGCTTTTCTGGCACTGCAGGATCAGCACTTGATTGCTAACTACAAGGTTGGTGGTTCAGACCCACCAGCTACTTTTTGGAAACCCTGGTGTGGTATTGTGGGTTAATGTGCCAGGCTGCAAAGCCATTTGAACTGCAAGGTTGGTGGTTCAAGCTCACCAACTACTTCTCAGAAACCACATACAGGGTCGCTGTGGGTCGGAACCGAGTTGACAGCATTTAAGAACAATAACAAATACAGGGTTGCTATGAGTCAGAACTTGACTCCATGGCACTTAACAACAACTATGAAGAATGCTTAGATATGGCCCTATCTAAAAAAACTTTAAGTTCCACCTTTTCTACACCTGAGATATTTGCTTTTGAATTTTCCAGCTCATTACATTTGAATTTTCATTACTTAACACCACTCACTCCCTCACTCAAGGTCATAAGTGAATTTCAACTCATGGCCATCATGTATAAGTTTTCTGAGGCTGTATATCCTTAAGGGAGTCCTGGTGTGGCGCTGTGCGTTAATGTGCCAGACTTCAAAGCCGTTTGAACTGCAAGGTCTGCAGTTCAAGCTCACCAGCGGCTCCTTGGAAACCCTATGCAGGGTCACTATGGGTCGGAACTGACTCAACGACACTTATCAACAACAACAACAACAACATATCTTAAGGGAATAGAGTCTCATCTTATTCAGAAGGCATACTGTGAATATCTTTTCAATGAATAAATGTAATGAAAACAACTCAGTCTCAAAGACAAACAACAACAACAAAGCAAAATAAAAGAAGGGAAATCTTCAGTTCCAAGTAGATGCATGTCAATTTTAGCGTTTGCTGTAAAGATTTGAAGAGTTCACCTAGCAAAGAACTGATAAACCAATGCCAATCTTCCCAAAATTCCAGGAGATAGTAAAGGAGCTTAAAGATTCCCCCAAAACAAACACTTTCCAAGGAATCAGATGCTTAATCACTGTGGTACACTAACTTTAAGAGAGGGTTAGAAATTCTGAAGACCTTTAAGTATGGGGTGGACAAGAATCTCTGAAAATCACCGATGTTGGATGTAGTCGTGCTTAGAATTAGGAATGCCTGAGTAGTACAAATGGTTAATGTACTCAGGTCTATTTCAAGGCAACTTGGAAGACAAGTCTGATGATCTAACACCAAAAGCAAAAGTTATTTAAAGGAGGAAAGAGAGAAGTATGGTTTAGGCTTAGGAAGTACCAGGTTTCTATTTATGGTAATAAAAAATCTGGCAATCAATATTGGTGATTATACAACATGGTTGATGTAACTGGTGTCACTGAACTGTACACATGAAAATGTAGAATTGGTACAACAACTGAATTTTTACAACAACAAGCAAGTAAAGACAATTATGGAATGCAGCTTTTCTCAGATACATATGTGTCACAGTGAGTTGGGATTAAATCTATGGCAATGTTTTTGCTGTTGTTATTGTCGTTTATAGATAGGGAAATGATTTCCATTTTCTAGAGAAATGTGACTTCAGCTCTAGGATCTGATTTTAAATGTAACCATCTAATCAGAGGTCAATTTTATCCTCATTTTCATTTTCCTTATTAACACATTCAAAGCAGATGTTTTAGAACCAGAACTGCAGTTTCCACTGCACACATTATTTAAATTTTTGATCAATATTGTGTATTTGATAGGCGATCTGTTGTATGAAGCTAAAAATGCCACATGCCCTGTAGGGAGCCCTTTATTTCTACTGACATATATTGGAGTTATTCTTCTTTGTTCATATGATTTACCTTCAAAAATCTATTGAATGTGCCCCCAGAGAAGTGCAGATAGCTATTTTAATAATCATATTGGTATTCAGGTGGAATGGAGTGGGAGAGAAGTGAAAGAACTTGCAAGGAATGTTGTTCCTGGAATCCCCGGTTTCACTAGCCTGCATATAATATTTAAAGTGCAATAGTACAGCTCAAGTTTTCAAAATAAAGCTTGCCATCTATCTTTATGAGTACTGATTTTTCACCTATCTTCTCAAGTTTAAAAGCCCTTTGTTCATACCAGAAATGGCACAATATTCTGCTATATCAACAGATGGCAGGGTTACGCTATCTCTATCTCTCTCCCACCAAGAGCAGCAGAAATTTACCCAGAACATTTAACTAGCTGGTGTCCAGTGCTAGCCTTAGTAGAACTGCTATTGGGTGTATCTAAGTTCCACTTCTGACCTCAATCTCTCTGTGCTCTCAGAAACTGAGATATCCCTTCAACTTGATTCTCACTGGTAAGAGACCTGACATGGTGAGCCCATGAAAACAACGAAGGACAAGATCCTTTAAGTATAGAATAAAGCATAGAGTGGTAGGATTATAATACAGTAAGTGTTTCTTGTTTATGATATTCCTTTATAACATGAGATGGATGTCACCCATGGCAACTAAGTCCTACACTGTACATACAGACACACACACACACACACAAAGGGGCTTGAAAAAGTGGTATTTTAAAATATGTATTTCAGAGTATATGAGGGCACTTTCAATTCCCACAAATTTTGGGAAAATTATATTACCTTTCAATTCCAGTTTTACATGAACTTTTTGAAGCCCTTTGGTTGTTTGTGTGTATATATTTTATCCCATTGTCTTTTTACTCCATGTTTCCACAAACTTTTTGAAGCCCTTTCCTATGTGTGTATGCATGAAATATATACACATATTTCAATTTTTAAACACAAGACCCCATGAGGTGGATGTTTTTCCCACTGTACAGATTAGAGAATAGGTTGGGAAAGTTGAATTAGAAATTGAATTGCTAATCATGCAAGCATTCAATGATAGGAAAGAGCAGGACAGACATCGATCCCAATGTCTCTGCTTTCTTACTAGGCATAAGACTTTCCATGTTTAGAAGTTGCTCATCAGTATTTGCAAGTTCATACAAGAGTGGAAGAGTTAATTTTTGAGTGAACTAATCTGATCATTTTTTTTTTTTTTTTGGTAGAATTTACAATTTTGCCTTTATTGAGATCTTCCAGTTCTGGTGAGGGCTGTGAGACTTGCTCCACCAGTCACAGAATGCCTCAGGATGTGTAATGTACATTGCACAGCAAGGCTGAGGTAGAAATAAGAAGGAATTCTTATCCCCTAGTTTCTGCCTACTGCATCATTTCCCACTTAAAATATCTGAAAGGTATTCTCTTAAATTTACCTACGCTTCTCTAGACCATTATCTGGGAGCAGTTAATTTTCCCAGGTAGTTCTAAGCATTTTTCAGCCATCTTCAAAAATCAACCTTGTAATAATTTAATTGAAACATATTATGTGTGTTTCAACCATTTATAGGGATTTTACACAGGTGTTTACATTAATATGTGTTAAAATACCTAATTACATCTGCATCCACAGCCTAACTCAATAATCTTGCCAGCTCTAAAATATGTAGTCATATCTTAATCAAACATAAACGCCACTAGCAGTCTCAACTCCTGCAATATGTAAACTGGATTAAGGGCAATCAAAGCGACCCTTCAAACAACAGCACAGAATTTTGCATATTTCATGCTAATATGCACGTATGTTTGTTTTATTGTTGTTGTGTCTAGATTTTAAAAACTGCTTGCTGACAAAAATGAAGTCAGAATGTGAGGAAAGTTGTGTGTTTATAGTGGGATTGAGGGAAGGGTTTGAGAGGGGCTGACAAAGATTGAATTTCATTTATGATATTTGTTTTGTTTGCCTGTTTATTTTTGATGTGAGAATCTTCATAAATTTATATTAAATTGCTTATTGATAATTATATTGTTATTGGTTGAAAATTGTCATGACTTATTTTCTAAAAAATGTATTTGAGCACCTACTAAATAGTAGAAACTATGATAAGAGCTGGTAACGGCATTGTAGTGGCGTAAGTGTCAAAGTACCATTTATATGGAAGTTACTTTGAGATCATAGAAGAGAACGTGGTTGCTTGCCACTGGGGACTCAGGAATGATTTAATAAAGGACTCTGTAGAAAAACAAGTACGGGAAGGCAGAAACGGAAGAGAAAAGTACAGTTGCAGTCACAAATGAGGAGAAGAGCACATCGCAGGTTCTGACATTACAGCATCTCTCTATGGCTGAGAAGAAGAGTGTTACTTCAGAAAACCTAGGAAATACAAAGACATTGGGGACATTATCTGTAGATGATGGAATGTATTATAAAACAAAAAGAGTATGTTAACTGTAAAATACCTAGAAAAGAGAGTTAATTAGAAAGCTGTCATACCATCATTGAGATTCTTACTTAGAGCTCAACAGAGTCATCTTCAAAGAAATATGTTCTTCCTAACATATAGGTATTCATCTGTCAGTTTGTTGTATGGTGGTGGCTTGTATGTTGCTGTGATTCTGGAAGCTATGCCATGATATTTAAAATGCCACCAGGGTCATCCATGATGGACAGGTTTCAGATGAGCTTCCAGAAAAAGACAGAAGACATAGAGATTAAATACTTCCACATATTTAGTCACTGAAAACCTTACGAGTAGTAGTGGAACATTGTGAGCACCAGATTATTGAATATTGAAACATGATTAGGAACACCAGAATATTATCAGATACAATGCTGGAAGATGAGCCCCTCATGTTGGAAGGCACTCAAAATGCAACTGGGGAAGAGTTTCCTCTTCAAAGTAGAGTTGGCTGTGGAGATGTGAATGGAATAAAGCACTTGGGACCTTCATTTGCTGATGGGGCACAACTCAAAATGAAGACAAACCATTTTAAACATCCATTAATAATGAGAAAAGGACTGTATAAAATATGAAACTTGGAAAATTGGAAATTGTCAAAAATTAAATGGAATGCATAAACATCAATATCCTAGGAACTTGTTGTTGCTGTTGTTGTTGTTAGGTGCCATTGAGTCAGCACTGACTCATAGCGACCTTATGCACAGCAGAACGAAACACTACCCAATCCTGGGCCAACCTCACTACTATTGCCACGCTTGAGTCCATCGATGCCATGAAGTACAATGCTGTCTATGATAGGATAATATCCATATGTTTATAAGGAAGGCCAGTTAATATTAATATTATTAAAATGTACATACCAACCACTAAAGACAGTGACGATGAAAGTGAAGAATTCTATCAAATTCTTCATTCTGAAAGAAGTTGCTTGATTTATCAGATATGAAATCAAGATATATTTATAATTACTAATGATTGGAATGCAAAGTTTGGAAGCAAAAAGTCAGGATAAGTAGTTAGAAAATATGGCCTTGGTGATTGACACGATGCTAGAGATCACATGATAGAATTTTGAAAGACTAATGACTTCTTTGGAGTCCTGGTATGGTGCTTGTGGGTTAATGTTCTGGACTATAAATTCGGTTTAAACAGAAAGGTCAGTGATTCAAGCTCACCTGGTGTGGTGCTGTGGGTTAATACACCAGACTGCAAAGCCATTTGAACTGCAAGGTTGATGGTTCAAGCTCACCAGATGCTCCCTGGAAACCCTATACAGGGTCTCTATGGGTCAGAACTGATTACAGGGTTCTTAGCAACAACAACAATGACTTCTTTGGAGTCCTGGTACGCTGCTTGTGGGTTAATGTTCTGGACTGCAAATTCAGTTTGAACAGAAAGGTCAGTGATTCAAGCTCACCAGCTGCTTCTTAGAAACCCTACACTGGGTAGCTATGGGTTGGAACCTGACTCGACGGTACTTAACAACAACAACAACAATGACTTCTTCATTGCAAAGATGACTATAGACATGGACCTCACCAGATGGAATACACAGAAATCAAATAGACTGCATCTGTGTAAAAAGAGCGTAGAAAAGCTCCATACCATCAGCCAAAATAAGGTCAGGGCCAGACCATGGAACAGAACATCAATTGCTTATAAATAAATTCAGGCTGAAGCTGAAGAAAATTTAAAAAGTCCATGAACAAAAATATGACCTTGAATCTATCCCATCTGAATTTAGAGTTCATCTGAAGAAGAGGTTTGATGCATTAGACACTAAAGACTGAAGACCTGAAGAGTTGTGGGAGGACATCAAGAACAGGAAGAAAGCAAAAGGTAATTAAGAAGACAAGAAAAAAAAAAAGAAAAGAAAAGGAAAGAACAAAATGATTGTCAGAAGAAACTCTTAAATTTGCTCTTCAATGTAGAGATGCTAAAGCAAATGGAAAAAGTGAGGAAATACAAGAGTTGAATAGAAAATTTCAAAGGTCAGCTCAAGAAGACAAAGTCAAATATTATAATTAAATGTGTAAAGACCTGGAGTTAGAAAATCAAAATGTTAGGGAAATTTTCTTCCAGAAGCTCTTCAACTATTTCCTCTGTAGACTTCTCTGATTCTTCTTGTTCTGGAATGCCAATAATTTTTAAGTTCTTCCTCTTCATGTTATCCAGCATGAATCTTAGACTCTCTTCAGATTTTTTTTATCCTTTTTTAAGTTTGCGCTTCTATCTTAGCAGTATTGAGAGATTTGTCTTCCAGCTCGCTAGTTCTGGCTTCCATCTCTTCTATTCTATTCTGCTCCTTTCCCCTTTCAGTGTGTAGTCCATTTCTGATATCTTATTATTTATCATCTGGACATCTTTTTGTAGGTTGTGAATGGTTTCCAATGCTGTATCAATTTTATTTGATTGCTCCTGTAGTACTTTCCTAACTTCTTCCTTGTTTTCCTCCACCCCTTTTTGAAGCATTTGAATTTGTTTCCATATCATTCTTCTGAATTCTTTCTCAGGCATATCCAAAACCTGCTCTTCCTTCTCTATAAAGCCTTTGTCTGTCTCCAATTCATTTGCATCAGCTACTCTCTTCTGTTTTGGGACATGTTTCAATATTGATTGTTGCTTTTATTCATCATGATAGTTATATGTTTTTTGTTTATTTTATTATTTTTTCTAAAGCTTAAGTGAATGTTTGTTGTTTGTTGTTAAGCTTACTGGTGTCTCCTGGTAAGTATGATCAGGAGATAGGCTTCCCCTTTTGTATGTAATGCTTAGCGGGTGTTGTTGGGTCTTGTCTCAGTGGTAGAATATTATGGGCTATGCTTATAGCTTGGCTATATGGCCACGATTGCTGTCTCTTCTTGGGTAACGTAGGGAGAAAAAGCTCCTACCTCCAGGAAAGATGTGTGATCAAAAGGACCAAAAGCAGAAGTAATATAAATGCATAGACAAAAATCACCACTTTGGAACAGAAATAAAGCTGTGGTCGACTGTGCTGAGCTACACTGTCATTGTGTGTGCAATTAGAAGCCTCCAGTAGGGGGTGGGGTTGTCCCCTCCTCTAGCCACTACAGTAGAGGTGTACAGGTAGATATTGCGGAGTTAATGGGAGAAAGACTGTCCACAAGTTTTGTCTCTGGAGGTCAGTTAGGTATCTGTGTGTGCACAGCACAATTCTCAGGATGGTTGAGTCCTGTTATGCTGGGGTTTTATAGCTTGCTTTGAATTGGTCCTGCACAGGGAGCTAGGTCAGTGCAGCAGCAGGGACTCCAAGGTCAGCAGCTTGAAACCACCAGCTGCACTGTGGGAGAAAGGTGAGGCACTTTGCTCCCGCTCAGACCCACAGGCCTGAAAACCCCATACAGGATCGTCTGGAGTCGGAACCTATTCTATGGTGCACCAACGTGAGGGGTCCCGCTGGGGAAACTTTTGGATCTGTGGCTCTGTGGGTGATATCATAAGTCGCCGCCAAGCTCCCTCTCTCAGTACAGTGGGAAAACTGTCGTGCCTGATGTCCCGGCTGAGCAATGAAGGTGGGACAGGGAGAGAAAGAGGGAGAAATGTATAGTCTCCCACATCTCTCTTTTTTTTTTTTGCAGATGCCTCTGCACCAATTTTAGCAAGGTTTTCTGAGCCAGACTGGCTTTAGCCCCTCCCTCTAAACTCTGCCAGAGTGGGGTAGTCGCAGAGGGAGTCCTGTCTCCAGATTCTTAACTCACCATATTTTCCTTAATATTGTGATTTTTTTCACTAGTGAGTGTGGGAAACTGACATCCTGGATCTTATGGTAGATCTGGAGCTCTGGAGTTGTTCTATGAGCGCTTCCTTAGTGAGATCCCCCTCCCTTCTCACCAGAGCATACATTACCTGGTTTTCACTGCTATAGCCTCAACCTGAAGTCTGGAGTTGAGAAATCAAAAGGGAAGAACACACTCAGTAACTCTCAAGCTGAGGGAACTGAAGAAAAAAAATTTAAACCTTGACTTTCAATATTGAAGGATTCTATGGGCAAAATACTGAATAATGAAGAAAGCATCAAAAGAAGACAGAAGGAAAACACAGTCACTGAACCAAAAAGAAATCGTCAATGTTCAACCATTTCAAGAGGTAGCATATGATGCAGTGTCAATGATCTTGAAGGAAGAAGTCCAAGGTGCATTGAAGTCATTGGCAAAAAATAAGACACTGGGAATATATGGAATACAAACTGAGATTTTTTCAACAAGCTTATGTGATACTGGAGGGACTCATTCATCTATGCCAAGAAATTTAGAGGACAACTACCTGGCCAACTGACTGGAAGAGATCCGGATTTGTGCCCATTCCAAACAGAGAAGACCCAAAAGAATCATAGGACAATATGATTAGTATCCCATGTAAGTAAAATTTTACTAAAGGTAATACAGAAACGGCTGCAACTATAAATTGACAGAGATCTTCCAGACATTCAAGCTGGTTCTAGAAGAGGATGTGGAATGAGGGATATCATTGCTGATGTCAGATGGATCTTGACTGAAAGCAGAGAATACCAGAAGTTGTTTATCTGTGCTTTATTGACTATGCAAAGACTTCCAATTGTGTGGATTATGACAAGCTATGGGTGACATTACGAAGTTGGGTATTCTGGAACACAACTGTGCTCATGAAGAACCTGTACATAGACAAAGAGGCCATTATTTGAACAGAAAAGGGAACACCAAATGGCTTAAAATTAGGAAAGGTGTGAATCAGGGATGTATTCTTTCACCATATTTATTTAATCTTTATGTTGAACAAATAATCTGAGAAGGTGGAGTGTATAAAAACAGTTGTGGAATCAGGATTGGAAGAAGACTCATTAACAACCTTTGATATGCAGATGAAACAACCTTGCTTGGGAAGAGGACTTAAAATACTTGCTGATGAAGATCAAAGACCACAACCTTTGGTATGGATTGTACCTCAATATAAAGAAAACACAAATCCTCACCACTGGACTAATAAACAACATCCATATAAATGGAGAAAAGATTGACATTGTCAAGGACTTCATTTTGCTTGGATGCACATCAACACTCATGGAAGCAGCAGCCAAGAATTCAAAGGATGTAGTGCATTAGGCAAATCTGCTACACAAGATCTCTTTAAAGTGTTGAAGAGCAAAGATGTCAATTTGAGGACTAAGGTGTGCCTGACCCAAGCCATGGTGTTTTCAATAACCTCATATGCATGTGAAAGTTGATCAGTGAATAAGGAAGACCATAGAAGAGTTAAGGCACTTGAGTTATGGTGTTGGAGAATATTGAAATTACCCTGGACTGCCAAAAGAACAAACTGATTCTATGTTGGAAGAAGTACAGCAGAATGCTCCTTGGATACCAGGATGGCCAGACTTAGTCTTTCAAACTTCAAACATATTGTCACGAAGGACTAGTCACTGGAGAAGGGTATCATGTTTAGTAAAGTGGAGATTTGGAGAAAAATTGGAAGACCCCCAGTGAGCTGGATTGGCACAAGTGGCGGGAGGCATATCAATGATTGTGAGGCTGGCACAGGGCCATGCATTCATTCTGTTGTGCATAGGGTCTGTTGTGCATAGAGTTGTAATTGACTCGATGGCACCTAACAACAACAACATCTTTCCAGTTTGTACTAAGAAATCTAGGCAGTACATAAATATTATCAGAGAAACATTGGGTCTATCTTTCATTTTTTAAAAGTTGATTAATTGATTGATTCATGTAGTCATTATTTCATTGATTCAATAAACGTGTACATGGGGGCTTAAAAAAGCTGGAATTTAAGGGTAGCAGAATTTTTTTATGAACTTTTGGAAACCCCTGCATACCTCTGCATAAGTACCAAAATCAAAAACCCAAACTCACTGCCAGTGAGTCAACTGTGACTCCGAGTGATCCTGTATAGGGTTTCCAAGGATGTCAATCTTTATAAGAACAGACAATCTCCTCTTTCTTTCATACAGTGACTGGTGGATTTGAACTGCTAACCTTGAGATTAATAGTTGTTGTTGTTGTTAAGTACCATGCAGTGGATTCCAACTCATAGAGACCTTGTACGGGGTTTCTGAGGCTGTAAATCTTTACTGGAGAAGAAAGCCTCATCTTTCTCCCACTAAATGGCTGGTAGTTTCGAACTGCCGACCTGAGGTTAGCAGCCTGATTCATAACCACTATGCTACCAGAGCTCCTTTTGAGATAGTAGTCCAGTGCTATTCTGCAGTGCCACCTGCATACTTAACTCCTACAATGTCTTAGTAGTTGTACTAGTCACTGAGAACACACAGTGATGTCCTCTTTTGTTTGAGATGAAGAGATTAAGCGCTAGGGAATTTGGAAAAAATGGGAAACATTATATCCCTCTCATTTCTTTCATCAATAGAAACACACCACCTGGCACATTTTTCTGATCCTCTAGTTTCGCTTTCTATTCACTTACCTGCATGTGATATTAATGATACTGTTTTTTAGAGTCTCTTCTCACATCCATTTTGGTCTTTTCTTTCTTTTTAATCACCTTTTACTTTCTTCATGTATGATGTTTTCACGGCATCCCACAATTCTTCTGGTTTTCTGTCATTAGTGTCTAATGTATCAAATCTGTCCTTGAGATGGTGTCTAAATTCAGGTGGGCTGTATTCAAGGTCATATTTCAGTTCTCATAGACTTGTTTTTGGAAGTATACTGGTTACAGTCCACAATCACATCCATACCATAATTAACTATACTGCCATAGTTCACAGGCAAGGCCCATCAAACTCAAATTCTCTTATTCCAAGGAGAGTGAAATTAAAAGGAGATTCTATGTGCCAAGGCTCCTAAAAAAGAGTGACTCCTGTGTAATGAATTCAATATGTTCCTCTCTTCGAGAAAGGTTTCACTCAACTATGAAAGATCATGGTGACCTCAGCTTTGTTGTTGTTAAGTGTCGTTGAGTTGGTTCTGACCCGTAGTGACCCTGTATAGGGTTTCTGAGAAGTGGCTGGTGAGGTTGAACCTCCAAACCTTGCAGTTCAAACTGACTTTGCAGTCCAGCGCATAAACCCACAGTGCCACACCAGGACTCTGACACTTGCTTTACATCCCATTAAAAAAGTGTTAATTTCATCAGCTTAGCTACCCTTTAGCTTTTCATGAACATTGACTCAGAGATACTGAAAGATCACTGTGACTATGAGACATTTCATTACAGGTCATCAGTCTCTTAAAATGAAAAATTATGAAACCTATTGGTAAAAAGGGACAAAATTATCTGATGCTTATAATTTAAATATGTGTTGTTAGAGTGTGTCTACTGTTTTATTTGGAGTTCTGGTGTGGTGCTGTAGGATCAGTAATGAACTGCTAATCACAAAGTTGGTGGCTTAAACTTACCAGCTGCTCTTTGGAAACCTGCACAAGTTTTCTATGACTCAGAACTGCCTTGATGGCACTTAATAATCACAATGCTGTTTTAATAAATGATGCCGTCTATTAGATTTAAAGTTTGAGAGGTGCTGCTCTGTGTAGTCAGCTAAGGACCCAGGCATCTTTCTTTATGGATTTCACTTTTGTTCAGGTCTTCTGCATCTTCTCATTCTAGCTAATGCATGACAAAAAGAAATAAAGTCTCAGGTGAGATCTCTTTCAAAAGCCTGGAAATGGTTCATATCATTCCCCATACATCTTTGACAAGAACTCTAACTATGAAAGAAGCTGGAAAAATGTAGACTAATTAAGTGCCCATGAAGTGACACAGAACTCTGTCATATAAGGAATGGAAACATGGGACTTAATCGAACAAAGAAATAAACAAATAAACAATTAACTTCCTTATCTTTGTGGACCAGTAATACATTTAGTTTTCTCATCTCCAAAGGCAGTCAAGGGTCTAAGTTTCATCTATTATGTAAGGTGCTCAACTCTGGATGTATGGATGACTTCTTCTCATATTAGCGCATCTCACATTTCTGGCACAATCCTGCTGCCTCTAGTCCTATCTTGGAATTGAGGATGGAGTAGAAGGTGAAGACAACTCTATCATGAAGTCTTTCTATTTTAGCACATCTTTTTGTTCATTTTTGGCCTTGTGGCAGTCAGCTAACCATTGGAATAATCTCCACCTGTTGTTTTAATAAGTGATTTTCTAAAAAGCATACATAAGTTTGGTGATAAATTTCTGACCGAGAATATAGAGGAGTAAAGGGAGGAAGGGTACTTATGTATCAGAATTATCAAGGAGTATTTTGAAGACATTCATGCTGCATGCATGGTGAATCAGTAATCTGGTAAGAACATTTGAAAGAAGGGAAGTAAGACGTCTATTTTGAAAAGCTCACTTTGAAGTTCAGTCCTGGGTCATTCTCTTGTTGTTGTTGTTGTGTTGTTAGATGCTGTCGTGTCAGTTCTGACCCATAGTGACCCTAGGTACAACAGAATGAAACATCACCTGGTCCCGAGTCATCCCCACAATTGATGCTATGGTGGAACCTATTATTGCTGTCACTGTGTCAATCCATCTCATTGGGGTCTCCATCTTTTTCACTGTTCGTCTATTTTACCAAGCATGATGTCCTTCTGCAGACACTGGTCCCTCCTGTTAATATGTCTGAAGTATGAGAGACAAAGTCTGGCTGTCTTGGCTTCGAAGGAGCATTCTGGTAGTATATCTTCGAATACAGTTTTGTTTGTTCTTCTGGCAGTCCACGGCACCTTTAATGTTCTTCTCAAACACCATACCTCAAATGCATCTGCTCTATATTCTTTCTTATTCACTGTCCAACTTTCACATGTATATGAGGCTATTGAAAATACCATGGCTTGGGTCAGGCACACTTTAGTCCTCAAAGTGACATCTTTGTTCTTGAACACTTTAAAGGGTCTTGCACAGCAGATTTGCCTAATGCAATATGTCATTTGATTTCTTGACTGCTGCTTCAATGAGTGTTGATGGTGGATATGAGGAAAATGAAGGTCATTCTCTTACCTCACTGAAAATCACTACTCATAACTTTAAGTTGCTTTTTCTGTAATTGGTCCTCTTATACTCCTGACATATTCATACTATCTCCCAGTTGCTGGAGAACAATTGTCCTACTTGGTAATTGTTGAGCCTAAGAATGTCAAAAAGTCTCAGTTGATACACACTAGCTTTTGGCTTTACAGAGACTTCATGCTTCCCAGTTTTCTTGAATCTGCTGAGTCAGAAAGCATTATGAGAGGAAATTGTACTGAGGACTTCACATAGAAATTTCAAATGAATAAATTGAAATTCATTTTATAAAATTGAAATGAATTTAATTTCAGAATATTGAGATATAACTATTCCTTCTCAAAGTAACTTTTCAGATTCATTGTTGCTGTTGTTAAGTGCTGTCGAGTCAATTCCTACTCATAGGGACCCAGTACAGGATTTCCGAGGAGTGGCTGGTGAATTTGAATCACTGATTTTGTGGTTCAAACCAACTTTACAGTCTTGTGCTTATCCTACAGTGCCCCACCAGGACTCCAAACTGGGTAATTTGGACGAGTAGGCAAGTTTTCCTTAGTTCCCTCTATTCATACCAAAATGTATTTCTTGAAACACCATTTTTCTTCTTTTCTGCATCTTTCTCATAAATGAACGATTCATATCACATTGAAGGTTGCCAGATACCCTTTCACATTGAGAAATGCTAGGTCCCCTCACTATTGTTGTTGTTAGCTACTGTTATTCATTGATTTAGGGTGACCTTACCATGTAAAACAGAATGAAACATTGCTCTGTTTTGTACCATTTTCATGATGGTTGGTATGCTGAGTCCACTGGCATGACAGAAACTGGAAGTAACAGCTAGAAACTTGCCTGCACCATTGTGTGTGTGTGTTTTGTGTCATCAAGTCGATTCTGACTCATAGCAACCAGATAGGGCAGGGTAGAATTGCCTCATAGGGTGTTCTTTGCTCTTTGGGACTTCAGTGTTCATAAATGCTGTGGTACATGTGGTTGGCAACTGAGGGAGGCCCTGAGTGCATTCTGTAGTTAGTCACAACTCCCTGCATCTAGAAAATCAGTCTTGCATTTTCCTTCCAAAGAGCTGACCCATGCAGGTATGTTCATAGACATTGACCATCCGTTTCAAATGAGTACATTTCATTATGATCTCTAGGGAATTGTTTTTCACAAATGTATTAAAAAAACAAAACAAAAAAAACAACACTTAGTTCCCTATTCATTTAACTCTTTCTTGATCCACCTATAAATGGTGAGGTCTGAGTGGAAAGTGTGTCTTCTTCACTTTTGAAATTTTAGTGTCTAGTATGTCGTGAATATAGTTGGTGCTCAGTCCATGTATGATGAAAAAAATTACATTCTAGTACAGATATTTTGAGGGGTGAGGAACAAAAATAACTTTCATTATGATGATTTTTTAAATGTATAACTCAAACAAAGGAAAAAAGTATTCATTTTTTAGGAGCAGATTTGGATTCTGTAAATTGATTCTAGGGCCATATCTTTCTGGAAGTGTCTAAGCCATTAGGGTTAAACTCATGCTATTTGAGTCAGCATTCCTTTTGAATGGCATTATTACTATTGTTTATCATTGCTTCAGCTTTTACAATATGCTTGGTGCTGGGAAAGACATTAAAAAGACACAGTTCTCGCCTTGGGGCTTACACTCAGATAGGCAAACAAACAAAATGTATTTAAGAAGAGGTAGATTGATCACAGAGATGTAATTTCCCAGGTGTTTGTATTTGTGCTTTGGGTTCGTTTGTCTTTTAACCAGCTGTGGGCTAAAGAAATCTCTAAACTTTTCTTCAGAACAAGGACATAAATGAAAGTAGTGTAGAAGAAAACATGAGCCTTGGAAGGCAGAACACAGGGCTGAGTCCAGACAGACTAAATTGGGGGTGCTTTTGTCATCTGGTATTGCCATCTTCATGACTCTTTCAATAATGCATGTTGCCAATGGTGTCCTCATTGGAAATCAAATCATTAATTAAAAAATGGATTACCAAATTTTACAGCCCCCTTTGAAGGATTAAGACATTTATTCACTATTAAATACGGTTTAAATTAATATTCACTATCAAACAGTATTTTAACAATGGTAGTGGTTACGTGCCTTAGAGTCAGTTCGGACTCACAGTATCCGAGGCTGTACATCTTCATGGAAGCAGAAAGCTTCATCTTTTTCCCACAGAGCAGCTGGCAGTTTCGAACTGCTAACCTTGAAGTTAGCAACCTGATTTGTAGCCACTGAACTCTTCACTATCAAATAGTGCTTTAATCAATGGATGGCTGGGAGTCCTGGTGCGGTGCTATAGGATAAGCTCCGGGCCACAATGTTGCTTTGAATCATAAGGTTAGTGGTTCAGACTCACAAGCCATTCCTCAGAAACCTTATACAGGGTCGCTAAGAGTCAGAACTGACTTGATGACATTTAACAACAACAACTTGTTACATGCTAGGGCATTTGTTTGAATAGAAATTGGAAAACATTTATCCCAAGATTGTATTTCCCTTAAATTGAATTTTAAAACCATATTTATAAGCTGAAATGAATAATAATGTATTTCAGGCTTTTCCTTCTTTTATATGTCAACATTTAAAATAATTCTTTAATACAGTTATAGAGTAGAAGTAAAGATGCTTGTTTTGTGTATTTCCTTTAGTGTCTGGGCAAACTATTCATGTGTTTGTGTGTGTGTACATGGAAAATTATCTTTACCTTAGACATTTAAAGCTAATAACTGTGGGTGCATTTTCATAGAAGACCAAATACTTTGTTATGGGAGTAAGCCAATGGCAAAACCTTGATTTACAGGTAAAAGGCGTACAGGTACACGATCTGCAGGCTTGGTCGTGTACTTGTAAGCCTGCAGAGATGGTCAGACTGCAGAAGGATGATGACAAACCCCATTGTACAGGGAAGGACCAGGTTCCATTATGTTTGGTCATCACAGTCTTCATGTGTACGGAGGGAGTTCTCATTAGGGTCTTAATCTGTGAAAAAGATGTGTGAACCCAGAGCCATACATATTTAGGTCTTGTTTTCCAAAGTTTCTTTTTAATTCCACTCTCTCATCACATGCAAGAGTGTGCGATACCCTTCCAGATGGCCCACACAAATGCTTTGTCGTACTTCACTCACTCCTTGCATGTCAAGCATCTCTGGGACTACATACATCACCAATTAGCATCTTATATTCATTTGACAGCTATGATTCTGCAACATTTTATACATTTTTGTTTGACAAAATTTGCATGTTGTGATGGTGTTCTAAAAATCAAAGTTGTGGTTATGGAACATTTCTTTCACACTCCATCCCCTACATCAAATGTCTTTTTCCATGCAGCACCATGATACTTTGATCTGCCTTTTAGGGGAAATGCTTTCGGTGTTACGTTTCTGGAAATAGTGAGACCACTGTAGTGTGTTTATTAATGCATAAAGTCGGCACTGACAGTGTTGCATCTCTCCAGAGGCCACTTTTCCTATTGGTACACTATCATTTTTCAGATTTTAGATCATGATACCTCTTCAGTGGACTATAATTTTTTTTCAGTGGACTATAAATTTGGCATTACGATCCTTTCAGCCCTTTGAAAAAGTCATGAGGTAGACATTCCTTATTCTGAGCTCTATTATAAACATTTAATACAATGGAATTTGAATCTTGGTAGTGACAGTAATGAGCAATCATGACAAATAAAAATCAAGGTTAGCCAATAATTCAAAGGAAGGCTATGTACCTAAAGGATCAAACTTTTACCTGGCAAGTAGCAGTGGATACTTTTACGTTCTCCAGTGTCCTCAATAATAAAACCTGCCCCTCCATGGTATTCCAAGTCTTAATACATCATGTCCTTAGTTCACCAGATCAGAAACCTAGTGTCATTATGGATTATTTCATTTCCTTCATCACCCCATCTTCAACTGAAGCCCCCCCAACATATATATATATATATACACATACGTATATAGATGTATATATATACACACACACACATATATGTATGTATGTATATATCTTGGTAGTGACAGTAAGGAACTCTGGTAGTGTAGTAGTTACAATCGGGCTGTGAACCGCAAGGTCAGCAGTTCGAAACTACCAGCTGTACCATGGGAGAAATATGAGACTTTCTGCTCCCGTTAAAGATTTATATATATATATATCTTGCAGTTCAAACCAACCTTGTGGTCCAGTGCTTATCCTACAGCATCACATCTGGAGACAGAGACAGTCCTGGTGTGGCTCTGTGGCTTAATGCACTAGGCTGCAAGGTCGGTTTGAACCACAAGGTCAGCAGTTCAAACTCACAAGCTGCTTCGTGGAAACTCTATACAGGGTTGCACAAGTCAGAAATGACTCAGTGGCACTTAACAACAACAAATATATATACACACATATACACACACACACACACACATACTTGGAATCTCTCAGTAAGTTGTTTTGGTTCTACCTATCTTGTCTATCCTGTTATACATGAGTTTCTTGAAAGCTTCGATATGTAACCTCCTGACTTCCCTGCCCTATGTCTGTTTTTTCTATATTCCCTTCTCCCCTTAACTATTAGAGTTCTTTACAACATGCATTGAATAATGCTTTCCCTCTGCTGGAAATCCTGCATTCATTTTCTGTTGTGGTTAGAACACAACCCTGAATACCCCTTCTCCACCCTGCAATTCAATGTGTTCTGGCTCTTGACTACCCCTCTCTAACTTATGTCACACATGAATAGTCCCACAAGGCTCCAGTCACACTGGATTTATTGGGTTTCTACTGCTTTTTCAGTTCTTCCACACCTTGCGGATTTTGCACTTGCTGCTCCTACTGCCTGAAAAGTTTTCCCTCTGGCTTGTCACTTGTTTCGCTTCTCCTCATCCTTCAAATCTTTTCTTATTATCTGTTTCTTAGAGAGGCTCCTTCCTTGTCTGCTTCATTGGAATAAGTTCTCTGGTACTTTCTGGTATTTGTGTTAAGTAACCTCAAGACCATTCTGACTCATAGAGACCCTGTATAGGGTTTCTGAAGAGCAGTGGGTGGGTTTGAACAGCCGACCTTGTGGGTCAAAGTCTAGTGCTTATTCTATAGCACCACATCAGAGGTCCACTTTTGTTGTTGTTGTTAAATGCCGTTGAGTCGGTTCCAAATCACAGTGACCCCATATAGAGTTTTTGAGGATTGAGTACCTCTCTATTTCACTAATTAGAGTCTGAAAATAATTCATTATTTTCAGGATAGGATAAAGCACTGGATCGAAAGGTCAATTTGAGCCACAAGGTCAGTGGTTCAAACTCACCAGCCACTCCTTGGAAACCCTATACAGAATCACTATGAGTCAGAACCGACTCAGTGGCACTTAACAATTAACTTATCTACTATGAACTCAGTATACTCAAGGTCAAAGTTGCTGTTACTTAATTTATATAACTCTGATACTTAGCACACTGCCTGGTGCAAAAAAAGGCTTTCAAAACATATTTGCTGAATGAATAGAGTTTTGATAAGAAGAGTTGTGTGTGTGTGTAATGGTTTAATTAAAGGAGAAAAGCATATTCTAACGGAGTAGAGGCAGAGATGAAGGCTTGGCATCAGCACTGCTGGAAGTCCATCAGCTGATAAGTGCTCCAGCACTGGACTGATACATGAAACCCAGGTCAAGGCAGAGATCAGAAGCCTTGGCCTTATAACCCTAGTTGTGTGCCAAAGACCAGTCAAGTATGATTGGTGCATAGGAAAATAGCACAATGTACTCATTCACATAGAAACAAATAAGAGAACTACAGCTCCAGGGTAAACAAAAGCATAGAGCTTCAAAGCAGTTACAGAACATGGCAAAAGTAACATCATACTCAGTAAACGAAGGAAACTTCTGGCATGTAAATACACATTTGCATTCTTCTGATCAAAATCACCATCCTCATAATCAGCAGTTTAATTTTACAAGTAGGGAAAGAGTGAACATGGGCCAAAGGAACATGTTTTGAGATCACATGACTAGGTTGCAAGAATATGTAGTCTACTCATATGTAGTACAAAGCCATGTGGGTGAGAATTTTATAGAAGTACTAGATCACACAGAGTGAAGTCGGAGAGGAAGCACATTCTTCAGTGAAGAGTAATCTACTGCCCCGTGAAAGCTTGACTCTTGGAGGGACACAGGTAAAAAGCTATATGAAGGGCGATAATCATAAGATCAGGTAGCGTTTCATGAGCTCTGATTATGTGTCAGATGCTAAACAAAGCTGAGTATACATATTCTCACTTAAAATTCTTAATAAATTTATTAGGTAGACATGACTATTTCTTCATTTTTACAGAAGAAAAACACAAAGTAAAGAAAGGATAATTATATAGCTCTAGATCAAACAGCAAATAAGAGAGAGGTAGAGTTTGCACGCTTATCTGTTTACATTTAGGGCTTAAGCACCATTATCCTTTATACTCTGTAAAATACTGATTCATAAAGAAACATAATCTCTGTATAACAAATGCAGACTCTGGGAGAGAAGTACATGCATAGTGGCATTCTGGATCTTAAATATACACCCTCTCATCTTTTACATGTTGTTGTTAGTGTTGTGAAGTGCCTAAGGTGGTGGGGGTGGTTATGTGCCAGTGAATCAGTTCCTACTCACAGCATCCTTATGTAGGAATGATTCTGTATAGGGTTCTGAGGCTGTAAAAGTTTCAAACTGCTTAACTGTGAGATTAGCAGCCCTACTTGTAACCACTACGCTTCCAGAGCCCATTAAGTGCCCATAAGGGCCTTGTATAGGGTTTCTGAGGAGTGGTTAGTCAACCACCAACCTTGTAGTTCAAACCGACTTTGCAGTCCATCGCATTAACCCACAGCGCCGCACTGTTAGGATGCTCACTTTGGTCGACTTGTCTTGAGCACTTAGCACAGTGTCTAAAGTTCAGCTAAAAGCAAAAATTTGGAGGTGGTCCTGAAACACTGTTCAGTGGAAGTGGATCTGTATTTGATTATCTCAGTATTTCATGTAATGAAATGAACAAGTTTAGTAAAACAACTTATAGCCATAGAAGAGTAAACATTGCAAAAAACTTGCAATTCTTAAATGTGATCTATAAGGAAATCTGACAAGGAATGACACCAGTTAAAAATGGTTGCTTTAAAACAATTTGAAGAATATATTTAAAATCTCAAAGAGAATAATATGACATTTAAACATTACTCAATTTTGAAGTGCTGTCAATAAAACAAAGAGTTCCTGAAAAGTTGAGAAAAAAGAAAGTTTAAAAAGAAGAAGACAGAGAAATTGATTCAGCATTTGGGCTGTCACTGTTGGGGATATTTAAAAACAGAATATTGAAGAATTTTACCAAATTCATAGTTCTTAGGTAAAACGCGAAATAGACAAATGCAAGCAGTTTTTTTTTTCTTTTTTCCCCAAGCACCGTGTTATGTTTCTGATAGGGTAGAACTATTGAAGCAAATCAGATATTTCATGTAAATATGCATTTACACATTTACAAATTAATATAATTGACTAGTCTGAATGCTGCCACTTCTGGAGAACCATTATGGCTCATGGGATAGCTTTTTATTTGGCATTGTATCAATTTGGAGCCCAGAATATCATGATCTTAATGCAGAAATGCATGTGAGAAGCGGTAGAGGGGAAAAAAGGTAAGGCGCACAAGCAGTAGGCAATTTTCAAATGTCATCGTTACAGTCCTAAAACGAAAGAAAGAAAGAGAAAAGGAAGGCACCGAGTGAAGAGAATGTTCTGCTTTCTGGTCTGCGCCCGGCACTTCCGCTTGCACGTCCTACGCTTCTCGGAGTCTCACTGAGCGGCTACGCTGCAGCGCATGGAGGACCATTTGCCCCTTAAATATCACATGTAGCTAATTTACATTATAGACTACGGGCCCAAGAGGGAAAAACGCTTAATTTTATTAATAGAGTAGATTTTAAATCTCTCTACAGGAGGCCACAGAACGCCCCCAAAGGGCTAATCTGTGTTACACAAAGATGGTAAATGAGAAAGGCCTCAGTGCTTCCCCCACCTTAGAATTTACTCCCAATGAAAGCTACCACTAGGCCGATTGGCTTTGAATAGCCTCTGTTTGAACATTGGAATTGTTCTATACCTGATGAACAAATATCTAAGCCCCTGAGGTTTACAATACGAATGCTAATGCGTGGCGTAAACCGCACTGAAACAAACAGAGCCAGGATAATAATTTTGTAACCTCATGTTGACATAACTCACCAGCTTGCTGAAGAGTCCCTTCATGTAGAGGAAACAGAGAAACTATAATGATTTTCAGATACAGTTGACAAGAGACCATTTAGTAAACTTTTATTTTTTTTTAACTAACAGTATGCAGGGATGTTGTATTCTAGGCTGCTACTAATAATCTCATCAGAATGCAAAAGCAGCGACTGTGTTATAAAACCAATGATCTGTTATATTCTGCAAGAATTTACAAAAGCCTAATGTCATTTACTACACCATGAGAACCATACTTGGGTGAAAAAAAAAAAAAAAAAAAACCCACAACAGAATTCAAAAACTGATTGCAGCTAACGAAAAAATAAACTATTTGTGAATGCAATGCTTTAAAGGTATAACAAATCCCAGTGAAGACCTGGAACCCAGTGATAACTGCAGGAAAAAAAGGAATTGGTTATTTGGAAATGGAGAAGAAAGGTACTTGTTGTCACTTAAGATCTTATTGGCATTAGGTCTGCAGTTCTTGACTCAGATTGCTCAGAACTTGCTACCTCAAAGAATTTGCTGCTTTTCTTTCTCAGCAGCTGTTTCTGTTTGTTTTAAATATCCCTAGTAGTCTTAAATCAAGATTGCAAATGCTTTCAGAAGGGAAGGACTTTTTTCAGGTATGCTGTGAGTAAAGACAACAGCAAAGTCAGTGACAGGGGCCTGTAAGGTTCTAGATTTAGCAAACAGTCTCTCACATCACAGTGGTGACAGAACAGAGGTTGGCTTCCCTGGCACCCTCATGCTTGATGCTCTCAAAGGTTCTGTGGACTCATTTTTGGCAGCTTGTGGAATTTTAATTTCATAAGGAAATCTTTCCTGTGACTCTCCAAGCTTGCATTTTACCAATGATGAAAAAAAGAGCAGTGTTCTGAAACACCTCACCACCATCGGTTGTTCTCAATCAATATGAACTGTGCTCCATTGGCTTTTCAATCATCACTTTTCCCCAGTAGATCTCTAGTCTTTTCCTCTGAGATCCCTTTGGGTGAAAGCAAACTGCCAACCTTTTGGTTAGTGTCCAAGCTGACCAGAGAGACTTTGAAATCCTTGGCATTGTTATATTTAGTTTTATATCTCTCCTTTTAATTTCTCCCTTTTAAAGCTAGGTCCTTTGGAAACGTTTTACCTCATGATTGGAATGACAGAATGTGAAAGGTATAGGGTTCTTAATATTAAGAGACATTTTCACAGAGTGCTAATTAACTTGTAGCAAATGTATACCTGGATGTCTTTGAAGACACAATTGGTCTTGCAAACTTTCAAGGAATCATTTGGAAGTGTTGACTTAGACACATATAAGACATCTGGCAATAATGAAGATGGCACCTTTAATGCTTTGGGATTTTACGAATATGCTATAGCACCACCACCAAGAAATTATTAAAGTACACCTTTACAAGAGAAGGCTGCCTGTATTTCTTAACTGATGGGAAGCTGACTATATTGATAGAGTTTCCACACAGAAACTGAAATCTGTGGTTAATTCTGAATTCCCATCTGAACAGTTGGTTTGAGAGTCACAGGAAAGTGACTGTGTTTCAGGAAAACCATGCCTACCACAGATATGTAAAGGAGGTTTCTAAATGAAGTTTGCTGGTGTTGTTAATTGCCATTGAGTCAGTTCCAACTCATAGTGACTCTTTGTAAGGTTTTCGAGGAGCAGCTGGTAAGTTTGAACCACTGACCTTGTGGTTCAAACCAACACTGCAGTCTAGCGCATTGACCTGCAGCACCACACCAGAACTCTAAATAAAATAGGTCTGTTTATTAAAGAGTCTCAATCACAAAGGGTGATAGTTAAATGTCTGACTGATCCTCTTGCCTCTGTTCTTGCTGGTTTTGTTGGTGGTGTTTTTATCCTGAAGGACCTTCCATTCTTGTCTGCCCTGTAAATTTACCATTTGTCCTCAAAAACAAATCCAATGCTGCTTCTTTTCCTTGATACTCTCTAATCATCACAGGTAAATTAATTCATTCTCTTTTATACACATAATTATCTTAGATCTCTTATTAACTGTTTTATAAGCAAGTCTATAAACATATTTATTTATTAGTTTATCTTGCTAGACTATTCCTTAATAAACAAATTTTTCCATTCACAAAACACAGCTGAGATACTGGCACAGAGTAGTTATCAAATAGATTTTGAGTAGATGAATAAAGCATTTAAATAAAATCAAGGATCAAGGAAAAGATTACTAAACAGTATCTCTTATTTAATAAAGCCAGTTTGACTATGAGATTAAGGAGCGTGTTGAGAGGGTTGCTGGCTTCCACATGAAGGAAGATAAAGTCTTTGTTTTCACTTCAGATTGTATGGTGTCAAACCTGAGGCTTCCTTCTTTATCAATCTTATAGGCAATCAACAAATTCAACACTTGAAAAAAAAGTTTCTTTTGCTTTCATTAAGAGACTATCCATAGACAACTAAAATGGTATTGGTCCTTTTGAGAACTGAAAGAGAATATGAAAAACTAGCCTAAATAGACTCATCGATTTCTTTATTCAACACATTTGTATTGCGCTCATGGCACTTGCCCAGCATGAGCTCAAGGATAAATCAAACTAATTTGGCTCCTGTCCTCCTGGGAACAGGATCTAGTTGGTGAAGTGGACTTCAAAGAAAAGATTTTCTAAGATTTCACAAGGCAAACCTTAGGAGAATCAATGCATTTGAATTATGGTGTTGGCGAAGATTATTAAATGTACTATGGATTTCTAAAAGAACAAACAAATCTGTCTTGGAAGAAGTACAGCTTTAGAAGGGAGCATTAGAAGGTCTCTCAAACTATGGGCAAGTTATCAGGAAGAACCAGTTGCTGGAGAAGGACAACATGCTTGGTGAAGTGAAGGGTCAGTGAAAAAGTGGAAGATCCTCAGTGAGATAGACATAATAAAAACAACAGTGGACTCAAATACAACAACAACTGTGAGGATGGACAGGGATCCAGCAGTGTTTCTTGCTATAGTGCTTAGGATCGCTATGAATCAGAACTGACTTGATGACACCTAACAACAAAAAGGGTCTTGTTACTACAGCGGTGAAAAGTGCTGTAGCTGAAAACTTGAAGGGTTTGGCAACATGTAAGAGGGGAATCTAACCTAGAGAGGAGCCACTGTCACTGAGGCAGTGAGCACTAAGCAGAAATTAGAAAGATGGAGAGAGTAAAGGGCTACAAGAGGCATGTGATAAACAGAGGGGTGATACGTTAAAAGGAAAAATATCATGTGTGGATATGAATTTGGTTTTCAGTATTGAATGAATGCAGAGCTGGAATGAAGCAATGAGTTTCCAATGGGTTGAGGGGAAGTATGACTCCAGTTGACAATGAAAAATAGAATGAAATGAAAGCTTTTTAAGAGACCAAAGGCCATATTAGAGATTGTGGCAATGGATGAAACCAGGGTTAACATGCATCCCTTGTAAATGCAGCTTCAAGAGAAATTTCCTACTGACTTCCCCACAACCAGACAGCCACTATATATGAAAACTTTATATGTCCCTTTGTGTACAGAAATTCCAGAGTTGTACCTAACATGACTCTTCACTTAAAAGGAATTGGACTTCATGGAATAATTTTACAGGGGAAAGTGATATTCTAATTCAAGTTTCTGAAAGATTGCTCTAGCTTCTGTGAGGAAAACAGGGCAGAGGAGGACAGATGTGGGTCAGCAGATGGAAAGGATATAATGAAGGACTGATAGTGGACCTGAACTCACAGAGGAAACACAGATTTATATATTTCTCCTTTGGATCATAATACACGTGATGGGAAAGAAAAGAAGGTGTTCTTTATGAAGAGAGAATAGAAATATTCTTTGTTTTATACATTATGATAAATATTGTGAATTTAATATCATAATGTGTTTGCTTTTTTCACTATCACTAGTTACATTTCAATGATATTTTCTATGTAATTTAAATTGTAGTTTTACTGGCAAGTACAAGACTTTTCTCACGATGCTTAAGAACATACAATAAAGAAATTATTAGATAGTAGTGCAAGATATTCTTAAGTTATTTGATACAGATAGTCAATGAAATAGCCATTAATAAAAGTCAAAGTAGTGTTCTAAGGACCATGGTATTTCCCATGCATGACGCCCCCAAAGGAAAGCTGGTTTGGTAGTCTTACACTGGAAAACACAGTCTTCACAGAATGAGTTCATTTTAGCTGTCAGCTACGGAGTATCGAAGAATCTGTTTGTACGCAACATTGCCAACAGGATGCCCACCCACCTCCACTGGGGATAAGAATCCCCAGTGGGGAGAAATGCTACTTCTAGATGAGTGAAGCAGCTGTTGTTTTACACAGAAATGTCAAAAGCACAAACAAATTTCTCATCACCAATTGGTGGTGTCATAGCCAGTGAAATATTTTGTACTTTTTTTTTTGTAGTTTGGGGAAAAGCAACCAGTTTTGGAGATTTCATTTGCAGATTTAAACAAACTAAATCTGAAAACTAGACCTTTGATCAAAATTAATTTTCTTGCTAACGACAGAATTTGAGTCTAAGATGTGGATGTTGTTGTTGTTGTTTTAAGTGCCATTGAGTCGGTTCTGACAACTAGCAACCCAGCATAGGGCATCTGAGACTTTTAAGTCTTCAAAGGAGCAGAAAGCCTCATCTTTCTTTCACAGAGCATCTGGCAGACTCAAACCATGGACCTTGTGGTCTCGATTCCTACCCTTGTATATATTAATTCATACACTTATAAACCTACTCACTCATTGTGTTCTGGAAACCCTATCCCAGGAGAGAGGTGAGATGAGTTTCATTTATACACAGAATACCAAAGCAGTCCAGTGTTTATCATATAGAACCATTATGTTCCCTAACTGTGGATGGGGGCACTGAATTAGCTGTACATCTTTAAAATATTTTAAAATTGTTGTGTTTTGCCTTAGTTAATTTTTTTAGTAGTTACAGAAATGTTAGTATGAATGAGAAAAGTTTAATTTTGCTATGGTATATTTCTATTACAATTGCATTACATAAGATATTGCCATTTGCAAAACTAAGTTTCAGAAAAGCAAACATTGAAAATGTTTTTTAAGTTTAAAATATAGAAATTATGTATCATTGCATCTTTATATTGATCTTTCATTTACTTAGTTTATCCACTCATTCATTTATAATTTACCTGTCCATCTTTGTATGTATCCATCTATCCATCCATCATGTAACTATTCGTGACTTACTATACCTGGTGTGACACTGCAGGATAAGCACTGTACTGCTAACCAAAAGGTCAATGGTTCAAACACACTAGTCACTCCTTAGAGGCCCTATAAGGGTCGCTATGAGTTGGAACTGATTCAACGGCACTAAACAACAGCAGCGGAATTGCTAATATTAAGGAGACTGACAGCGCACTGGTTAAGTGCTCGCCTGCTAACCTACCAGTGACTCTGTGGGAAAAAGATTGGACGTATTATCTAGTCCTGCAGAGTCCTGGTGTAGCACTGTGTGTTAATGTGCTGGACTGCAAAGGCGGTTTGAACCACATGGTTGGCAGTTCAAGCTCACCAGCCACTCTTCTGAAACCCTATACAGGGTCGCTATGGGTCAGAACCGACTCGACAGCACTTAACAAGACGGCACTTAACAATAACAACATCAAGTCCTGTAAAGATTCTGCTAAAAGTCTCATTGTTGTTAACTGGATTCCAACTCATACTGACTATACATAACAGAGTTGTTGTTGTTATGTGCTGTGGAATCGGTTACGACTCATAGTGACCCTGTACAGGGTTTCCGAGGCTGTAAATCTGCATGGGAGCACAATGCCACATCTTTCATACATAGAATAGCTGGAAGGTTTGACTCACTCACCTTTTGGTTAGGGACAGAGCACTTAACTACTGCACCATAAGACTTTCCTGTAAAGATGGTTGTTGTTGTGCGGTCGAGTAGGTTCCAACTCATAGTGACCCTGTATAGGATTTCTAAGCAGCAGCTGGTGGGTTAGAAATTGCTGACTTTAGGGTTTACAGTCCAGTGCCTATCCTACAGCGTCACACCAGAAGTTTATCACATAGGGCCCCTATGGGTCAGAATCAACTCTGGCACTCAATTGTTGTTGTTGTTGTTAGGTGCCATTGAGTCGGTACCAACTCATAGCGACCCTATGCACAACAGAATGAAATATTGCCCAGTCCTGGGCCAACCTCACTATTGCCACACTTGAGCCCACTGATGCTGCCGTATTGCCAATTCATCTCACTGGGGGTCTTCCTCTTTTTCTCTGACCCTCCACTTTACCAAACATGATATCCTCTCCAGTGACTGGTCTCTCCTAACAATATGTCGGAAATATGAAAGACAAAGTTTGGTCATCCTAGCCTCAAAGGAACACTCTGGCTGCACTTCTTCCAGTACAGATCTGTTGGTTCTTTTGGCAACCCATGGCACTTTCAATATTCTCCTCCAACATTGTAACTCAAAATCATCAATTCTTCAACTGTCTTCTTTAGTCACTGTCCAGCTTTCGCATGCATATGAGGTTGTTGAAAATACCATGGCTTGGGTCAGACACACCTTAGTCCTCAAGCTGGCACACAATAACATAGTAAATACACTCTGTTAGATAACTTAGAGCACTGAAAGTAATGTAACTCGTATTCCATGTCTTATAGAAACTTCAAATTATTTTTACTATATATTGATAATCATGAAGAAGACTGAAACACCTTATGGTTTTGGAAGCCTTTCTAAAAAAACCCAATAAAAATAAACACATAGTCTGCCTTTCAACCTAAGAAGACTCAAACACCGTAGAAACCATAGTCTTACCATGAATATAGGGCCAACCCTTAGGTCCTTTTAAAGACCAATGCTGTTTATGTGCTTAATAAATGACAACAAATATATACAGGCTTGAAAGTATATAAAGACTACATGTTCATTGTGATTTAGAGTTTAAGAATAAGAACATAAAAACAATGAAATCTAATTTAATACATGTTGTCATTATGATCTACACTATAAATACCTTTGGCATGTGCTTTGATCTTAGTTTATGTGACAGAAGTAACAAAATAACTTGACAGTTGTACTAAGTTATCAAAAACGGTTCTTGAAATTGTACATAAGATTGGAATCTTTTGAGCTGGAAGCTATCTCAATGATGATCTACCCTTAAGCACCATCGTGCAGATGAGGAGATAGCAGCCAAATGGACCAAGTGTTTGCTGGGAAAGGACTCTAAGCAAGGTCTGTTTCCAACTCCAGGTCAGAACTCTTTCCATTTTGCTTCTCAGGACGTTTTTTAAAGCAAGATATCTCATTCTGCCTGCTAATGACAATTAATACTAACTTAAGTCGAGGCATAGAAATCTTGGTTTGACCTTATCCTTTTATACTTTTAAAATTCTTTATCCTCATACCACTGTCCCTCATTCAGCCTTTTTTTCTTTCTCATAACTCATATCCTAAATACAACACTTAGTACCTTCATATTGACTTGTATTTCAACAGCTCCCTTATTCCCCATTTAACTATCACCCATCGACTTGGGTTTTTAACACAACGTGAGGAGGTTCCTGGATAGTACAAATGTTTAATATACTTGAATGCTAACCAAAAGTTTGGAGATTGGAGTTTACCCAGAGATACTTCAGAGGTCTAGTGATCTACTTCTGAAAAATCAGCCATTGACAACCCGATGGAGCACAGTTCTACTCTGATACAGAGTCACCATGAGTCAAAATTGACTAGAAAGCTACTGGTTTCGTAGTAATAGTCCTATAATAGGATTCTCAAGATACCTGGAGCTAAAGTAACAGAAAGGTTTGGCTAATGGGAGAATTAATCTGAGGGTTTGTCTTGCTCTCTCAATCACGTGTGTAAATGGCTATGTAAATTACCTGGTCTATGTTGTTGTTGTTAAGTGAAGTGGAGCTAGTTCCGACCCACAGTGACCTTGGATAGGGTTTCTAAGGAGTGGATAACGAGTGAGCTTGAACCACTAGCTTTGCAGTTTAAGCTGACTTTACAGTCCAATGCATTAACCCACAGTGCCACTCCTGGTCTATAGCAGACTTGAACTAGATGCCAGACTTCTGGGTTAGTGCTCTTATTTGGTCTTCTACAATGGCACAAGTGCTGACTTTTAGTCACATAAACACATGCTTCAGATGGTGTATACATGCAGACATAGAAGCTTAGACTCATCTGTCTCTTTTTCTTTTTTCCCCACCTTGAATTATTGCTTCCCACCCTGATTCTAGAGCCCACAGGTGTATACTTACTGCTTTCCTGCCTACTTTGTCCAGTGATCACAATCCACAGGCAGCTCCCCCCACCAATGAATACTCATAAGAGTACCACAATCGCTTACCATTATACAAGCTCTGAGTGGTTTTCTTCCCTAAAAAAAAAAAAAGGCAGGGTTTTTAATAGCTCCTTTAAGTTTATTTTCCCTGTATTCTTAATTATATTAAATACCAATATATTTCCTCCCTGAGTATTCATTTAGAAAGAAAGTTTTGTAATAGTCACATTTAATTTATCAGGGTGCAATAATTTGTGTTTCCCAATCATCTTGCCGACTTTGGTTCATTATACTATTGTTTCACATGAGTAAGTTAGCAAAGTTTGGATTGATTGACTCTAATTAACTAAAACTGGTTCCAGGCTGTGCATCTATTGTCATGGTAGCTAGCCGCAAAGCCCTAAACTACTCAGCAATGGTGATATAAGGTAATATTGATTTAAAAACTGGAGACAATATGTAACTTTGTACTTAACACTGCTTGGGAGAAAACAACAATGAAAGGGAAGGGGTCAAGTTTTAAGTGTCCCTTAAGGAAGACTTGGAAGTATAAGTTGAAGTTTTCAGGGAGTTCAAATTTTTTTTTTTTTTCCTGTGAAGAAATAATCACAGACATGTCAAACTTTAAGGATCTCTGGTAGTGTACTGGTTATGAGTCGGGCTGCGAACCACAAGGTCAGCAGTTCAAAACTACCAGCTGTTCCGCAGGAAAAAGATGAGGCTTTCTGCTCCCATAAAGATTTACAGCCTCCGAAACCCTGTACAGGTTTGCTATGAGTTGGAACTGACTCTACAGCACACAAAAACAAGGCCAAACTTTAAATGAAGGGAGGTTGAAGAGTAAGATTTAAGATGTCATGGATTTTGAAACTACAAGAAATGAAAGAAGCTTACTCACAAATAGTCCACGTTCTACTACTAAACTGCAGTGATACCTCCATCCATTTTGATAGAGGACATCTTCCTATACATTTCTCATAGAAACCCCAAAGTATTTGAAATTTAATCTTTCCTCTACTGCTGACTTTTTATAGTCAACAATGATGTTTGCCTGAGGGGGGGAAATGTCTTTGATGTAGTATGGCCAACTGGAAAAATGATTACATTGACAGCCTATAAGCATGAACAAATACTACCTTTTCTGATCTAGTTCCTTAGTGGTTTAAATTAGATTCATTGATGAATTTCTAACATTCCCATTCAAGACGCTGAAGATGTTGTCTTTCCTATCTCAAAATTAGGATAGTCCTACATTTGATGATTACAACTTTTTGAGTTTCATATTCTCATTTAAGAGTTCTGGGGTCCCTTTTTCCCTGACCCCTTATCAACTGAGCTGTTTTTCCCTTCAATCTCTCACTTCTAACTAACTTCAATAGAATAGTAGCCTTTATTTCCCCGCAAACAGATGAAGTGAATGTTTAACTTGTGTATTTTAGAGTTTGGAGAAGTTTTGTGTCAGCATGGAGCAAACACCAGAAGCATGTCAGTTTATCCAGCTGCTACCTTAATTCACACTGTGCTGAAGTCTCCTTGGAGACAGGAGATAGACAACTTTTATGTCCACATCTCCATTTGATTGTTTGAGTTTCTTTTAATGTTTTGTAGATGTTGTGACAATTGAGAAAGGGACAACTTCCAAATGTCACAATGAAAGGAGCCTCAGGCTCACAATAAAGGCATGGGCATCTAAGCAAGTGCTCAGGGGTCAGAAGAAAGGAAGGTGGATGAGGAGATAAAACTTTGATTTTGAAAACAGAAACTGAAACATGTATTGGCTACCGATTCCTTACAATTTTGAAGTATTTCAAATATTTACCACATAAGCATGGTATATACAGCATATAACTAACTGCCTCTTTTTCAGTATCTTACTACAAGAGTATTCTTGCTCTCTTTTCTTCCTAAGTGCAGTCAGGTTGTTTTGAAGAAGTCGCCATGAAGGTCAAGATGATGAAATGACAGACAGTGAATGCACTACGCAGACTCCATTCTCTTACCCCCACTAACGGATGGGCAGATGGTTGCACACACCAGTCTCAGCAATACAAAATATCTCTGCCATGTTCACACTTTCTCTGCCTCATTACCACTCATTACAACTCATTCACTTCTTACCAAATAATAAGTCGGTATAACCTCTCTTGCTGGTAAAAAAAAAAAAAAAAAATTGCCTTAATTTATTCAATAATCAAATTAAAATTATTCTGTAAATCCTAATATGTGCCCAGCACTATGGAGAATGCAAAAGAAGAGTCAGACACACACCTTGTTTATAAGAGGCTTATCATTCCATTGAATAGAAATTTAATACATAGCAAATACATAGATTGCCATCATGTTATTAGCAGGGATTTTCAGACAATAAATTCTGGAGGAGTTGGTGGCATTGTTAGTTGTTAGGTGGTGCCATGAGTCAGTTCCAACTTACAGCGACCTTATGCACAACAGAAGGGAACACTGTCCGGTCCTCACCATCATCACCATCATTGACATGTTTGAACCCATTGTTACTGTAACTATGTCTATTAATCTCATTGAGGGAAGGAGTTCATAGAGGCTAACATAAATATGGGGTGGGTGGAAGGATCACCTTTTTACATTGCTATATTTCAGTATAAGTTGTAAACATAAAGGGCTATTGGCTATATTGTATAAAGAATTGTTGTTGTCATTAGGTGTCCTTGAGTTGGCTATGACTTGCAGGGACTCCAAGTACAACAGAACAAAACACTACCCAGTATTTTCTCCATTTATTATAGTGCTGGTTATTGGTTTGGGTGTGAGGATTTTGGTTTTCTCTCTGTGCAGGTGTAATCCATATTCAAAGTTGTAGCTTCTGATCTTCATCATTAAGTGCTTCAAGGCCACTTCACTTTCAGCAAACGAGGTTGTATCATTTGCGTATTGAAGGTTGATAATGAGTCTTCCTCTAATACTGATGCTGTATTCTTCATATAGTTCAGCTTCTTGCAATATATGTTCAGCATACAGATTGAATATGTATGATGAGAACATGCAACCTTGATGTACACCTTTCCTGATTTTAAACCATTCAGAATTCCCTTGTTGTGTTTGAATGACTGCTTCTTGGTCTATGTGTAGGTTCCACATGAGCACAATTAAGAGTTCTGGAATCCCCATTCTTCTCAATGTTAACCATAGTTTGGTAGGATCCACAATGTCAAATGCCCTTGTATAGTCAAAAATCACAGTACACATCTTTCTGGTAGTGTCTGCTTTTAGCCAGAATCCATCTGATGCCAGTTTTGGTATCACTCATTCCATGTCTTCCTCTGAATCCAGCTTGAATTTCTGGCAGTTCTGTGTCTGTATCTGTCAGATTGTCATACTTTGGTGGCTTGCATGTTTCTGTGCAGTTGGAAGCTATGCCACTGGTATTTCAATTACCATCATGGTCACCCTATAGTGGACAGGTTTCAGTGATACTTTCAGACTAAGAACAGACTAGGAAGAAAGGTGAGAAGGCAGTCCACTTCTGAGGGATTAGTCCCTGATGATCTTATGAAGAGCAGTGAAACTTAGTCTGATATCATACTGGAAGATGAGCCCCTCACATTGGAAATAACTCAAATATGACAATTGATGGCAGTGGTTACAAAAATGGGCTCAAATATAACAATTGTGAGGAAGACCTAGGACCAGGCAGTCTAGTTGTGCAGAGAGTTGCTATAAATTGGAGACTACTTAATAACACATAGCTACAACAACCCTGTACATATACTGCTGCAATTATTTTTTAATTAGTGTCAGCAGAATTTTACTTGTGTGTGACACTAGTGATATTGTTCAATAATTTCACTATTCTGTTGGCTCACCTTTCTTTATAATGAACACAAATATGGATTACTTCTATCGGTGAGGTTCATATGTACAGTCACCTTTTATGTTGTTTAAAAAAGATATTTGCAGTGAATAAGTTGCTGACCTGACAAAATTCTTTCATGTGATATCCAGCAGTATTTCTATCACCAAGACCTTATTTACCAACTACTGATCCTTCTACTTTGTTTTCAACTTTACCCTTTCAATCAGCAATACTTATCAGTGCATCTTGATTGCTTGTTTGATCAATTTCAGACTGAAGAAGTTGGTAGCATGGTTGGTGCATAAAACTGAATAATAATAGTATTAACTGGTCTTTGTTGTATCTTGTGGATATGGTCCTTTCACAGATAACACTGTACATCAAGATATATCTTTAAATTTTCTTTGTGACAATGAATGAGACTTCATACCTCTTCAATTTGATGTTCCTAGAATAGTAAACCATATGATTGTCTACTTCAAAATGGCCAATCTGAGTCTCCTTCAGCTCATTAATATCTAAGGTATTGATCTTTCTACGTTCGATTTCATTTTGGACAATTTCTAATTTTCCTTGATTCATACTTCCTACATTCTGTGTTCCAATTATTAATAGATATTGCAGCTGTTTCTTTCATTTTGAGGTGTGCCCAATAAGTAAATAAAAGTCCCAAAAGCTTTGCTCCATTCACGTAATTATGCTCATTTCTACTTTCAAGAGGTAGTTCTTTCCCAATTGTATTTTGAGTGACTTCCAACCTGTGGAGCTCATCATCTGGCATTTTATCTTACAATGCTCTGCTGCTATTTATAAGTTTTCAGTGGCTAACCATTGTCTGCCTCTCCTTCTTTCTCTTCTTAGTCTGAAAGCTCTGCTGAATCCTGTACACTATAGGTAACCGTGGTTATATTTAAAATACCAGTGGCATAGCTTCCAGCATCACAGTAACTTGCAAGCCACCACAGTACAACAGACTGGTAGATTTCACTCAAAGAATCCTTCAGTATAGTAACTCTAGGCGGAATTTTTTTATTTTTTTAACTTGAGTAATGCTAAGCATGTTCTTATCTCTTAATTTTCTATCTCCTGACCTTTGCACATTCCATTATATATCTTATTTTGTGCTTTTGCAATATTCTGCTAAGGTCTTTTACTTCATCATTTCTTCCATTTGCTTTAGCTGCTCTGCATTCAAGAGCAAGTTTCAGTGTCTTCTGACTCCATTTTAGTCTTTTTTTCCTTTTTTATTTTTTTCAATGATTTTTTACTTTCTTCATGTATAATATCCTTGATGTCATCCCACAATATGTCTGGTGTTTGATTGTTAGTATTTAATGCATCACATCTATTTTGATTTAGTCTCTAAATGTGGATGGGATGTACTCAAGAATGAATTAATCTGTTTTGGAAGAATATGGCCAGATTGCTTGTTAGAAGGGATGATGGTGGGATTTCATCTCTCTCCTACTTTGGACAAGTTGCCAGGAAGGACCAGTTCCTGGAGAAAGACATCGTGCTTGTTAAAATGGAAGGTCAGTGAAAAGGAGGAGACCCCAAACAAAATGAATTGGCACAGTGGACACAATAATGGGTTCAAACGTAACAATTGAGAGGATGGCACAGGACTGGGCAGTGTTTCTTTCTGCTGTTCGTTGGGTCATTTTGAATCAGAACTAACTCAATAGCACCTACAGAAACAATATATTCAAAAATCATACTTTGGCTCTTTAGAACTTGTTTTCATTTTCTTCAGTCTTAATTTGAACTTGCAAACAAACAGTGAATGGTCTGTTACATACTTTGGCCCTGGCCTTCTTCTGACTGATCGGCATTCTCTCTTTACACAGCTGTAGACAATTTGATTGCTGCATATCTCATTGGGCATAGCCCACGTGCATTTTCACTTTTTATAGTGTTACAAAAAGGTATTGGCAATGAATAAATCATGCTATCTCTGACATCATGTCTATCACTAAGGCCTGATTTTCAAATTGTGGATATTTCTTTGTTTCCAGCATTTGTATTCCAATTAACAGCATTTATCAATGTCTTTTGATTGCATTTTTTGATCAATTCCAGACTGCAGAACTTAGAAAAATCTCATTTTTTTGAAGTCTTTGTGTTTGGTGCCTATGAACTGGTCCTCCATATATGCATATGGATATTATCTTGTCACTGACAACATATTTCAGGATAGATTTAGAATTCTTCTTTTTTGCTGATCAATACCATACCATTCTTCTTCAATTTGTCTTCTCAGTACAGTGTTGTTGTTGTTGTTGTTAGGTGCCATCAAGTCGGTCAGACTCATAGCAACCTTATGCACAACAGAACAAAACACTGCACAGTCTTGCTCCAATCTCACAATCATTGCTATGTTTGAGTCCATTGCTGCTGCCACGGTGCCAATACATCTTTCTGGGATCTTCCTCTTTTTTGATGACCCTCCATTTTACCAAGCATGATGCCCTTCTCCCGAGATTGGTCCTTCCTGATAATATGTCTGAAGTATGAGAAACAAAGTCTGGCCATACTGGCGTCTAAGGAACATTCTGGCTGTACTTTCAACACAGATTTGTTTGCTCTTCTTGAAGTCCATGGTACTTATAATATTCTCCTCCAATACCATAGCTCAAGTGACTCAATTCTTCTATGGTCTTCCTTATTCATTGTCCAACTTTCACATGCATATGAGGCTATTAAAAATACCATGTTTGAGTCAGTTGCAACTTAGTTCTCAAACTGATATTTATGTTTTTGTATATTTTAAAGTGGTCTTGTGCAGCACAATTGCCTATTGCAATATGTCATTTGACTTCTTGAATGATGCTTCCATGAGTGTTGGGGGTTAGTACCAGCAAAATAAAATCTTGGACAACTTCAATCTTTGCTACATTCATCTTGATGTTATTTATTGATCCAGTGATGAGGATTTTTGTTTTCTTTACATTAAGTTGCAACCCATATTGAAGGCTATGGTCCTTGATCTTCATCAGTGAGTATTTTAAGTACTGTCTGCTTTCAGCAAGCAAAATTGTATCATCTGTATATCACATGTTGTTAGTGAGTCTTCCTCCAATCCTGATGCTAAGTTTTTCTTCATACAATCCAGCTTCTTGAATTATTTCTCATCATACTGATTAAATAAATATGGTGAAAAAATATAACCCTAGTACACATCCTTCCTAATTTTAAACCACTCAGTGTCTCCTTGTTCTTTTTTAATGACTGCTTCTTAGTCTAAGTTTAGATTCCCAATGAGCCCAATTAAGTTTTTCAGAACACTTATTCTCCACAATGTTTTCTATAGTTTATCATGATTCATAAAATAGAAAGCCATTGCATAATCAATACAGATAAACATCTTTCTGGTATTCTCTGCTCTCAGTGAAGAGCCATCTGACGTCAGCAATGATATCCCTTGTTCTATATCCTCGTCTGAATTTGGCTTGAACCTCTGACAGTTCCCTGTTAATGTGCTGTTGCAGCTGTTTTTGAATTATCTTTTGCAAAATTTTATTTGCATGTGATATTAATGATATTATCCAATGAGTTCCACATTATGTTGGACTATCTCTCTTTAGAATGGGCACAAATATGGATCTCTTTGAGCCAGTTTGCTAGGTAGTTGTCTTGCAAATTTCTTGGCATAGATGAATAAGTGCCTTCAGTCCTGCATCAGTTTGTTGAACGATTTCAATCTGTATTCCTTCAATACCTGGGGCCTTGTCCTTTGCCATTGCCTGTAGTGTACCTTGGACTTCTTCCTTCAGTACCACTGACTTCTGAAATGGTTGAACATTAACCGTTCTTTTAGTACAGTGACTGTGAATTCCTTTCATTTTCTTTTGATGCTTTTCTGCATCATTCAGTATTTTGACCATTTTAAGACTTGAATTTTTTTCTTCAGGTCTTTCAGCTTGAGAAATGAACGTGTTCTTCCCTTTTGATTTTCTTATCCAGGTCTTTGGACATTTCATTATCAATATTTGATTTTGTCTTCTCAAGCTTCCTTTTGAAACTTTCTGTTCAGCTCTTTTACCTCCTCTTTTCTTCCATTTGCTTTAGCATCTCTGCACTGGAGAGGAAGTTTCAGAGACTCTTCTGACATCCATTTTTATTCTTCCTTTCTTCCTTCATTTCTTTTTTCTCAGTAATCTTTTGCTTTCTTCCTGTATGATGTTCTTGTTGTCATCCATAACTCTTCTGGTCTTTGGTCACTAGTGTCTAATACATCTAATCTGTTCTTGATATAATCTATAAATTCAGGTGGGATAAATTCAAAGACATATCTTGGCTTTCATGGAATTGTTGTAAATTTCTTCAGCTTCAGCCTTCACTTGTATATGGTCTGTTGCACAGCCTGCCCCTGACCTTGTTTTGGCTGATGACATGGAGCTTTTCCACAATCTCTTTCCACAGATGTAGTCAATTTAATTTTTGTGTATTCCATCTTATGAGGTTCATGTGTATAGTCAGCTTTTATGTTGTTTAAAAACAGGTGTTTGCAATGAAGAAGTCACTGGTGTTGCACAATTCTATCATGTGATCTCTAGCATCATTTCTACCATCAAGACCATATTTTCCAATTACTGATCCTTCCTCTTTGTTTTCAACCTTTGTATTCCAATTGCCAGTAATTATTAATACATCTTGATTGCATGCTTGATCAATTTCAAATGGAAGAAGTTGGTAGAATTCTTCAATTTCATCATCACTGGCTATAGTTGGTGCATACATTTGAAGGATAGTGGTATTAACTGGTCTTCCTTGTAAGTGTATGGATATTATCATATCACAGACAAGCTGTATTTTAAGATAGATTCTGAAATGTTCTTTTTGATGATGAATGTGTCTCTGTTCATCTTCAATTATTTTATTCCAGGCATAGTAAACCATATGATTGTGAAATTCCAAATGGCCCAAATCAGTCCATTTTAGCACACTGATGCCTATGATATCAATGTTTATACATTCCATTTCATTTTTGACAACTTGCAATTTTCCTAGATTCATAATTTGTATATTCCATGTTCTAATTATTAATCGTTGTTTACATGTGTTTTTCCTCATTTAGAGTTGTGCCCTGTTAGCAACTGAAGGTCCCCAAAGCTTTACTCCATTTGTGTCATAACGGTCAACTCTACTTTGAGAAGGCAGCACCTTCCCAGTCATATTTTAGTTCTTATGTTCTGACACTACATTTGACAATATTTTGATGCTCTTCATCATGTTTCAATATTTTGGTGCAGACAGTGTTTCACTGCGATTCATAAGGTTTCCAGTCACTAAATATTTGCCTTTCTTTCTTCCTAGTTTGTCTTATTCTGGAAGGTCAGCTGAAACCTGTTCACTATGGTGATCCTGCTGGTATTTAAAATACTGGTGGCATAGCTTCCAGAATCACAGCAACACACAAGCCACCATGGTATGACAAACTGACAGATCAGTGGTAGCTCAGCATAGTAGACCATATGAATGTCTGATTCAAAATTTCTAATACTAGTGCATTTCTGCTCACTAATATCGAAGATATTGATCTTTATGTATTTATTTCATTTTAAACTACTTTCAATTTTCATCGATTAATACTTCCTCCATTCCTCCATACCACATTCCAATTGTTAATGGATGTTTGTAGTTGTTTCTTCTCATTTTGAGTTGTGACACATTCAGGAAATAAACACCCCCAAATCTTTGTTCCATTCCTGACGTTAAGGCAGCTCTTCTCCAGTTGTACTTTGAGCGACTTCCAACCTGAGCAGCTCATCTTCTGGCACTAGATCAGATAATGCTTCTATTCTTTTCATAGGGTTTCACTAGCCAATTTTCAGAAGTAGATGACCAAGTCTCTTCCCAGTCTGTCTTAGTCTGGATAATCTGCTAACCTGTCCACCATGAGTATTCTGTTAGTATTTGAAATATGCTTCTAGCATCATGGCAACTCACAAGCCACTATAGAATGACAAACTGACAAGTGGAGAGTTTCAATAGTTAACTCATTCTTGTATTTGTTTTCTTTTACCTCTTTAGATCTCTATCTCTTTCTGTTATGCCTTCTTTATTCTCTTAAACAATAGACAATTGTTTCTAGTGCAATTCACTTATTATATATTTTCCTAGTGTCTTTAAAAAATGTATTCAAGTTAATACTCTAAATCATTAAAAATTTAAATAAACATCTAAGAATAAAATTTTGATAAAGCAGGTTATTTGGAGCCTATGCTTTTATAATGAAATAAGTCTCCATACTTTTAAATTCTTAATTTCTCTCCCTTTTGTTCATATATCCTAAGAAAGTATTTCAGGTTTAAAAAAATATTATTAGTGCTATTACTAGAGGAATCACTAATATCAATTTAATAGAAATTATCTTGTAGCTTTTTACCAAAATACAGAAAAAAGAGAGAAAAATCAAACAAAACAAAACAAAAACTGTGCTTCGACATGACATTGAATGAACGCTGTCTAAAAATTTCTGTAAATTTGAGTATTCGTCTAGGTCACTTAAAATGGTAAATTCATCTCAGTAACCTTGATTTACCTAATTCTAAATGAACCTGGAGCAGTAAGAACCCAGAGGCAAAAACAACAACAAGGAGTCTGAACTGAAGACGGTGGTGGTTCCTGAGGGCCTGGATCCTTACACTACTGGTTCCTGAGGCCACATACCAGATTTATTGTTTAAACAATGCAAGATTGAGCCTGGAACCAAAGTAGCAAAAGTAAAATCTGAAGGACAAACAGAAGAAAATTGGTTGTGGATGTGGAACATAAAATGCAGGTATTGCAATAGAATGGTACTGAACATGAAGGAAAGCCAAGGGTAGTAGCTCAGAACCACAATTTTGAATGAGAACTGGATGTTGGTGTATCCTCTTCACATGGTTCGAAGTTTAGAGTAATGGATGGGCAAGGCAGCTTAATGTATTTAATCTGAACAGTTAAAAAGTGTTAACAAGTACAATGCACAGCCGAACTATGTCCATTCCATGCTCTAACCCTTTTAGTGCCAGAACTCTAATAAAATGTTTCCAAATTTTGTTTCTTTATTTGATAGACCAGTGACTACATCTGTGATGCTAAAAAAGATACCTGTTGATTGCCACTAAAATCACAAGATATTGGATCATCTAAATGAAATCCATGGACCAGTAATATATGAATCACTGGGAGCTAGTGGGAAATGCAAAATCTTGGGTCCAAGCCCAGATATATTTAACTAAAATTTGCTGTTTAACAAAATCCCCAGGTGATTCCTATGCACATTAAAGCTAGAGAATGTGATTTAGAAGATCATATGAGTTATTCCTTTTATTACATTACTTAACCAATACCCATTCATCGTCTGGTTACAAATCCACCATTGATATGTAGGCCACAATTTCTCAAATCACAGTATTACTGATAAATTCTTTAACATTCATAACTTACCATGGTAACCAATAGATACTATTTGCTAAATAAGTATTTATTAAAGGAATGAGTAAATATTCTTGTTCTTTATTCTATAATTTCTTTTGTCCATAATTATTTTTTATTACATAAAGAATGTGTCTATCTATTTTACTTACTTGGCCTTAAAGATAAACAAAAAGATTATTATTTTGTTCTTTATATGGTCTGTTTTCTAAGCTAAATATGTCTAGCTCCTTCAGTGATTTCTTATATAACAACATGTATACATTTTCCACCACCCTTGGTACCCTCTTCTGGCCATATGTTGGATTGTTAGCATCTCTCATAGAATATGTAATCTAGGATTAAGCTCATCCCCAGATGTGCTCTGAGAAGCACATAGTATGAGCAACACAAGCTGATGACATTTCTCTGCTTCTGCTTCGGGCTTTTCTAATTTAGTAAATTGGCTGTCACATCACTAAAAATAGGAAGTTTGAACTTAGACTCCTTTTTTTTTTTTTCCTATGAGGTTATTTTGCTTACCACAAACGAAGGCCACAGAAGCTAAATATATGTCTACTTGAATGATGACTTTATAGCAATAAAATGAGCCCACAGGGGCTAATGACTCTGTAATCAGCTTTTTCAACCACTTTTTATATTGGGCATAATTTTCTCTCTCTCTGAGAAACTCTACATCATTTATCACTAGACTAACGTGAGCAAAAGGGGGAAAGGCATGAGCTGAGAGATTAGAGGCCACAGCCTGTCTGCTATTAAATCATAATAGTAAATTTGCCTGGAGGAGACTATCCAATTTTGAGTACTAATACTATAGACTCACATACTCTCTTTTAGTTCAGGATCCTGATTTTGGCACTGCTCTATAAAATTAAGCTTTAAGAAGAATTTGTTTTGTTTGTAGTTTTAAAATGACCAGTTGAGAGTACATGATCTTAAAACATTTATCTAAGTTGCTTTTTTTGGTCTGTGATCATTCCTGGTTGCCATCAAGGGAAGGATAGCAGATCCTCCTGCTGATCTTCTTGAAGATTGGTGTTGGTAAATTTGGGGTCAGACATTCTTTTCAGGACTATACTTACTATTAACATTTTGGGTCTTTGTGCTCCAAGATCCCTAGTGATACAGTGCGTTAAGTGTTGAAATGCTAACTGTAAACTTGGTGGTTCGAACCTACCAGTCGCTCTGTGGTAGAAACATGAAGCAACTATGCAATAATAGCAGGAGATTTTAATACACCACTTTTGATGAAGAACAGAACAACCAGAGGGAAACTCAACAAAGACACAATGGAACTAAAATCAACCTGAGCTAATAGACATATCTAGAACTCGCCACTCAATAGCAGTACAAGATACATCTTTTCCCCCCCAATGCATATGTAACATTCTTCAGAAAGTTATGTTGGGTCACAAAGCAATCCTCAATATATTAATGAAAAAAATAAAGAGAGATTCCCTAAGAAATCAATTAGAACATCCATTAGAAAATGGTCAAAAGACCTAATAGATATTTTGCAAACAAGTTATCCAAATGCTAAATTAACATGAACATTTTAATCATTAATTCATTTGAAAAGAAAAATAAACCTAACAGTAATCCTAAAACTAGACCAAGCCCTACTCCTACTCCTAGTCCTAGCCCAAACCCTACCCCTATCACTAAGATAAATAAATAAATGAATACGTTTGTAATCTTTTAACCTTTATGAAACAGTTCTTTTCTATCCTTTATGGTCATTATGTGTTGGAATTGACTCGATGGTAGTAGTTCTGATACTCCAGGGAGTCAGACAACATTTGAAAAATGCTTACTTTCCTACCAATTCACACCAACTTATTTAGACTTTCCTTCCACAGCTTGAAATTCAACCTACTCTATTGGCAGCTTTCCTTTTTCAGAGTCCATTACCCTTGGACCTTGTTCACCATTTATACTAAATATCTTCTGCTTGTTCTTTCAGATTCACTCTTTGCCCTTCTCTTTCTTGTTCTCTGGCTTGGGAAGTAGATCAGCCTGGATTGCATAAGTAGATGCTCATGCCCACTCTCTCCTCTTATCTTTTAGGTCTAGAGGTGATAATGCATTTCTGCTGTTAGTGCAGGAGTTTTGCACTATGCCTTCTCTACTGAGTATGTATGTCTTAATATTTATTACTTTTGTATAAACCGCTTTTGAATCCTTTTAATTTGGTAATGTCACATAGTTCTTTATCCCTTTATCCTAGTTGATTATAGTGTTCATTCATTCACTGTCATTTAAAATTAATTCAGTTATTTATTTACACATTTGTGAAAAAAAAAATACAGACTATGTACCACATACCAATCATCCTATTAAATTTCTTTTATAACTCATTCTCTACCAAAAAAGTCAGTATACTTTAAAGGAAGCTAACCCATGGATTCCTTATCTTAGTTGCTCCATGAAATATTAGAATATCAAACACCAAACCCACTGTTATCCAGTCCTTTTGGATTTATAGTGATTCTATAAAGTTTTGGTATGAGGCAGTAGGATAAGCCTCAGACCGCAAGGTCAGTTTGAACTGCAACGTTGGCAGTTCAGACTAACTAGTCTCTGCTCAAAAATCCTATATAAGGTCGCTGTGATTCACAATCAACTCGATGGCAGTTAACAACAAAATCAAAGAAGGAAAATGTAGAACTGCCACATAGATTTCCAAGGTTTTAAATCTTTACAGAAGCAGACTGCCGCATTTTTCTCCCATGGAACAGCTGGTGGGTTCAAACCACTGACCCTTTGCTTAGCAACTGAGTGCTCAATTATTGTGCCACCAAGTCTTCTTAATATTGAGATAAAAGCCTGTAATTTGGAGCCAGGTCCTACTAGTCAACTCAAGGTATCTCTGCTACTGTGGAACACTGAAAAGGAATATTCTTTCATAGCAACTTCACATCACTTCATTCATTTAGATAAAAGTACAGGTAACATGTTGTTAAGTGCTGTTGAGTCAGTTCTGACTCATACTGACCTTGTCTAGGACTTCCAGTTAGCAGCTGGTAGCCTTGTGGTTAACAATCCAGTGCTTATCCTACATCGCCACACCAGGACTTATTTGATTTAATCATCAGATTGAGCATGAACAGGAGAGAAAGGTAATTCTGGTGTTGTCAACACGGATAGCTGTCCAATCATGTTTCATCTATTGATTTTTCATGATTATATATTTATAGTCTTCGAGTAGCTTGACTTGTGACAACACTTTTAAAAAGCATCTTTGAAGCCACATCCCAACGAAATGCTCCTCAGCTTTTTTCTGCTTATATATTTGCTTTTTCTGTAATCATCAGCAAAAGGACAACAGACATTTACTTTTTCAGTTTGTCCCTGAGACTCTCTGATCCCGTAAAGGTGTGCAGCCTCAGAAACTGTATACAGGGTCGCTGTTGCTGGAAGTCACAACTAACTCAATGGCAAATGGCAGCAACATCAGCAGTTCTAGATATAGAAGAAAGAGAAAAAAAAATGTTTGGATAAGAACAGAGTAAAATTTACTCTTGCGGCTAGAAGAACATGGTCCTTTCTTTTGAAGCTTTAGTGGACTTTGATTGTAATGTCCTCATGTGGTGCTGTAGGATAAGTGCTGGACTGCAATTCAAAGGTTAGTTTGAATTGCAATGTCGGCAGTTCAAACCCATCAGCTGCTACACAAGGTCACTATGAGTCAGAACCTACTTGATGGCACTAAAAACCAACAACATGGCATAAATGGTGATGTGTGTAGTTTATCATAATAGCACTGCAAGTTAGCAGTGAAAGCTCTTAAAGTCATCTTTGGCTGCTTTAATAAAAGTTATGTGACAAGATCAAGGGATGTAAAAGTCCTGCTGTTTTACGCAATGATAAGAATATGCTATAATGATTGTGTTATCAGAGTGTATTTTAAGATGGATTTAGGACAAATAACCTCATATGCATGCGAAATGCGAAAGCTGGACAGTTGAATAAGGAAGACTGTAGAAGAATTGATGCATTTGAGTTATGGTGTTGGAGGAGAATATTGAAAGTGCCATGGGCTGCCAAAAGAACCAACAGATCTGTGCCCGAAAAAGTGCAGTCAGGATGCTCCTTGGAAGCCAGGATGGTCAAAATTTGTCTCTCATACTTCAGACATATTGTCAGGAGGGACCAGTCACTGGAGAAGGATATCATGTTTGGTAAAGTGGAGGGTCAGAGAAAGAGAGGAAGACCCCCAACAAGATGGATTGGCACAGTGGCAGGAGTGATGGGCTCAGGCATAGTAATGATTGTGAGGTTGGCCCAGGACTGAGCAGTGTTTCGTTTTGCTGTGCATAAGGTCATTATCGACTACATAGTGACTATATAGAGTCAATATTGACTAGATAGCACGTAACTACTACTACTACAGTCACTTTTCTGGATGAGGGTCATAAGGTCAGTCCAGGTTCTAAAATGTGTATCAGATGAGAAATATGTGAAAGAAATGGAGGACATGAAAAATAACTTTTACAAATAGAAATTTGAATATACCAGGTTGAACAGAAAGTATTGCTAGTAGGGTCTAGTTCATATATGTACAGCTTTATTCAGAACAAAACATATTTAAATATGCTTATGCAATCAATAGATGAGTGCAGATAAATTCTCTCAGTAATATACTTGTCTTAGTTTCATTAGAGACTCCTATTGTGGCGCTGTAGGACCAGTACTATAGGAACCACAAGTCGGCAGTTCAAACCCACTAGGAAATCCTATACAGGCTGGCTATGAGTTGGAACCCACTCGACAGAATTTAACAGTTTCATCAGGGAGCCTTCTGAAAAAAGTTCCAATTTAAACAGGAATTTCCAGGGGAATAATGGGGTCAGCTAAATTCAAGGCAGAGTGGTTAGCTTAGAAGGTTGTGGAGACTGTTTTGGGAATTTCAAAGATGTCATCTTGAAATATTTTTTATACAGGACACAGGATGATCCTGGTAGCTTATTATGAATAAGTTTTAAGAAAATTGAAAACTGCATTTCTGAGAAAAAGTCCAGGAAATTTGCACTGAAGAAATTGTTGTGTGTGTGTGTGTGTGTGTGTGTGTGTGTGTGTGACAATGCATCTGTTCATTATTTAAGGGTAGCAAGGGTTGTTTATGAGAATTTCTTTGGGAGATCCTATCCCATATAGTCCACAACTCTAATCTTTCCTCTTAATACTTCTTTTTGTTCCCCAAACTCAAAGAATATTGAAAAGAAACATGGTTTGAGTCCCTCAAGGATACTAAAATTGTTGTTTTGAGGTGGTATAAATTAAGGCATAGTAATCTTTGAGCAAATACTACCTTCAAAAGTGTATAGATCTAGAGAAAGAGATGTCAAGAAACAATAGCTTCACATTTTGATATTTTTGTTAAATCAAGGTTTCTATATTTTGTAGCAATACTGTGATTCATTCACATATCTTGTATAACTATTGCTGTCGTTGTTAAGTGCCATTGGGTCGGTTCAGATTTATAGTGACTCTGTATAGGGTTTCCGAGGCTATAAATCTTTGAGGAAGCAGAAAGCCTCATCTTTCTTCCATGGAAGAGCTGGTGGGCTCCAACTGCCGACCTTGTGGTTAGCAGTACAGTACTTAAACTTCAGAGCCATAATGGTCAGGACACTAGTGTGTGTGTTTGTGTGTGTGTGTGTGTGTGTGTATTTTCCTCTGAAGTGGAGGATTATTTCTTAACATAGTCTGTGAAACCTGAATTATCTTAGTATTAAAGTCTGACAAAGACATCTTAAGAAAACTACATACAAATATCCTTCAGGAACACAGACGCAACAATTCTAAATAGCATTTTGGTAAATCAAATTCAATAATACATACACATGAGGGATAGTACATTATGATCAAGCAGAGTTTATTCTAGGAATTAAAAGTTGATTTAATATTTGACAATACAAAAAACAAAACCTGTAAATTATTTCAATATAAAAACTTTTGGAAAAACCCAACATTATTCCAGATTAAAAACAACTTTCAGTAAAGAAGGATAATAAGAAAGGTCCTTCCTCAACCTAAAAAAAGACATCTGTGGAATATTTAGTGTTGAAAAACTGAATGAATTTCTCTTAAGAATAGAAAAAAGAAAAAATGCTCAGTCTAGCAATTTCTATTCAGCATTATATGGAAATATCTAACCAGTGCAATCCATTAAGTAAAAAAATTAGATGTATTCAGATTGGATATCAAAGCATAGAATCCTTATTTGCATTTTTACATGACTGTTTATATAGAAAATCTTATGGCAGCTACAGAAAGTCCAAATAGTAAGCAAATTTTCCAAGGTTGCAGGACACAAGATCAATATGCAATTGAGTTTATACTAGAGGGCTTCAAAGATACATGGGAAAATGGAATTAAAAGATAGTGTAATTTTTCTATGAACTTTTTGAAACTACGTTTGGTATATCGGTATCAGCAGGGTCATCCATCATCTATGGTGGACAGGTGTCAGCAGACTTTGAAGACTAAGACAGACAAGAAAGAAGGACCTGTTAATCAATTCTTAAAAAAAAAAAAATGTCATTGAAAACCTTATGAATGACAGCTAAATATTGTCTATTATAATGCCAGAAGATGAGACCATCAGGCTAGAAGGTACTCTTAAAACTACAGACAAGAGCTACTTTCTCAAAGGAAATAAGACCTTAATGATACTGGTGGAATAACACTGTCAGAACCTTTATTAGCTGATATGGCTCGACTCAAATTAAAAGAAATATCTTCAAAACATCCATTGATAATCTGAACATAGAATGTACAAAGTATGAATCTAGGAAAGTTGGAAGCAGTAAAAATGAAATGGAACATATAAAGATCAATATCCTAAGCATATTCCAATAATATCCAAGCAGGCATTTCTTTGGTAGAAATTGACAAGTTGATTTTAATATTTATGTTGTTGTTGTTAAGTTCCATTGAATTGATTCTGATTCATAGTGACCATGTATATGGTTTCCAAGGAGCAATTGGTGGGTTTGAGCTGCTTGGCAGTCTAGTGCTTATCCTACAAAATGCAAATGACTCAACATAGCCACAACAACTTTAAAAGTATTGAAGTTGGTGGCCTAATACTTTCTGATTTGTGGACTTATTATAATGGGACAACAATTCAGATAGTGATGCATTAGTATCAAGAAAAGCAAAAAGGAGTATGGAACACAATAGAGTCTATGAACAATTGATTTTTGACAAAGGTGTAAAGGCAATTCAGTGAAGAAGGATATTTTTTGTCAACAAGTGGTGTTAGAAAAATTGGATATCTGTAGACTAAATAAATAAACTTCTATCAATTCATCTCACCATATTTTTTTTTAAAAGATTCAAAATGGATAATTACTCAAACTAATATAAAATCTAAAATTATGAAACTTCTACAAGAAAATAAAGGATAAAAATCTTTGTGGCCTTGGCTTAAGCAAAGATTATTTAGATATTACAACAAAAATAAGAGTCATAGAAGGTCAAATTGATCATTTAGATTTTATTGAAATAAAATGCCTGATCTCCAAAAGACACTGTGAAGGAAAATAAAAGACTAGCTCTACACCCCCCATACCTCTGTCAGTTTATCCTGCTGTGCTGGCTGCATGTTGCTCTGATGATGGAATATAAGCCATGGTTGTTTCAAATGTCAGCAGGGCCAACCATGGTGGACAGGTTCCAACAGAACTCCCAGACTAAGAACAGAGTAGGAAAAAGGAATAGGCCATCTACTTTTGAGGGATTCGCCTGAAAACCTTGTGAATAGCAGTGAAACATTGTCTGATTTAGTGCCAGATGATGAATCCCTAGTAAGACATTCAAAATATAACAGCTCCTCAAAGAACCACCTCCTCAAAGTAGAGTCAGCCTTAATGACATGGATGGAGCAAAGATTTTGGGACCACATTTGTTGATGGAACATGATTCAAAATGAGAAGAAACAGCTGAAAGCAGTCACTGATAATCAGACCCTGGAATGTACAAAGTATGAATCTAGAAAAATTGAAAGTCCTTAAAAATTAAATGGAATGCATAAAGATCCACATCCCAGGCATTAGTGAATTGAAATGGATAAGTGTTGGCCATTTTGAATTAGACAAAAATGGATTTACTGTGCTGGGAATGACAAATTGAAGATGAATGGTGTCACATTCATGATAAAAAAGAACATTTCAAGATCTGTCTCTATATGGCTACAAGAAAGACTAGTCAAGCACAATTATTATTCAAATCTATGCACCAAGTGCTAAAGCCAGTAATGAAGATACTGAAAATTCTACCAACTTCTTCAGGCTGAAATTGATCACGAAGCATTGATAATTACTGGTGACTGGAATGGAAAATTTGGAAATGATGAGGAGCAATCCATAGTTGAAAAATATGCTCTTGGTGAAAGAAACTATGCTGGAAATTGCATGGTAAAATTTTGCAAGCCCAATGGCTCATTCATTGTGAATACCACTTTACAACAACAACCATGGACCTCACCAGATGAAATATGCAGGAATCAGAATGATTACATCTGTGGAAAGAGACAGTAGAGAAAATCAATATCATCAGCCAAAACAAGGCCTGGGGCTGACTATGAAACACAGACCATCAACTTCTAATATGCAAGTTCAGGCTGAAGCTTAAGCAAATTAAAACAAGCCCATAGGAGTCAAAATATGACCTTGAATAAACCACATATGAATTTAGAGATCACCTCAAAAACTGGTTTGATGCATTAGACACTAATTATCGAAGACCAAAGGAGTTGTGGGATGACATCAAGAATCTCATACAGGAAGAAAGCGAAGTCTAAAGGACAGGAAAGAAAGAAAAAACCAAAATGGATGTCAAAAAAGACTGAAACCTACTCTTCAGCATAGAGTATCTAAATTGAATGATGTTGTATCTATAATTAGAAGTTCTGATGTCATGCTGTAGTATAAGCATTGGACTAGTAACTGCAAGTTTGGTGGTTAAAACTCACCGGTTGTGCCTCCAAAACATTATACAGGGTTGCTATGAGTCAGAATCAACTTGACAGCACTTCACAATAACAGAAGAGTTTTATAACATTCCCGGGTCAGGGAGAGGCTGTCCTGACTGGAAGAACTACCCTGAGCATTTTCTGCTCCTGGATTATAAACTGTTAACTTCCGTAATATACGCTATAACTGTGGGACTGTGTCTAAGTCCTGTGTGGCCATTGCAATCAGTTATTGAACCCAACTAAGCAGAGAGTGCTGTGGGAGGAATGATTGGTGTCATTGGTTTTTGTTTTGTTTTCAACTTGCCGATGAAGATCAAAGAATACAGCCTTCAGTGTGGATTACAATCAATGTAAAGAAAACAAAATTCCTCATAATTGGACCAATAAACAACATTGTGACACGCAGAGAAAAGATTGAAGTTGCCAAGGATTTCATTTGATTTGGATCCACAATCAATTATCATGGAAACAGCAGTCAAGAAATCAAATAATGTATTGCATTGCATGAATCTGCTGCAAAAGACCTCTTTAAAGTGTTAAAGAGCAAATGTGTCACTTTGAAGACTAAGGTGCACCTGACCCAAGTGATTTTCAATTCCCTCATATAGCTGTGAAAGTTGAACAATGAATATATAAGGAACACTACAGAAGAACTGATGCATATGAATTGTGGTGTTAGTGAAGATTATTGAAAGTACTAGAACTGACAGAAGAACAAACAAATCTGTCTTGGAAGAAGTATAGCCAGGATGCTTTTTTTTTTTAAGGTTTTTATTGTGGATTGAGTGAAAGTTTACAGGGGAGATCAACAGTTTTACATTCAACAAATCATACACTTTGTTTCATTACAATGATTATAATCCCTTCCATGTACCATCAGTTAACAGTATTTCTCTTAATTCACTTTATCTCTCTCTCTCTCTCTCTTTTTTTTTTTTAAACACTCAGGCATATATAATAATTTAAACCACCAAAGGGCACATTTTGCAAGTCTGCCTCCTGACCACCAGCTCTTAGTCCCTCTCTTCCCATGAATAGAGTCCTCAGCTGCTCCCTCTCTCCAGGTCCCCATCTCTGCCTCCATCTCTGGTATCGCTGCTTCTCTGGATAAGGTCTTGCATTCCGCTTGAGCTCTTCTCCCTTGATGGTCCTAGGGTCCTTTGTTCCTGGACTGTAAGATTAGCTACTCCCCTGTTTTTGTTACAAAGCTTCTACCTTAAGAATGCTTTTTTTTTTTTTTTTCTTTGAGTTTGGCTTTTATTGAGGAGAATACAGGTTAGGCAAGACATAGTTTCTGAAGGGGTTAAAAAGACCAGGAAAGTGGAATTACATCATAATTCTGAGAGCTTTTGAGATCTTTGCCTCCTTCAGTCCAAAACGGGGATGCCAGCAGAATGTACAAATAAAGGCTGATATGATCTCAGCAAGCTGGAACCTCTCATTTCTCCACTGCAGGTGCACATCCCTAATCACATACTCCACATTCAAACTGAACAACATCAAAAATGAAATTGCTCAATAATGGGGATTGGGAGGGACAGCTGCCCAGTCAGGAATGGGGGAGGGTTTTAGAAGCGCAGGCTCTTTGGGCCAAATCGGCCCAGTCCTCCTGGATCTGGGTCTGCAGCTCCAAGGCAGCGTCCTCCAATCATGAAACGTGGCCATGGGATAGCCCACGGTTCCCAGGGCAAAGCATCCAACGGTCACTAGCAAGTAGGCAGGCAATGGCCACAGGACCTCCCGGCAGGTCAAGGACAGCTCCAGGCCTAGGGTGGGACCCACGGTCAGAGCCATCCAGGTGGATCCAAGGAGGGCCAGCCCCCACATCCACTGCGCTAGCTTCATCATGATCCCGTAGCTTTGCTCTTCGGTGATTCTTGCTGTCCTCTCCCTCTCCATTCAGTTCTCAGCCTACTAAGAATGTTTTTTTTGTTTTTTTTTTTAAGGTTTTTATTGTGGATTGAGTGAAAGTTTATAGGGTACATCATCAGTTTCACATTCAAACATTCATATACCTTGTTTCATTACATTGATTATAATCCCCTCCACATACCATCAGTTAACAGTGTTTCTCTCTATCCTCTTTAGCTTTTTTTTCGGAAAAACTTTGCCTTTTTGGAATT
>NW_006408533.1:13604098-13614365 GCF_000296735.1 Chrysochloris asiatica
GGACGCTGCCTGTCTTAGGCGGTCAGTGCGAATTCCCCCGTCTTACCTGTCATCGAAACTCATTGCAGCATGGCAATGGCTCTGTAAGAATGCTTTTTAAAAGCAAGGCTGGTGAGTCTGTGTCTCAAGTACATTGGACATGTGATCAAGAGGAACCAATCCCTAGAAAAGGGCATCACACTTAGTAACGTAGAGGGTCACTGAAAAAGAGGAAGACCTCCAATGAGACGGATTGACACAGTAACTGCAACAACGGACTCAAGTTTAACACCGATTGTGAGGATGGCTGTGAATTGGGTAATGTTTCTTTCTATTAAGCACAGTGTCACTATGAGTTGACAGAACCTTAACAATAAGAAGCCACAAACTAAAAAAAAAAAAAAAAAAAAAAAAACTGGACCAATAAACAACATTCTTATCAATGGAGAAAAGATTGAATTTGCAAAATATTTGAATTCTTAACCAATCTTTCATGAAAAAAACATTAAAATCTGTGTGGAACCAAAAAAAAAAAAAAAAAAAAAAAAAAGAAGCCACAAACTGGGAGAAAATATTTCCAAAGAATATATTTGATAAGGAATTCTAACTAGGACAATGAAGAATTATAAAAATCTGATAGTAGGAAAACACACCAACTTTAAAAAAAGCAAAAGACATGAGCTGATACTTAACCAAAAATATATGGAGAGATGGTACACAAGCACATTAAAAGATATTCAACATAATTAGATGTTATTGTTAGCTTCCTGGTTCCATGTCATCTTCAATTGTTAGAATCCTTTGTTGTGACTACTATGTATTTTGAATGATTTCCAAACTAGGGGATTCATCTCCTAGTACTATTTTGAATGACACTCATATTCTTATATTGGAAATTAGAGCACCAACCCTTTCATCCTAATCTATTTTAGACTGGAAGCTCTATTAAAACTTGTCTGCCATGGATAACCTTGCTGGTATTTGAAGTACTGGTGGCATAAAAACATCATAGCAACATGACAGCCACCACAGCATGACAAACATATGGTGGTCATTACACATTAAAAACAGACAGCCCCTCTCCCCTCAACGCCCCCCAAAAAGAAAAAATAACAAGACGTCAACATGAGTTGACTTTGCAGAGTAGAACTGGACTCCATAGGATTTTCAAGGCTTTCAGGAGCAGATTGCCTGACTGGCTTCAAACAGCCAGTATTTCAGTTCGTAGTCAAGTGCTTAACTATTTGTGCTACACAGAGACTCCCTCATTAGAAATTGATGTTCTTTGATATCCAATTCATAGAGGCCCTTGAGTCATGGTATGGCACAATAGGATAAGCACTCGATCTCAAGGTCAGCTTGAACCACAAAGTCAGCAGTTTAAACTCACCAGCCACTCCTCGGAAACTCTATGCAGGGTCCCTGTGAGTCAGAACTGATTTGACAGCACTTAACAACAACAATAACAACAACATAACATTTAGAATGACAACATTGGGTTTTCTAGGCTGTAATCTTTATGAGATCAGATTGTCAGGTTTTCCCTTCTGTGTAGATATTTGGGCATACAAACCACTGACCATTTGATTAACAGTCAAGCTCTAAACCCTGGTACCCCCAGGATTCCTCCATTAGACATTACACTAACAGCCGATTCTGCCTCACAGTGACCCTACAGAACACAGAAGAACTAGTCAGTAGGGTTCAGAGACTGTAAATCTTTGCAGGAACAGACAGTCTCATCCTTCTCCCATGGAACGATTTGAATTGGCAAACTTTTGGTTGACATCCCAACCTTTAACCTACGGCAACACTAGGGTTTATTTCATTAGACATTTGTGCCATTAAGTGCTGTTAAGTCAGTTCTGACTCAAAGGGAGCCTGTATAGGATTTCCAAAAAAGCAGATGGTGGGTTTGAACCACCAACTCTGTGGTTAGTCCATTGCCGATCCTTCAGTGCCACACCAGGACTCTGGCATTTAGCGAACTGCAAATTGAAGCCGTCACATGAGATACCATGACAGAACTATACAGAAAAAGGAAGTTCCTCTTTTTCTTCCTTTCTTTCTTTCTTCTTTCCTTCCTTCCCTCTCATTGCAAGATGAAAAAAATATTGAGCTAGTTGGGGCTATTTACTTATGAAACAGTTTTATAAGGTGGCTCCAGTGTTGGACTACTAACCACAAGGTTAGTGATTCAAACCTACTGCTCTGAGGGAAAAATGATGAAGTTGTCTGATCCTGTAAATATTTCCAGTCTCAGAAACACTAGGGAGCAGTTCTACTCTGTCTTGTGGCGTCACTATGAGTTGAAATCCACTTCACGCTCATGGGTTTGGTTTTAGTTTTGGGGATGGAAACTGCCCAGAATGACAAGAAAAAAGGACACCAAAGAAACCAGGTAACTGTTCTACATTAGAACTAGAAATTGAAGAGTGATGGGAACAGAGAACAGAAAAGAGCAAAGTGATGACAATGATAACATAGCTGAAGGACTTATCAGACCAGGGATGTTAATCTTCAAATTTAATTGTTGTTGGTCGTGTTGCTCTGATGCACAATCTCTCTGGTCCTTGAAATTTTCAGAGAGGCTGTTGGAGTTAAAACCAGGGCAGAGATCAAAGACCAGTTGCCCAGTTCAAGGTAGGGAAAATTTTATTGTAGGCAAGAAGTTTCTAAAAAGAATTACCACGGAAATGTTGTTTTGCTGTTAGATAACCTCAAGTTGGTTCCAACTCATAATGACCCTCTGCACAACGTAACAAAACACTGCCTGGTCCTCAGCCATCCTCAGAATCAGTGTTAACTTTGAGGTCATTGTTGCACTTATGGTGTGGAACCATCTCACTGGGGGCCTTCCTCATTTCACTGACCATCTACTTTACCAAGCATGATGTCCTTTTCCAGGGACTGGTTCCTCCTGATAACATGTGCAAAGTACATGAGATGAAGTCTCGCCATCCTTGCTTCTAAGAAGCATTCTTGTAGTACTCCTTTCAAGACATTTGTTTGTTCTTCTGGCAATACATAATACTTTCAATATTCTTCACCAAAACCACAGTTTAAATGTATCAATTCTTCTCCAGTCTTCTTTACCCATAGTCCAGCTGTCACATTTATATGAGGCAATTGAAAATACCATAGCTTAGGTCAGGAGCACCTTAGTCATCAAAGTGACATCTTTGCTCGTCAACATTTCAAGAGATCTTCCACAGCAGATTTACCCAAGGTGATACATCCTTTGATTTCTTGACTGTGGCTTCCATGAACATTGATTGTGGGTCAAAGTAAAATAAAATCCTTGAGAACTTCAATCTTTTCTCCATTTATTATGATGTTGTTTATTAGTCCAGTTGTGAAGAGGTTTGTCTTCTTTACTGGAGGAAATCCATACTGAAGATTGTATTATTAGATTTTCATCAGCAAGTGCTTCAAGTCCTCTTCACTTTCAGTAAGCAATGTTATATCATGTTGCAGGTTGTTAACAAGCTTTTCTCCAATCCTAATGTGGCAGTGTTCTTCATATAGTTCACCTTCTCAGATTATTTGCTCAGCATAGAGTATGGATGGTGAAAAGATACAACCCTGACACACACCTTTCACGGTTTGAAACCAGGTAGTCATTTGTTGTATTTGAATGGCTGCTTTTTGTTCTATATACATTTCCCACATGAGTACAATTGTGTTCAGGAATTCTCATTCTTAGCAATGTTGTCCATAATTTGCTATTAACACAGTCGTATGCCTTTGCATAGTCAACAAAACACATACAACTTCTTTATACTGTTTCACTGTTATTTATGAGGTTTCCAGTAGCTAGTCCCTCAGAAGTAGATCACCTATTTCTTCTTCCTGATCTGTTTTTAGTCAGAAAACGCCACTGAAACCTGTCCACCGTGGCTGAACTTTGCTGGTATTTGAAACACCAATGGCCTAATTTTCAGCATCACAGTAAATACAGAAGCCATCTTAGTACAAAATATTGACAGACATTTTGAAGTGGGCAGTCTGTGAGAATCTAAATCCAGAGCCACTTGGTGTGTGTAAACAGAGCAGTCTGCAAGTAGAACCTTAAGTACGTTTCAAAGTACTGACATGAGTCTGGAATTCATATTGAATTTCAAAGCTACCTTTTCGAACAGCAGTTCTTTTAACCTTGAAGCTGACCTAACCATATAAAAGAGACATTCTTTTTCTCTGAGGACTGGCAGGTGCTGCATATCACAATCTATTCCCAAAGGATCTTTCCACCATGGTCAAACAGATGCAAGATGTGATCGTTTATTCCCTGAAGGGTCTCGATGTATATCTTTACAATGGATCCCAGACAGAGACATAATTGAGAAGACAATTATAATAACAAAAACCTTTCAAACCACTGTGCTGTACCATCTTGTAATGAACTCTAATCACACTTCTGTGTTATCTGTGTCCCTACTAAATTTTAACTTTTGGATATCCCTTCTGTAACTCCCCTGATTGTCTTTTAGACAATTATAAATTTGTAACTTTTAGTTCTTGCTCCAACTGTACAATAAAGTTTTCTTCCTCATTGTTTAGGAGAACAATCATCTTCATTCTGTGAATTTGAATGTCTTCCTGGTGCTACCATCTCTATCATTCAATAGCAGACTTCTTGTTTCTCTATGAACGCAACACTTCTTTGGCGATTTAGGGGAAGGCAGTAGATTTTCCACTGGCAATGAATTTGGAATAGGATAATATTTGAATGCCATTTTTTTCCTTTACATCTTGATAACTTGTAGTTGTTAAGTTCTGTTGAGTAAGTTCCAACTTACAATAACTCTTATAAGGTTTTCAAGGAGCAGCTGGTGGGTTTGAACCATCTACCTTGAGGTTAACAGTACAGTGCTACAACACCACACAAAGACTCCATCTTGACTCCTATGTGCCAGTATATATGCTGTGAACAGGGAATGCAGACATAAATAAATGGCATTGCCCTCTCACAGATCTCAGATACATTTTATATATATACATTTATATACATACATACATGTTGTTCTTGTTGTAGTTATGTGCCGAGGAGTCGGTTCTGACTCATAGAGAACCTGTACAGGGTTTCCGAGGTTGTAAATCCTTACAGGAGCAGAAAGCCTCATCTTTCTCCCACGGAACAGCTGGTAGTTTTGAACTGCTGACCTTGCGGTTCGCAGCCTGATTCATAACCACTATGCTACCAGAGTTCCTTACATACATACATATGTGTATATAAATATATGTATATATACATGCATACATATATAGATACATCCAGTCACTGGAGAAGGATATCATGTGTGGTAGCGTGGAGTGGGCAGAAACTCTAGGATGACTTCCTGAATTTCCCCAGTGGAAGTAAGCAAGACAGGAGGAGGAGCTGGAGCTCAAGACTCAGAGTGTATGTGTCAGGTGGTGGGCGTGGGGGCAGGGGCAGGGTTTTCTGTACTGAGTTCACAACAAGTGCAAAAGCCTGTCATTGTGAGAGTTTCTGTTTGTAGAATGGCACCGTTCTGCTTGAAACTAGGATATGATATGAATCAGTTGACCATCTATCTTTCTTTCTAGTGGTTCTGGTGTACATGGACTTTGGACAAGCAAGAATTCAAATTTCACCTTTGCTCAATTTGTGTAGCCTTGGGTTAGTGTTTTTATCTGTTTCCATTTTTTCATTTTTAAAATGAAGAAAAATAGCATTTTCTTGGTAGAAATTACAGGGTTTTAAGCAATATATATCTAAACTACATTACACATGCTACCTAATAAACCAAAAAACCCAAACACACAGCCACTGAGTCAATTTCAACTCAGAGCAACCTCATATAGCATTTCTGAGACTGTAAATCTTTACAGGAACTGACAGCCTCATCTGTTTTTCTGGAGAGCAGCTGATGGATTTGAACCACTAACCTTGTAGTTAGAGCTCCAATGCCTAACCCACAGTGCCATTAAGGCTCCTTTGCTATCTAATTTTTGCTGTTATTTAATGCTGCCAAATATGCATGTAGTAATTGTTATTTGGAGTCCTAGTGTGGTGCTGTGGGATAAAGCAAGATCCGTTTGAACCACTAGGGCGGCAATTCAAACTCACCAGCTGCTCATTGGAAACCCTATACAAGTTTGCTACGAATCAAAACTGACAACGTCATTTAACAAAAACAATAGTTATTTATTTTTATTTTTGTTGTTATCTCCAAGACTTAAATGATTATCTGAAATCAAAGTGTAACATTTAGGGAAAGGTCAGGGGAATTCCCAGAAGACAACAAAGAAAAAATGCAGAATAATTTGTGTGTGTGTGTGTGTGTGAAGATCTGCCCTAGGCACTTGGCAGTATGAGCCAAAGATTGAGGCCACATTTAAAGAGTCTTTGGGGTGGAAAAGACCAAACTACCACATATGAAGCAACTAGGGAATAATGTGATATAATCAACTACTGGTATATGCTGTAAGGCAAAAAAAAATCACAGGACTCTGAGGCTATTAACATACTGTTATCTTTCTTTAGTGTATCTGCCCAGTGGTGTAAGCAGGTAAATGTAATGTGCAAAGTACTAAGTGGTCCCCTAGTGGCCAGAAAGAGTTAATACCATATATACTAAAAATGAGAAAGTAAGAGCTTTCCTTGCTCTCACCTTATTTACCTGCCAGGGTATCTTCATTTGAGCTAAAGGGAGACTGCAATTCATTCTTCAATTATATGAAATGTAAAATGTTTCCTCAAATATTGTGCATCATGCTTCACATTTCCAGCAACATCCCTGATGCATGCTGCTCTCCAATGCACTCCTGAACTTGCATTTCAAATGGTTACCAATTTATATAGATTGTGCATTTGTTTATCTAACTTCACATATTAAGATGTTGTTGTTGTGAAGTGCCATCGAGTCGGTTCCAGGCCATAGCGACCCTGTATAGTATTTCCAAGGAGCAGCTGGTAAGCTTGAACTGTCGACCTTGTGGTTCAAACCAACTTTGCAGTCCAGTGCATACCAGGACGCCAACATTAAAATGCCTTTTAAATGAAGTAACTGTTGGTACTAGTTAAGGATTCCAAGTTAGGGGATTCCATGCTTTCCAGTTTTCCTAGGACATTCTTGGTTTACTCTTGTTTTCCTCATGTAATTATTATTAACACAGCCTTTTATGATTATAGTTGTTCCAGTCTCCACAATAAATTATATGATTGCTCTATGCTAAATCTTGCTCTTTCAGCTTTCTTTTCCCCTGATGGACATTCTGGAAATACCCATATAACTCAGTTTAGACAAGAAGTCAATATAGAGTGATCTCTGTCACCCTAGCCATCAAGAAAGTTTCTTTGGATGATCTCGCTGGCTAGGAAGCTGTTCTCTCTTACTTCAACGGTTACCCATGTTTATTTTTTAAGTTGCAAATGCAGTATGAGGAAGAGCCACTGATGGTTGTTGATGATGTGTGTACTCCTCAGTTCCCTTGTTTGGGTTTCCTCATAGGTACTAAAAGTCACTTATCAGCTTAGCCTAATGTTAAAATATGGTTGGGCAAGATGTGCAAATCGTGGATGAAATATATAAAACAGACATTTGGTCTGTGACCTATAATACTAAACAGACTATGATGATAAAAATGAATCTATTAATAGGTGAAAAAGATGATCTAGACACAAAAATTGAATGAGAACAAAAAAAAATGATGAATACTTTCAAGATGCAGTATAAGTTTATCCACAATGGCCCAAATGGCACATTTTATCATTCAGAAAAATTGGACACCTGTAAAATTCAACCAAGTGATGTTTTCAAAGGCAAATTTATGCTTGATCTGTAAGAACTAAATCAGTACATTCATCGACGAGTTGTGTGAATGCAATATACAAACATTATTTTAGAATCTAGAAACTGTCGTTTGTGAATCCTTGCTAAAATAAAGTATACTTGTGTGGCACAGATCATATTTCTTAGATGAATGTCTAACTCTTATCACAATTAGTTTTAGGTGATCTAATAAATGCAGCATCTAAATTAATACTTCAAAGGATGAGTCAATTCAAAGTGCCAAAATAGAACTACTTCAAATACACAATTATGTTACTATTGAGAAACTGCTTGGTGACTTTGATAAAGAATCAGAAACAAATATTAGTCTAAATGACTCGAACAATACATTTTCTTTTTCATTTTTCCTTTTTCGTCTTCACATTAGCTCTGATCTGTTTTCCCCTTCCACACTTTTGCTGACACCTTGGTCATACACAATTTATATATGAACGACTACGAACCACAAAGTCATGCTTCAACATTCCAACAACATCATGACATGGTGTTATGACTTTAGGAGATAAGCACATATATAATACAAATGATTTTGCACTGGACTTTTAGATCCTGTAGTCTTAATTTATGAAGAATAAACCTTAAAATTAAGAATAATATACTTAAGAGAAAGATCCCCAATAAGATTGTATTATAACATATAATAAAACAAATTGAAAGTTTTACTTGGAACAATAAGATTATGGAACTTTCAGCACAAAGCAATTGTCTAGGAAATACCAGTGAACTAATTCTAGACTAATTCCAATACACTGAGTGAAAAACAGCCATATTTAGTAAGCCAAAAAACAACAAAAAAAAACACGTTTTCTTCAATGACTGAATGGGGACCATTCTGAGCTGTTTATGAGCACAGAAAGTCAAAGAGCTTCAGTGGGACTGCAATTAATTCTGTGAAAGAATTTCAAGGTGAAATTCAGAGGTCATTATTCATGTCTTCCAGTCAAATTTTGACTGAAGATGTGTATTTATTCTTTCATGTAATGAATGTTTAAGTTCTTTCTCTTCTATCAGGAATAGAGTTTGCCTGACATTAAAGATACTAAGACATGATAGTTAAGGTTTTGTGCCAACTTAACTAAAGTGACACAAGGTGAATGTGAAGCTTAATTATAGTTGAATATTTACTTAAGTAAGATCTACTTTTTGGGAAAAAAAAAAAGTTGCTACTAGTTGACACCGACTCATGGTGATTTTACATGCGTCAGAGTAGAACTATGAATTTCACACATATAAAACTCTCCAGAATGTGTGTTAGAACATAAGACAAACTTCAATACATTAAAAAAAAATCAAAATATTCTAACACTTAAGCAAACATCAACAATTAGAAAAAGAGTAGAAAAATAAGCCTCATAACTGGGCTAATAAATAACATGATAAATAGAGAAAAGATTGAAGTTGATGAATCTACTATCAACACTCATGAAATCAGCAGTCAAGAAATCAAATGAAATATTGTATTAGGCAAATCTGCTGCGCAAGACCTCTTTTAAGTGTTGAATAGCAAAGATGCCAGTTTGAGGACTAAGGTGTACCTTACCTAAGCCATGGTGTTTTTAGTTGGTTCATATGCATGTGAGAGATGGACAATGAATAAGAATATATAAGAACTGATGCATTTTAGTTATGGTGTTGAAGAATATTAAAAGTACCATGGACTACCAGAAGTACGATCAAACCTGTGTTGGGAAAAGTACAACCAGAATGCTCCTTAGAAGCCAAAATGGCAAAACATGGTTGCTATATGTTAGACATATTATCAGGAAGGACAAGTCCCTAGAGAAGGATATCATGCTTGGTAAAGTAAGACCCACAATGCCAGAATTGGCATGGTGGTAGCAGCAATAGACTCAAGTACAACAGCAGTTATGAAGATGGCACAGGACAAGGCAGTGTTTTGTTCTGTTAGGCATGCAGTTGTAGTGAGTCAGAATCAACTCAAGGGTTCCAAACAACAATTCACATCAAAAGATTTCACAAAAAAAGCAGAAAGAGCACCCACAGACTGGGAAAATATTTTTGACAATGACGTATAAGACAAAGACATATAAAATTTATAGAAAACTTCAACACCTAAATAAGAAAATGACAAATAATTCAATAAAAGAAAATAGGCTGAGGACAGAAATAGACACATCACCAAAGAAGCTAGAAACGCAGGAGGAAATGCTCATGATTATTAGTCATTAACCCAGAGTCAAGTCCATTCTGACACATAGTGACCTTGTAGGGCAGAGGACAAGTCTGTGAACCTTTACAGAAGGAGACCTCTTCATCTTTTTCCTTCACAGAGGCTGGTGGGCTCAAGCTAACAATTTTGGTTAGCAGTCCAATACTAACTCCATTGTGCTACTAGGGCTACTTCATTAGCCATTGTTGTTATTTTTAAGTGCCACTGAGTCGGTTCCAACTCATAGTTACCCTATACAGGGTTTCCAAGACGCATTAACCATTGTTGTTAGGTGCCATTG
>NW_006408533.1:13616784-13617838 GCF_000296735.1 Chrysochloris asiatica
TGAAAAACTGTCTGGCACTTCCCTAGTAAGTTAAAAATAGATACCTGCTGATTCAGCAAGGCCACTGATAAGTATGTGAAAAGACTTCAAAAAGTTCACAGAAAAAATGAAATGAAAAATAGTGGAAAAATGTCACAAACTTTTTGAAGTCCCATGCATATGCACACCTATTTTCATTGCAGCAGTGGCAAAAAGATGGAAGTAACTTTGCAGTTGGTAAGTAATGTCAAGTGTTGCTGGATTGGTTCCAACTCATAGCGACACTGTATCGGGTTTTCAAGGGGTAACTGGTGAGTTTGAACCACTGACCTTGCAGTTCAAACTGATCTTATACTCCAGTGCTTATCCTACAGTGCCACACAAGGACTCCTGAAATAAACTAAATGCCCTGAATTGGAATAACAGTCAAACAAATTATGTATGTTACATACACCCAATGCTAGGCAATGTTAAGTATAGCAATCTGAGAAACATCTAAAACATGAATGAACCTAGAGGACATTATGCTCAGTGAAATAAGTCAATCACAAAAGGAGAAATACTATATGAGACCATGAATAAAAAAGTCACGAAAATTTTTTTCACACAAAATGAAGCAAGATTTTATGGTTAGCAGTGGTGGGAGGAGAAGGGAAGGTAAATCATTTACCAGAGACGGCTGTTAAGTGCTGTCCATCTGGTTCCAACCCATAGGGACCTTGTATAAGGTTTCTGAGGTGTGGTTGCTGTTTGAACAGCTGCTGTGTTTGAACCCATATATATATATATATGTGTATGACAGAGGCTATTTCTACACATGCATTTACTTATGCTGCGAGTGTATCCAGGAATGTAGTAGAGTGTACAGGCAGCACAATTATGAAGACTTCTTAGTCAAAACCAGACACCCTGAAGGAATAAGTTGATATTCAGGGTACACTGAGACTATATATGGTATAACACAGCCCACAGAGACAGTGTTCTAAATCCTACTTTGCTGACTAGGGTCATAAAATCATCTAAAGTACAACTGTTGGTTTCTCCCAGTCCAGAATAAAAAATTAAATTAAAAAAT
>NW_006408533.1:13619898-13624068 GCF_000296735.1 Chrysochloris asiatica
TTATTTATTGTCTCTTCCTGTTCTGGAGTTCCAGTCATCTGTAAGTTGTTCCTCATCATGGTGTCCCACATAACTGTTAGGCTTTCTTTGAATTTTTTATTTCTTTTTTTTTTTTTTCTGATTGTTCTTCTAGCATACTAGTATTGAGAGATTTATCTTCAAGCTTACTAATTTAGATTTCTATTCCTTCAAATCTACTTTGCCCTTTCAACATATTGTCCATTTCTGAAATCTTAGTATTAATCTTCTGGATTTCTAATTTCATGTTTTGTGCTGTTTCAAAATTTGATTAATTTTGTCTGTTTGTTCTTGTAGTGTTTTCCTGAATTCTTCTAATTTTTTTTTCTGTGTTCTTGCTTTCCTCAATCTTTCTGTCGATACTTTGAAGGTACCAACTATCATTATTTTGAATTCTTTTTCAGTTAACTCCATTACATTTTCTTCCTCAAAAATGCTTTCTGGCTTTTCATCTTGGTCAATTGTTTGAGTCATTCTCTCTTGTTTCCTCATGTGAGCTAAAACGGTCTGTTGTCTTCTGGGGTATTGCGGTATTTTCATATTAGCCTGTAGTTGATTATTGCATAGTCATGTGTTCTTAGGCTCTCACCAACTGTGTGCTGTGGATGTAATTAGAGGATGGAAGTGTGTACATCATTTCATTCACCATTTGTGCACCTCAGTTTTGGGTGGACTTGGCTAGTGTTGGCTTCTGTCTATCATTGATCAGGTGATATAGGAGCTGGTGTTAACTCATGTCCAGTGGTTGGAGCTGCATGGAGTCTGGTTGTGGCTAGGTTATGTGGACACGTTTGCTGTCTCCTGTCCGATGGGAAAGAGGAAGCCCAATGAACATACAAGAAAAAACATAGAATAAGAAAACAAGGAACAACAATGAAAAGAGAAAATAATAAAGAGAAAAAAGAAATAAAAACAGACAAAAACCAGAAAAAATTTGGGAAAAAAAGGGAATATAAGAAAATTATAATATAAAGACAAAAGAGTGACAGAGAAATGGAGCTATAGAAGAGAAAAATACAAAACAAGAGAAATCAAAGGAAGAAATAAAAAACACTTATTAACATAATAACAATAAAGTAAAAACAGGGAGAGGGAAGATGAAAAGAGAAAAAGTAAGAGTAGTAAAGAAAGATCAAAAGGGAAAATGAGAAACAGTACGACAGAAGGATAAGCAAAAGCAAAGACAGAAAGAATAAAATTCAAAGGAATGGAAACAGAAGGAGGAGGAGAAAGAATAAACAAAACAATGAAACAACAAAAGGAATAAACAAACCTCAAAACCAAAACAAACAAAAAATAGTGCAGTTCTTGGACCAGGAAAGGAGAAAACTCTGAGGAGCTCCTGAAAGTCATGGAGCTCAGGAGAAGGCTGTAGGAGGGATGTGACAGACGAGCTCCTGACCCTAAATGGAGTTCCTGTGGGTTGCAGTGTTACCTATATTAAGGGCACTCAATCTGAAGTAGTTTGTGGAGGCCCCTGATGGAGCCCATTTCAGTGTCCATTAGTACCACCAGGCAGCCGGGAGGAGAGTGACAGGTCAAATGCTGTATTGGTGGCGCTACAGGTTCTATAGGTCTGGAACTGAGATCTATAAAATCCAGGAACCAAATCAGCACAAGTTGCCCTGGCTTAGCTACTGGCATGGCTTTGAACCATGTGGTGCTGGACTCCCAGAGAACATAATCTGCACTGGGGATGGATAAGGATGGGAGATGGCCATACCTCTGGCCACCAGGGGAGTGTGGGGAAAAAGAAGAAATTTCACCCTTTCTATAACCTCTGTGAATCTGCTCTGCCAGGCCACTCTGCTGCCAAAGCCGCTCACAAGATGGTTATGCTGTTTCTGTCTGACTGTTTACCAGTCAGTCTCCCTCTTGCACCATCCTTGCTCAGCTTCTCCTCCCAGCAAGCACTCAATCCACTTATCTAACCTTTCCTCTGAAGTTCATGGTTCTAGGAGTTTCATCTATGTCTATTTCATTTTGTCTCCTCAATAATTTTTGCAAATCTGTTGGGTCATTTGTCTTTACAATGGGCAAAAATATGGATCTTTTCTAATCTGTTGTACAAGGACCTGTCTTCCAAATTTCTTGGCCTAGCCTAGTGAGTGTTTCCAGTACCATCAGTTCTTGATCAGATATTACCTCTTGAAATGGCTGAACATTGACTAATTCTTACTGGTATAGTGATTATGCATTTGTCTCATCTTCTTTTGATGCTCCCTGTATCATTTAATATTTCCCCCACAGAATCCTTCAACACTGCATCTCCAATCTTGAATTTTTGATTCAATTATTTCAACTTGAAAAATGCTAAGCATGTCTTTCTCTTCATTTTCAAACTTTAGGTCTTTGTACATTTCATTATAATACTTTGCTTTGTCTTCTTGAGCTTCCTTTGAAAGTTTCTGTTACACTTATTTATGTCCTCATTTTTTCAATATACTTTAGCTATTCTGAATTCAAGAGCAAGTTCTAGAATCTCTTTGGACATCATTTTGTTTTTTTTTATTTCTTTCCTGTTTTTTTAAATGACCTTTTGATTTCTTAATGTGTGCTGTACTTGATGTTAAATCAGTTCCTACTCATAGTGACCCTGCATAGGGTTTCCAAGGCTTTAAATCTTTAAGGAAACAGAAATCCTTATCTTTATCCTGCAGAGTGTATGGTGGGCTCAAACCACAGACTTTGTGGTTCACAGTTCAGTGCTGATCACATGGAGCCACTGCATTCCATCTCTTTACATAGTCTATTAGAAAGTTCAGAGTCAGTTTTGAAATCTTTGCTCCCAAATGTTTATATGACTTTATGGATGCATTTCACTCTTGTCTATTTAGTTCTTTGCTGTACTTCCTTCTGTCTAATTTTTAAACTTGTTTCAATTTATGTTTTCTTCCTATGGCGTGTTATCTTTCTGAGTCATGTTAAGAGACATAATCTTATATAAGGATCCCTTCAAAAGTAAGCATGTCCCATAAATACTATTCATAGTGTCTGAATTAGATATCGCATATCTGATTCCTTCATAGTAGACATGAAAAAACTAAGGCTTTCTAATAGTGTAAAAAAGAACCATCGAAACGTCAAGAGTTCAAATTCACCAGCCATTCCATGGAAACCTATGCAGGGTAAGCTATGAGTCAAAACTGACTCAAAGGCACTTAACAACAACAGGATAGGATCATGGGAATCCTGGTGTGGCACTGTAAGATAAGAATCAGGCCACAAAGTTGCTTTGAACTGCAAGGTCAGTAGTTCAAACCCACCACCTCCTCTGTGGAAACTCAATATGGGTCACTATGAGTTGGGAATGACTTGATGGTGCTTAATAACAACAACATTGGCATAGAATCAGTGGTTTCTAAAGAGCAGGTAAATTTTTCCCATTCTATAAGTTGTTGTCTTTCTGCTAAAAATCAAAATGTTTTATATAATCCACAATATTATGTAATGTAAAGTAGAGCAACGGCAGACTTTTCTCCAAGTTTCTATCTGGCACAGATAGATTTGTGCAGAAGGTAATAAGTAACAGAGCTAATACAGTGTAAGGGAACCCATCATTAGGTATAGGCAGTTGCAAACGAAGAGACATAACCTTCCAACATTACACAACCCAAATTTAAGGAAGACTGTACCCTGCCTGGTTCATTCATGAATCAGTACAAAGTAACAATGGGAATGACTCAGAATATGCATGGTTAAGAAAAGCATCTATGTAGATTGGGCAAAGGTTCCTTATTCCCACATTATGAAGAATTAGAACTCAAAAGAGACTCTGGGGTGGGGGTGGGGGGCTTGCTGTCCGATAAATTGAAGTGCAGTGAGGATCTCTGTCATCAATAACACAGAATACCAGATGAAGCAGGTTCAGGGGACAGTTCCAAAACTCTGAACCACATATATAGTAATATTTTTAAAAATTGAAGGCTTATGAAGTGCCGTCAGGTCAATTTCGACCCATAGTGACCCTGTATAGGTTTTCCGAGGAGCAGTTGGTGAGCTTGAACCACCAACCTTGCAGTTCAAATAGCTTTGCAGTCTGGGGCATTAACCCACAGTGCCACACGAGGAAGGCTTATAGCCAGTGAAATTTTTAGCAGAAGCAAGAAATCTTGTACTGTCAAACCTGCTGGGCTCAGAGACCCAGAGCTG
>NW_006408533.1:13624207-13627731 GCF_000296735.1 Chrysochloris asiatica
ACATTCCTTTTTTCTTTGTATCTGTTCACTGACCTCTTGCTGTCTGCACACCTCCATTCTGGTGACTAGAGGGGCTGCCTGAGCGAGTGGACAGCGCCCCCCCCCCCAAGGTTCTACTATGCATGTGCACAGATGTTCTCAAAATTTTTTAAAGAGACAAATTCCTCTTAAAACCAGTCGGCATTGCAAAAATGGCCACGGCCAATCTTGAACTGTTTATCAGTAGGAAAAAGGCCAGAATGGGGATTGTAGAGTGGGAAAGACAGACAAAAAATGAAACAGGCAGAAAATTAAATACTGAGTTACATTATATAAACCAATAGTGGCATCATGAAATTTCTGAGGAGGCCTTGAAGGCAAGAAGCTCGAAGAGGATATTAAAGTCCTATTCATATTGTTGTTGTTGTTGTGATGTGCTGTGGAGTTGGTTCCGACTCACAGTGACCCTGCACAGGGTTTCTGGGGCTGTTAATCTTTACGGGAACAGAAAGTCTCATCTTTCTCCTGTGGAGCAGCTGGTAGTTTTGAACTACTGACCTTGTGGTTTGCAGCCTGATTTTTAACCCCTACGGTTCCAGAGCTTATATTAGGCTACAGATTTTTTTTTTTTTCTTTTCTGTGATTATAGACTATAATATCCAATCTGGCTTTGTGTGTGTGTGTGTGTGTGTGTGTGTTATTGCTGTTTTGTTTTTTGGTGCCCTCCTTATCTTTAAGGGGCTCTTTCTTGCCCTATATTACCCAACAAGAGACAGCAATTGCTGCCATATAGTCAAGCTACAATCACACCTTATAAAACCCCACAATTCAAGCAAGCACCAATACCAACTGCCATACACCAGGTAGGCAGACAATACTGTAACAGTTACTCTAAGTTGAGTAATAAGAAGAGTGAAAAAGGAAGCCCATTTCCTGTTCATGCCTATCTGGAGACAATCAGAAAGCATAAAAAATACCAAAACACACACTCAATTAAGTATGAAGGCCACACCTTACTACTGAACATGCTCAAGAAGCAGCAGCAGATGACCATATCTGCACATGTCCAGAAATAAGATAAAGTGACTGAAACAAATGATCTGCATGTAGACCTCCACTCCATACTGGAAGGAGGGCAGGCCTTGGAAATGCCTGAGAAGGAATTCAGAAAAATATATCAAATACACTTCACAATGGAGTTAAGAAAAATAAGGAATAAGTCAGAAAAGCACTACAGGAAGAATCAAATAAGATAGATACAGCATTGGAAACAATACAAAACCTACAGAAAGAGGATCAATTGAATAATAATGGAATATTAGAAATGGGCAATACACTGAAAGGTCAAAGGAGTAGAATTGAAGAGCTGGAAGCCAGAACTAGTGAGCTGGAAGACAAATATCTCAATACAACTAAGATAGAACAAACAGATAAAAGGATAAAAAAAATCTGAAGTAGGTCTAAGATTAATGTTGGATAATATGAAGAGAAATAACTTAAGAATTATTGGCATTCCAGAACAGGAAGAATCACACAAGTCCCAGAGGAGATAGTTGAAGAGCTTCTGGAACAAAATTTTCCTAACATCCTGAAAAGTGAAAAAATAAGCATTCAAGAAACTCAATGAACCCCCAGAAAGGATGGCCCTAAAAGAAAATCAATAAGACATATAATAAACAAGTTCTCTAAAATCAAAGATAAGGATAGAATCTTGAAAGCAGCGTATGGGAAAAGAGAAGTGTAACATACAAAGAAAGGCAAGCAAATCATACTAAGCTTGAATTTCTCAGCAGAAACCAGGCAGGCAAGAAGGTAATGGGAGGACATATATATAACCCTGAAGGAAAAAACAAACAAACAAACAAAAACTGCCAACCAAGATTCCTTTATCCAGAAAAGCTGTCAATCAAACACGATGGTGTAATCAAAATATTCCAGGATAAACAGAGCTAGGAGATTTTGCCAAAGCTAATGCTGCACTGCAAAACATCCTAAAGGGAGTTGTGTGGACTGAGAACCAACAAGAACAGACAACAACCAGATACTGACATACATGGCAGCACCACCAAGAACTCAATACACAAATGGAAGAGTCAAGGACAGAACAAAACTATAAGAACAAATTCAGAGGATCTGGGAGGTCAGTCTATGATCAAAACAATTATAATGTGAAAGAAGGTAAACACGTGGGAACAGAGATCCAGGTGGCGAGAAGTTCAGGTAGATTATAGGATAAAGTGGACTGTATTAAATGGAGGGAAAAGTTAATGTAATATAAGGTACCCTCAAAGGAAAATAATATTTCACAATATACCAAGAAAATGAAAATCCGAGAAGAACATGGAAACATTAAAACTATGAGGAAATGGACAAGAAAGAACACACATTAAAAAAAAAACATGAACTCAGCACAGGATGACATGCAGAACAAAGAAACCAGCAGCACCACAAAAAAACAAACATAATGACAGCAATTAATCCACACCTATCGATAACTATACGCATGTAAATGGATTAAATGTACCAGTTAAGAGATGGAGAGTGGCAGAAAGGATAAGAAAACAAGATCCTTCAATATGCTGTCTGCAAGAGACACATCTTAAACACAGAGTCAAAAGCAGACTAAAAGTGTAAGGATGGAAAAAATATACCAAGCTAATTGCAATAAAAAATGAACAGGAGTGGTAATACCAATCTCTGATAAAATAAACTTTAAGGCAAAAACCAGCATAATAGATAAAGATGGACATTATTTATGATTAAAGGGACAATTAATTAAGATGACATAATGAATATCTATGCTCCCAATGAAAGAGCTCCAAAATATATAAAGAAACCTCTAGAAGATTTGAAGAAAGAAATAGACAAATTAACAATAATAGTGGGTGATTTTAATACACCACTTTCGAAAATGGGTAGAACAACCAGAAAGAAACTCAACAAAGACACAGAGGAACTAAACAACACAAGCAGCCAACTGGACTTCATAGATGTGTACAGAGCATTCAACACAACAACAGCACAATACACATTCTTTGTCAGCATACATGGAACATTCTCCAGAATAGACCATGTGTTAAGCTACAAAACAAGCCTCCATAAATTTACAGATATCACAGTACTACAAAGTATCTTCTTAGACCACAGTGCTATAAAATTAGAAATCAATAATCGGAAGACCAAGGAAATAAAGTCAAATACATGAAAACTAAATAACATCCTGCTGAAAAGCAACTGGGTAGTACAAGAAATAAAATGTGAATTCACAGTGTTCCTAGAAACAAATGAGAATGAAAACACAACATAACAAAATCTTTGGGACACGGCAAAAGTGGTGCTGAGAGGACAATTTTTTGTAATAAATGCACACATCCTAAAAGAAGAAAGAACCAAAATTAAGATATTAACACAGCATCTACAACAATTAGAAACAGACCAATAGAAGGAACCTACAGCCACCAAAATAAAAGCAATAATAAAGAACAGAGCAGAAATAAATACTATAGAAAACAGAAAAACTAATGAAAGAATCAACAGGACAAGAA
>NW_006408533.1:13628209-13633209 GCF_000296735.1 Chrysochloris asiatica
CTCAACAAAATCCTAGCCAACAGAATCCAGCAGCACATCAAAAAGATAATACATTATGACCAAGTGGGATTCATATCAGAGATGAAAGGATGGCTTAGCATTAGAAAAACAATCAATGTAATGAACCATATAAATAATAAAAAGAAAAGAACCACACGATCATATCGATTGATGCAGAAAAGTCATCTGACAAAATCTAACATCCATTCCTGATAAAAACACTCAACAAAGAAGGAATTGAAGGGAAATTTCTCAACATAATTAAGAGCATATATACAAAACCAATAGCCTACATTACTCTCAATGCAGAGAAACGGAAAGTTTTCCCTCTGCAAACAGGAACTAAACAAGGATGCCCTTTGTCACCCCTCCTATTCAATATTGTGTTGGAAGTCTTAGCCAGAGCTATACGGCAAGACAAGGAAATTAAAGGCATCCAAATTGGCAAAGTGGAAATAAAATTCTCTCAATTTGCAGACAATGTGATCCTATACATAGAAACCCCCAAAGACTCAGTAAAAAAACTAATAGACCTCATTGGAAGATTCAGCAAAGTGGCAGGATGTAAGATCAATATCCAAAAATCAGTTGGATTCCTCTATAGTAAAAATGACAGCGCTGAAAAGCACATTAGGAAAGCAATACCATTTACAATAGCCACCCAAAGGATGAAATATCTCGGAATAAATGTAACCAAAGAAACAAAGGACCTATACAAAGAAAACTACAAAATACTACTGTCAGAAACCAAAAGAGACTTACAAAAGTGGAAGAATATATCATGCTCCTGGATAGGAAGACTTAACATTGTGAAAATATCAATACTGCCCAAAGCAATTTACAAATATAATGCAATACCAATCCAGATTCCAACAAAATTCTTCAAGGAGATGGAAAAGACAATTACAAACTTTATATGGAAAGGAAAGAGAACCAGGATAAGCAAAGCATTGCTTGAGAAGAAGAATAAGGTTGGAAACCTTTCATTCCCTGACTTCAAAATTTACTACACAGCTACAGTGGTCAAAACAGCCTGGTGCTGGTACAATGAAAGGTATATTTATCAATGGACCAGAATAAAGAATCCAGAAATTAACCCATCCACATACAGCCAACTGATTTTCAACAAAGTGCCTAAGTATATTGCATGGGAAGTATATAGTCTCTTCAACAGATGATGCTGGCAGACTGGAAAGTGATATGCAAAAAATTGAAACAAGACCTTTACCTCATACCTTATACAAAAACCAACTCAGCATGCATTAAAGACCTAAATGTGAATCCCAGAATTATAAAGGCCATCAATGAAAAAGTAGGGACAAATGTGAGGGAAAGGAGCTCTTGTAGTGTAGTGGTTACGAATCGGTCTGCGAACCACAAGGTCAGCAGTTCAAAACTACCAGCTGTTCCGCAGGAGAAAGATGAGGCTTTCTGCTCCTGTAAAGATTTACAGCCTTGGAAATCCCGTACAGGGTCGCTATGAGTCGGAACCGACTCCACGGCACATAACAACAACAACTAATACTAGGCATACACAGACTACCAAACATATTGAAAATTACACAACCTAAAGTAGTCAAAATAAGATGATTAGGACATACTAAAAATTAAAAACTTATGTGCATCAAAAGACTTCACCAAAAGAGTCAAAAGGGAGCTCACAGTATGGAAAACAAATCTTTTGCAACAACACATCAGACAAGGGACTCATTTCAAAAATATATAGGAATAATTTTTTTACAAGAAAAAGACAAATCCCAATTAAAAAATGGGCACAGGACATGAACAGACACTTTACCAAGGAGTTGATCCAGGCAGCCAACAAACATATGAAGAAATGTGCAAGATCACTAGCCATTGTTGTTGTTGTTGTTAATTGCTGTCGAGTTGGTTTCGACCCATAGTGACTCTGTATAGGGTTACTTAGGAGTGACTGGTGAGCTTTAGTCGCCAACCTTGCAGTTCAAACAGCTTTGTAGTCTGGCACATTAGCCCACAGAGCCACACCTGGACTCCTTCTAGCCATTAGAGAGATGCAAATCAAAACAACAATGAGATATCTCACACCAGCAATAATAGCAAAGGTCAAAAAAGCAAATGCTGGCGAGGATGCAGGGAGACTAGAATGATGCTACATTGCTGGTGGCATTGCAAAATGGTGCAACTACTCTGTAAAGCAATATGGCGTTTCCTCAGAAGGTTGGACATAAAAATACCTTATGATCCAGCAATTCTTCTAGTTGGTATTTACCCACAAGAAATACGAGCCATAACACGAGTAGGCATATGCACACTAATGCTCATAGCAGCATTATTTACAATAGCAAAAAGATGTAGACAGCCTAAGTGTCCATCAATGGAAGAATGGATAAACAAACGGTGGCACATGTGCACAATGGAATATCATGCTACCTTGAAGAATAACAAGGAAGCTGCAAGCCACTGCATAACATGGATGAACCTTGAGGACATTTACTGAGTGAAAGTAGTCAGTCACAAAAGGCGATATCTTGCATAGCACCATTATTGTAAAAGATTAAGAAAAAGAACCCACACTAAAAGGGGGAAAAAAATCTTTGCTGGTTGCCAGGATGTATGGGGTGGGTTGAGGGGAAGGAGGGAAAGGTGGAGCACATAGGGAATAGACACAGGATAGCTTGGGTGTGGGGGTGTGTGTGTGCGTGTGTGCAATAAACAAGAAGGGGGAGGGGAATGGAAGAATAAGGCGGATGGGAGAACAGTTAGGCAGGTTTGTAAATAATGATGTACGCACAACCTTAGAACAACAGGGTTCTGGGACACAGGGATTGAGACATGGTTTGAATTGGTAAAAGGGGGGAAATAATGTTAAGATGCTTGGTTGTCTTTTGCATCTTGGTTTCCCTTGTCTACCATTGTAATACAGATACTTAAGGGGGAGAGAAAGGAATAGCCAGAAACATCACCATAGAAAGCCTGTAAGTCTGTCTTCAGCCTATAACTGTTTGGAATACCTAAAATGGGGCTAGACCTTGCCCAGTAAAGGAGGCTTCCTATGGAGCCTCTGCATTGCATAAAACCATAGGTGGCATCCTGAACCCCATCCAGAATCATCTGAGGAGGGAAATTTCCACTTGAAAGGACAAGAAGACCAGCCTGGAGAGGCTAGATGAACAGAAAATATTTCTTGAAAGAAGGACCGGCAGGAAAAATTAAAAAACAATAATAGCAGTCCGATTAACTACTAGAAGAACAAGCAAGCTGTTCTCCTGGGAGCCATCAAGGCAAGTGGTTGGTCCCCTCAGGCAAACCCCCTTCCAAGACTAAGACTCAAGGGGAAACCAGGAGCAGACATGTGGTCTGACTGCTGACCACGTTGATCACTGATAAGGGGAAATGGGGGGAAAACAGCAATGAAATTGGTAGCTAAGTCCAACCACGTTCAATAGACTCCTGTGAACCTGGGTTGACACCAGGTTGAACTGCAGTATGGCAAGACCCGGGGACTCCTGGGCCCAGAGGCAGTGACATGGTCACAGAGGACTAGAGTGGAGAATGAAGTGAGGGGAGATGTACAAGAACACCCATACTTTCAGATAATACCCACTTGACCTGGCTTCAATGACTAGTTGATCAAAACTTGACTGGAAGAAATAAGAGGAAAAAAAGAGTAATCTGTTACAATTTGACAAACTTGGCCTATTCTTAAGGATGTAGTAGCTCAAAAGAGGGAACAAATCTTTACAGTGAGTATCATTCCCACCCCCTCAGTACGCAGGCTTGACCAAGATGGGCAATTTAGACATTGGCTACCCAAAAAAGGGGGGTGGGAGTGGGGGCTACAAAGGCAAGAAGTGACTGGCTTACAGGCTTTCAAGAGAGAGCCTACTTCCAGAGGGTGCGGGGGCAGGTAGAATCTCCACTGAGTGGTTACCAATATGCCTGGACAGGGCTGATGAATGGGGATGGGGATAAGTCTCTTGTGGTACAATAGTGAATAATTACTATCAGGACTGACTGTGAGGGTTGGAAATGTAAAGATAGACATTTTGTAACAAAAGGATGGGCGTGGTTGATTTTGCAGTCCAGGAGCCGGGATCCCTGGGGCCATCAAAGGGAGAGGAGTGGAGTGTGGGACCCTACCCAGAGGGGCAGTGATGCCAGAGATGCAGGTGGAGATGGTGATGTGAAAATATGGGGCAGCTGGGGATTCTGGACTCAGGGAGGGAGAGGCACTGTGTGTTGGCGGCCGGGGGATGGGTTTGTGGGGGTACATTTTGGTTGTTTGGTGATGCATAGCATGGATTGTAATGATTGTAATGAAATGAAATACGATAGGATGAATGTAAAGCTAATGTTCTCCCATATAAACTATCACTCAATTCACAATGAAAACTAAAAAAAAAGACTCTGACCACATACAATTTTTTTCATGATATGCAGTCATTCTTAACTGCCCTTCCTATTGTAATTATTAAGTCATGATCCTAAGCAAGCATTTGCTGTCAAAATTCTTCTGTCCAGAGTGTATAGACCAGTGAAGCAATAACTTAGAGATTTGTTTTCTATTTGGTGTGACACTGTAGGAAAAGCTCTTGACTACTTCTCACAGGATTATCAGTTCAAACCCACTGCACTGCTTGGGAATTCTTTATAGGGTCACTATGAGTTAGAACCAACTTGACACTTAACAGCAGCAACATATATATGGAAAATATGCTTCTCCTCCATAATTGTTTGTCATAATTCTAAGAATAAAAAATTATTCTGTTCTGATGCACACTCCATCAGTTTTTCTTCCTCTTTTCTTTTCACTTATCTTTAGCTCTTTCATTGGTTTGTTCCTGATTGACATCTCTCATGGACTTTACCTTTAAAAACAGAAGTGTCGTGTGAGTGTCCTCTTAGTGTGGATGTTTGCACTGTTAGAAAGCTGGTATCTGTGGTTGAGGTGTTTGTTATAGTTTGTAATGTTTTGCACAGAACAATCTATTACAAATATAGTTCCATTGATAGTACAT
>NW_006408533.1:13638209-13653314 GCF_000296735.1 Chrysochloris asiatica
TATGAGTCTCATATTCTCAGTGAGTTAGAATTGACTCATACATACACAATATATTAAAAATATATGTATAAAATATGATACATTTAATATATAATTATTTTTACAAGCTTCAGTTGTATAGAATCCCCACCACTTTTCTCTTCTAGATGTGAATAAGAGCAAAAGCAATCACACAAACCAAGGTTACATTTTTAGGAGCTTGGTCTTCAGGTTCACTTATTATAAGATATTTTTTCCCAAAGTCATTTTTATATGGAATTAGAAGTCTTTTGTTTTTGGATAGTAAGAATATTTACTATAATGTGTGCTCTGGTTTTCAATATTGATTTGGTCTGCTGCCATTCTAAATGCATGCTATAACTGAGCCATAATACATATAAGTGGTTTTCTGGGTAATTATTACATGCCTCATCCCTCAAGTGCTATTCATAGCCTCAACACCAAAGGCTAAATTACTTTAATTATCCAAGAAGTGAAATAATCCCCTTAAAAGGTCTGGCTCTGGATGTCTCAATGCCACCATGAACACGTTTTATAAATAGAGACCAAAAAAGGCGACTATACTTACACAAATATAAGGTATTCTTAAGGAAACAAAATGATTTGAACTAATAATTCTAACTTAAGTATGTATATATGTATATGGTAAAGTATATCCTGATATTATTTCTTGGTGATGCAAATTAACCACTTAAAAAAAAGTCTTTCACTGTGAAAAATAAATCTTTGAAAACAAAAATGGAGATTTTGAGTAATAGTTAAGACAGTCACATCAAAAAAATTTATTTGAATGCAGTCTAAATGTTTCATCCTACTCTTAAAAGATCTTGCAATTAAGATTCAAGTTATATGAGGAAACTGTCCCATAAGAATAGTAAGAGGTGGTAGATATATTTTGGTCAGAATTTCGTGCATCAAAAGTAAATAGAAAAATCATCCTATTAGTGGGTTGCAGTTGTTGTCAAGTAGGTTCTGTCTCATAGAGACCTGGCATAGGGTTTCCATGGAGAGACTGGTATGATATGAACCACCAATCTTGGGGTTCAAACTGACCTTGCAGTCCAGCATATTAACCCATAGCACCACACCAGGACTCAAATTATTAGGAACATATTTATCTATTTACTGTGAAAGGGGACTGATTTTCAGTCTTGTAAATATCGGTGTTTTGATTATAGAGATAGTGCATGAAAGTGGTTATGGGAGTTTTGAGCTTTGCTTCCTGAAGGGTAAACTGACACATAGGTAAACTGCCAAATGTAATTCCATTTAGTAATGAGCACTGATAATCTACATAGGTCAGTGTGCACATAGAAATGGCTGATGGATTTGCTATCCATGCTTTCCTATTTAGACACTTGTTGGTTATCAAACTTAAAAAAAAAAAAAAAAAAGCTGCCACTGAGTGGGCTCTGGTTCATGGCAGCCTTCTGCATGTCAGAGTAGAACTGTGTTACATAGGGTTTTCAATGGCAGACTTTTAGGAAGTAGATCTCCATCCAGACCTTCCTTCCAGACTGTACGTACTCAGACTTCCAACCAATCTGGTAACAGCAGAGCATTAACCATTTGCAAAACTTAGTGACTCCAATCAATCTTTAGCTCTTTGTGTGTATGAGATGTCTGGGTCTACACAAAGAACATCACACTATGTTGTTAATATATAGATAGTCTCATTGAAGAAAATGAGTCTCAATTTTAACTTTGTGTGATGAGTCTAACTTCCCTAAGTTTTGCTTTAATAGCTAATTAGGATTGATCTATATGATTTAAATAGCAAAATGCCAGTTTACTTTCTGGGAATTTTAAAGGAGTCCCTGGGTGGCACAAACTATTAAGTGCTTCACTACTAACCAAAAGGTTAGTGGATTGAAAACAGGCCTGAGTGATCTGCTTCCGAGAGGAGAGGTCACAGCCTTGAAAACCTCTGCATACTCTGGGTCACTGGGGTCACTGTGAGTCTGTATTGACAATTGACTCCACAGTAACATAATAACAAACTCATAAATGAGCAATATAATGACATTCTGGAAATGTTTTAGTATTTCAAAAGTGCTCAAAAACATACCACTTGTAAAATGTGCAGATATTTCTCTCATATTGTGTTTTCAGTGTTGATTTGGGAAGTTAAAACGTTTTCATAGTGAAAATCAAATCAAATATCAACCAAATGAATTCTTCAGGAAAAAAAAAGAAGTTAAAAAACACACACTTTGAATCAATTAAATTTGACATTGTTGTTGCTGTTGTTAAGTGCTGTTGAGTCAATTCGGAATCATAGAAACCCTATATAGGGTTTCTGAGGAGCAGCTAGTAAGCTGTGTGACCTTGTGGTTCACACTCCAGTACTCATCCTACAGCTCCACACCAGAAATCAAATTGGACGTTGTTGTTGTTAGTTGCCGTTGAGTTGGTACTGACTCATAGTGACACTGCTGTACACAATAGAACAAAACACTGCCCGGTCCTGGGCCAACCTCACAACTGTTGCCACGCTTCAGTCCCTCTGACATAGAGATACTTATGTTTCTGTGGGTGTCTCTATGGAGTTTGGAACATAGTTCCTTTTAAAGTTACTTTTCATTCAATTTTTCTTTAGTTTCTTGCAAACTTAGTAATATAACTATTATATCTGTTTTATCTGGTAACATAATTTGCTGATTTGATACTCAAGATGTGTTTATACTCCTGGTTTGCCACTGTAGGATCAGCCATGGACTGCAAACCACAAGGTCAGCAGTTCAAATCCACCAACTGTTCCTCAGAAACCCTACACTGGATCACTATGAGTCAAAACCGACTCAACGGCACTTGACAATAGCAATATATATATATTTTTTAAATTTAGGTTAGGGTCTTAGTCTTATATTAGTTAATAACCACTATCATGAGATATTTGAAATAAGTCACTAATGTGTATATTGTAGTTGTTGTTAGGTGTGTTTAAGTCAATTACAACTTCTAAGAACCCTATAAATCTGAGGCTGTAAACCTTCATGGTGAGACTTTCTGCTCCCTTAAATGTTTTGTTGTTGCTGTTGTTAAGTGCTGTTCAGTTGGTTCTGACCCATAGCAACCCTGTATAGGGTTTTCAAGGAGTGGCTGGTGAACTTGAACCACTGACCATGGAGTTCAAACCAACTTTTTAGTCCAGTGTATTAACTCACAGCGCCCCACCAGGATTCAATCATGTGTAAATACTAACCAGGAAACATGAAATCAGGATGAACTTCCCTTATCAAATTATTTGCTTTATTTGGGAAATGGTTTTCTAGAATATTCTTAGGAAAATTCCAGGTTCTATGAGGAGAATTAGAAGGAGCTGGAGATCCTCAGTAGTGTGCCAACATGTTTCTGTTTCCACTGAGTGGACTTTCTCTCCCAGAGACCCCACAGGACAGAGCAGAGCTGTCCCACAGGGTTTCCTAGGCTGGAGTCCTAGGGAGGCGATGTAGGATAAGCACTGGACCGCAAAACCAGTTTGAACCATAAGGTTGGTGGTTCAAACTCACCAGGCGCTCATTGGAAACCCTATACAGACTCGCTATGAGTTGGAACCAACTCAATGCACTTAAAAACAACAACAATCGTTCTGGAAGTAGATTACCAGATCTTTTCTCCTAAAGAGGCACTCGTGGTACCACTGACCTTTCAGTTAGCCACTGAGTGCTTGATCACTGTGGTACCAGGGTTCCTTGTTCAAATGGGCTAGATATTCAATAATAAGACTTTGATAGGCCAAGAACCAAGAATGACATTTAAAAGGACAGTTGGGCACATAGACATGTTTAAACCAGATAAAACTTGTGTAGTTTAGTGATTTTTTTTTTTTTTTTTCACTCTGAAAGACACTTACAAAGTTGCTTTAGACCTCACAGTCCCAAGGGCAAGACAGAACTTAACTCTATGGATCTGTAATGTGACGTGCAATTAATGCTCTATGAGCCGTTTGCCAGAAAAGAGTTCAATGTTCATCAGTTAAAACATTGTGATGATAATTTCAATTAGTAGTTAATTTCTAGATTTGAGAATATACTTTATTTTTTATCTTTTAAGTATGATTAAATTCCTTCCTGAGTCCTCATATTAACTGAGAGTGAAAGCCTTTGGCACTTGACTATTCCATAGGAGAGTTCTGCGGTGGCAAAACAATATGTTTAGGGAACAATTTAGCAGGAAAACAATTTTTCAGTCATGTTGCTTGGAAGGAGGAGCCCATTTTAAAAAGGGATAAACTAGCAAATTAACAAATACTTGCCTTAATTGCTTTAGACTTTATTACATGCCATGAGGAAGAAATTGCTGACGTGACTTTATAAATGGATGCAGTCAAATTAAAAATTGTTGTTGTTAACTGCCGTCGAGTCAGTTCCAATCTATAGTGACCCTGTATAGGGTTTCTAAGGAGTGGCCGGTGAGTTAGAACTTTCGATCTTGCGGTTCAAACTGACTTTACAGTCTAGTGCATTAACCCACAGTGCCACACCTGTACTCCATTAAAATTCAAAATAGATCTTTTCAAAGAAATCCACAGGAACTGTGTGAATATTTCATCTCATCAGTCCTTAGGACAGATTGTCTCTAGTCTTGGTGAACAGCAATGGGGAAGGCAGGACATATGCTGGTAGAGGTATGGAAAACTAGGTCAATTTACTGACCTCAAACTAAAATTTAGCACAGTCCAAAAATCTAAAAGAAGTAGAAAGATGGAAGGAAGGACACATTATATGGTCTGTGTGTATGTGTGTTGCTTTGGTGTGATCAAATTATTAAACTTACTTCAGAAAAAAAAAAATTAATATTAACCTCTCTCTCTGAGAAATTAGCAAAGTGAACACATACAGTAACTCTTTAATCAATTCTGTAAGTCCCTGGGTGTTGTTGTTGTTGTTAAGTGCCATTGAGTGGGTTCCGACCCATAGCAACCCTGTATAGGATTTCTGAGGAGCAGCTGGTGAGCTTGAGCCGCCGACCCTGCAGTTCAAACGGTTTTGCAGTCTGGTGCATTAACCCACAGTGCCGCACCAGGATTCCCTGGGTGGTACAAACAGTTAAATGTTCAACTACTGTCAAAAAGGTTGTTGGTTCAAACCCACATACAGGCAGCTCCAAAGAAATCACATGGAGCTCTGCTTCCAACGGGTCACAATTTTGAAAATCCTGTGCATCTCACTTCTACTCTGACACACATGGAATCACTATGAGTCAAAATCAACTTGAGAGCTATTAAAGTAAACTGTATTTTAAGCAAAACAAAACAAAAAATTAAATTACATGTCGTATTCCTAGGTATATTACTGGTGGAGGTTATCAGAATAAACACACTCAAAGCAGGAAGATTGATGTTTCCATCACCGCCTCAACCAATTGACTACATAAAGAGAAAATGGGGATATTTAGGGACATTTCAGTAGTCAAGGTGATCTTTTTCCTTAAAGTAATAAATGAGTCTGAAGTTTAACTTTGTTTGAAAATCTTTGCCCTGAGTTTTTGGGAGAGTAAGTTGTTACATATATTCATTGTTACATATATTCACTGAAAACACTTGATCCACAAGGAGCCCTAGTGGGTTATGAGTTGAGCTACGAACCACAGGTCAGCAGGTCGAATCTGCCAGCTGTTTCACTAGAGAAAGATGAGGCTTTCTGCTCCCATAAATATTTACAGCCTTCAAAAGGCCATACAGGATCGCTGTGAGTTAGAACCAATCCCACAGCACACAACTACTTCCACCACCACCAGAATGATCCACAGGACATTTTGATCCCCCATTTTCTACTTTTGGAGTATTACTCAGGATTCACTTTGGAATTAGCTAAGAGGAGAAGTAGACACAGAGCTTGACAAACATACCACTTCCAGATCAATCTTCTCAGCTCTCTAAGCGAGGTGTAATCACTGTAAATCTTCTTCTTCTTTTTTTTTTTTTTTCAGTTGATTTATTTTGTAATTAAGGTGGAGAAGAAGCACATACAAGGCCAAAAGTGGAAAACTAGCACACATTTTTCATGGAAAGTTTCTCCCCCATAAGTCAGAGTACAATACAGCATTAGATAAAAGGGAATTGTGAATAACTGTTCACACTCACTAATATGATATGGAGAATGCTAAATCAGCTGCATTTTCTGTTTAAATATATATATTTCGGCTGATTAAAAAAGCACATGGTGAATTGATCTTGCAGCTTATAAAAGCAATATTTCAGCTTCGGTGTTTTTTATTCTTTTTTATTTTTAATCAAATTATCTCCCAAAGCATTTTGACTGAAGTTTATTAACAAGGCAATGCAGCTATTAATGCTTTGCAGTGCACTCTTGCAAAGTTAAGTAAGAGACATGACTTTTCCTATGCATACTGATCATACCTTCTGAAGGTCTAAAAGAACTCAAGATTGCATAGCTGAGTGGTTTTGAAGAAAGAAAATTGTCTTTTTTTTTTATGCAATGCTATTAGATTTTTGGTGGGAGAGCATTCATAGGAAACATTATATTGCTAGATTTTAACTGGTATTTCAAGTATTATCAGATTTCTCCCCAAATAAGTTAGAAATTCAGGTAAACCAAAGTCACTGTAGACCGTTGTGCTGGGAGATTAGAAGGGCAATTCTAAACCAGAGGAGGTGAACCAGGCTGTCCTTCAGAAAATGTGGAAAACCACAATTTATGTTAATAAAGAAGCCAAGTATTGCATCTTTGGCAACACCCCAAATGATGAAAAGAAAATGATGTTTCAAATTTGCATTTAACATATTAACAGTTTAAAAAGGGAATTGATTTCCTAAACCAACACAATCAAAGGAAGTAAAATATTCTGAGTCCTATTGTCATCAGTCCCAGTATTGTGCTGTAGGATAAGCACTGGACTTCTAAATATTAGGTTGGTGGTTCAAACCCACCAGTTGTTCCTCAGAAACCTTATGCAGGGTCGCTATGTGCTAGAACCAACTCAATGGCACTTAACAACAACAAGACCAACAAAAATTATAGTCAGTGGATACTGGTGTGGAGATTTAGGATAAGCACTGGATTGGTAACCACAAGATCGGTGGTTCAGAACCCCAGTCATTACTGGGAAACTCTATGCAAGGTCACTATGAGCTGGACTTACTTGACAGCATGTAACAACAAAAAATGACAACATTGTAGGTAGTTAGTGAAAAAATGTCCATAAGAGTCTTCCATGGACAAATTGTGATGCTCTGAGTCCTTCTGTGGCGCTGTGGACTAGTGTGTCAGACTACAAAGTCGTTTGAACTGCAAGGTCGATGGTTCAAGCTCACCAGCTGCTCCTTGGAAACCCTATATAGAGTTGCTATGGGTAGGAATCGACTTGATGACACTTCACAACAACAGCAACAACAACACCATAATCTTGCAGTCTGTATTCACCAGTCACTCCATGAGAGAAAGATACACTTTCTGCTCTTGTAAAGATGTATAGCCTTGGAAACCGTATACAGGGGTCCTATCAGTCAGATCGGGTTCAATACAGTAGCAGCTATATCAGCAGCAGCAGCAGCAGCAGCAGAATAATCTTACTAGATTTCATAGGGAAAAAACAAACATGTAGGCAAAAATGTTGTTGTTAGGTGCCATTCTAGGTTCATAGTGACCCTATGCTCAACAGAACCATATGCAACATCCTCACAATTGTGTTTGAGCCCATTGCTGCTGCCATGGTGTCAGCCCATCTTCTTGGGGATCTTCTTATTTTTCACTGACTCTCTACTTTACCAAGCATAATATCCTACTTCAGAGGTTGGTCCCTTCTAATAACATTATTGAAGAATAAGAGAGGAAGTCTCACCATCTTGTCTTCCCCAAGGAGTATTCTGACTGCACTTCTTCAAACAGATATGTTTGTTCTTCTGGCAGTCCATGGTTCTTTTAATATTCTTCTCCAACACCATAATTCAAATGCATCATTTCTTCTCCAGTCTTCCTTGTTCATAGTCCAACTTTCACATGCATATGAGACTATTGGTAATACCATGGCTTGGGTCAGGAACATAATAGTCCTCAGACTGTTATCTTTGCTTTTGAACAGCTTAAAGAGGACTTGTACAGCAGATTTGCCTACTGCAATATGTTGTTTGATTTCTTGACTACTGCATCCATTAGTGTTGATGGTAGATCCAAGCATAATGATGTCTTTGTCAACTTCAATCTTTTATCTAATTATCATGATGCATTTACTGGCCTAGTCATAAAGATTTTTGTTTTCTTTATGTTGAGGGACTATTCATACTGAAGACTGTAGTCTTGGATCTTCATAAGTAAATTAGTTTAACAATCAGCAAGCAAGGTTTTATCATCTGCGTATGGCAGGTTGTTAATGAGTTTTCCTCCAATCCTGATGCCATGTTCCTTGTCATATAATCCAATTTATCAGATTATTTTTCTTAGATTATATTATTACAGATTTAATAAGTATGGTGAAAGGATACATCATTGGTGCACACCTTTCTTGATTTTATACCACTTTGTATCTCTTGTTCTATTTTGATGACTGCCTTTTTTTCTGCATACAGGTTCCTAGTGAGCACAATTAAGTGTTCTGGAACACCCATTCTTCACAATGTTAGTCATAGCTTCATATGATCTACACAGTTGAAAGCCTTTTCATAATCAATAAGCCACAAGTAAACATTACTCTGATATTCTTAACTTTCAGACAAGATGCATCTGATGTCTACAATGCTATCCCTAGTTCAAAGACCTTCAGAATACGGCTTGGATTTCTGGTAGTTCTCTAGGTACTGTTGCAACTGTTTTTATGTTATCTTCGTCAAAATTTTACTTACGTTTGATATTAATGATATTGTCCAATGATTTCCACATTCCAATGGGTCACCTCTTTTTGGAATGGGCAAAAATATGAATCTCTTCTAATTGGTGGACCAGGTAGCTGTCTTCCAAATTTCTTAGTATAGATAAGTGAATGCATCCGGTGCTGCATCAGTTTGTTGAAAGATTTCAATTGGCATTTAGTCCATTTCTGGGTTCATGTTTTTGGTCAATGCCATCTTGTTGGGGGCCTTTCTCTTTTTCTCCAACCTTCCACTTTACCAGGGACTTGTCCTTCCTACTAATACATCTAAACTATGGGAGATAAAGTCTGGCCATCCTAGTTTCCAAGGAGCATTCTGACTGCATTGCTTCCAACTTGTTGTTGTTGTGTGAAGTGCCATCGAGTTGGTTCTGACCCACAGTGACCCTGTATAGGGTTTCTGAGGAGCAGATGGTGAGCTTGACCTTGCAGTTCAAATGGCTTTGTAGTCTGTTACATTAACCCACAGTGCCACACCAGAACTCCTCTTCCAACTTAGAATCCTCTAATATTACATGTTGAGATTTGAATTTTTGTTCAATGCATAGATCTTGAAAAATGCTGAGTGTATTCTTCCCTTTTGGTGTTCTAACTCCACGTCTTTGCACATTTCATTATAGTACTTGACTTTGTCTTCTCGTTTTGTCCTTTGAAGTTTTTTGTTCAGCTCTTTACCTCATTTCCTGCATTTGCTTTAGATGATCTATGCTCAAGAGCAAGTTTCAGAGTGTCTTTTAATATCCATTTTGGTCTTTTCTTTCTTCCCTTTTACTTTATTGATACATCCCACAACTCTCTGGTTTTAACTAATAGAGTCTATTGTATCAAATTTGTTCTTGAGATTCTCTAAATTCAGGTGGCACTTATTCAATGTCATGTTTTGACTCTCATGGACTTTTTTTCATTTTCTTCAGCTTTAGCCTGAACTTGCATATGAGCAATTGATGGTCTGTTCCATAGTCTGGCCCTGGTCTTGCTCATGATATTGAGCTTTTTTTCTGTTGTTTCCTTCAGATGGATTCTATTTGATTTCTGTGTAGTCCATCTAGTGAGATCCAAGAGTATAGGTGCCTTTTACATTTTTTTAAGAAAAATATTTGCCATGAAGAAGTCATCAGTCTTGCAAAATTCGATCACACGTCCTCCAACCTCATTCTCTCACTAAGGCCATATTTTCCAACTACTGTTCCATCTTTGTTTCCAACCTTCTCATTCTAACCACTAGTAATTATTAATACATCTTGATTGCATATTTGATCCATGTTAAGCTGAAGAAATTGGTAGAATTACTCAGTGCCACCATCACTAGTTTTAGTGTTGGTTCATAAATTTAAATAATAGTCATATTAAGTAGCCTTCCTTGAAGGTATATGGATATTTTCCTATCACAGATAGCATTGTGCTTAAAGAAAGATATTGGAATTTTCTTTTAGATCATGAATGCAATGCCTTTCATTTTCAATTTGTCATTCCCAGCATAGCAAACCTTAAGAATGCCTTATTCAAAATGGCCAAACCAGTTCATTTTCGCTCATTAATGACTAGGACACTGATCTTAAGGCAATCCATTTTACTTTAGAGAGTCTCCAATTTTCCTAAATTCACGCTTTGTACATTCCATGTTCTGATTATCAATGGTTGTTTGCAGCTTTTTCCTCCTCATTTTGAGTTATGTCCCACCAGTGAAAATACGTCCTGGAAGCTTAATCCAGTCACGATATTATGGTCAACTCTACTTTAAGGAGACAGCTCTTCCCCAGTCATATTTTGAGTGCCTTCCAACCGAAGGGACTCATTTTGTGGCACTATATATGACAATATTCTGATGATATTCATAAGGTTTTCAATGGCTAACCATTTAGATATAGTCTTTTGTCCTTCTTCATAGTTTGGCTTAGTCTGAAAGCTCCACTCAAATCTGTCCACCATGCACGACCCTGATGGCATTTCAAATACTGGCGACAGAGCTTCCAGCAGCATAGCAATATGCAAGCCACCACAGTATGACAAACTGACAAATTAATGTTGTGTTGTTGTCAGGTGCCATTGAGTCAGAACTGACTCACAGCGACCCCATGCACAGCAGAACGAAACAATGTCCAATCCTGGCCAACCCAACTACCGCTGCCACACTTGACGCCGTCAATGATGCCACCTGGCTGATCCATCTCGTTGGGGGTCTTCCTCTCTTTCTCTGACCCTCCATCTTACCCAGCATGACATCCTTCTCTAGCGACTGTTCCCTCCTGACAATATGTCCAAAGTATGAGAGACGAAGTTTAGCCATCTTGGCCTCCAAGGAGCACTCTGGCTACACCTCTTCCAAAACAGATCTATTTGTTCTTTTGGCAGTCCATGGCACTTTTAGTATTCTCCTCCAACACCACAATTCAAAGGCATCAATTCTTCTACGATCTTCCTTATTCACTGTCCAGCTTTCGCATCCATCTGAGGTTATTGAAAATACCATGGCTTGGGTCAGGCACACCTTTGCCCTCAAGCTGACATCTTTGCTCTTCAACACTTTTGAAAGTTCCTGTGCAGCAGATTTGCCCAATGCAATACGTCGTCTGATCTCTTGACTGCTGCTTCCGTGAACGTTGATAGTTGATCCAAGAAGAATTAACTCCTTGAAAACTTCAATCTTTTCTCCATTGATAAGAATGTTGTTTATTAGTCCAGTGGTGAGGATTTTTGTTTTCTTGACATTGAGATGCAATCCATACAAAAGGCTATGTTCTTTGATCTTCATCAGTAAATGTTTCAAGTCCTCTTCACTTTCAGCAAGCAAGGTTGTATCATCTGCATATCGCAGGTTGTTAATGAGTCTTCCTCCAATCCTGATGCCACGTTTTTCTTCATAGAACCCAGCTTCTCGTATTATTTGCTCAGGATACAGGTTGAATAAGTATGGTGAAAGAACACAACCTTGTCACACACCTTTCCCAGTTTTAAAACATTCAGTGTTCCCATGCTCTGTTTAAACAACTGCTTCTTGGTCCAGGTACAGACTTCTCAGAAGGACAATTAAGTGTTCTGGGATACTCATACTTCGCAATGTTGTCCATAGCTTGTCATGATCCACACAATCAAAAGCCTTTGTGTAGTCAATAAAGCACAGATAAACATCTTTCTGATATTTTCTGCTTTTATCCAAGATCCATCGGACATCAGCAATGGTATCTTTCGTTAGATGGGCAAAAACTGTCCTTTATTTTCTTTAGCAATTAAGCCTTTTCTACCTAGAAACACAATTTTATAGGCATCTTTTCTAAAATGATTCCTAAATTGTCAGTAAAAGTTGGTTTGACTTCATTATTTTCAATTCAAATATTTATGGATAAAATTAGCATAAATTTAATTCCATTGTGCTTTCTTCTCAGGGCATAATCAGCAGAAAGTACTCCAATATACTTCTCTGAAGAAAAACAAAAGTGTCTGTGGTCAAATTTTGGTAAGCATTGAATATTCTAGTCTAGTTTTCAAGATTTATAAAACACAGTAGCATATCAAATCATCTTAGATATTCCTCCACACAGGAAGAGATCAATAGTTGCTTCTTAGACTGATGCTCATGAATTTTTAAGATGCTAGTTGGTACTCACCAAAGTAGGATGTAGAGTATTGTCTTTGTGGTCTATGCTATGCCAATTGACCATTGTATGGTGTCCACAGGCTGATTTTAAAGAATCACTGTGACATACTGTAATGCATATTTAAATATAGTGTGGCTATGACATATGCTTTAATTTTCACAAGTTGCATTTGTACTTATATATATTGTACATAAGGTTATATGTTTTCTCCCTAGTGTGTTTTTAAACCTCTTGTTTTGGAATTACTTTCAGAACCGACTTTCTAATTAAATCTCTTGTTTCAATTTGAAGCAAAAATTATATTAACCAAATTTATTGTTCATCATTCTAAGTTCTGAATTTATTTTGTTAAAGCATCTTACCCACATTTAAATGAAAGAGATTTTCCATTATTGTATTGCCTCAAAAGCATATTTTAAAGGTGGTTCCAAAGCTGTTAGTTGTTAGCAATGCAGGTATAGCTAAGCTATGGTGAAATTTTTCACAGTGAGGAGTTAATGATTTCCTTAAATATTAAAATGTTTAACAGTCCTGTTACTTAATATTCTTGTATCAGTTTTCTGATATATACAATTTTTATTATGAGTAAAATCTCAAAATTTGATACTTTAATCAATTATTCTATTTTACTTTGTTGTTGTTGTTAAGTGCCGTGGAGTCGGTTCCGACTCATAGTGACCCTGTACAGGGTTTCTGAGGCTGTAAATCTTTACAGGAGCAGAAAGCCTCCTCTTTCTCCTGCAGAACAGCTGGTAGTTTCGAACTGCCGACCTTGTGGTTCACAGTCTGATTTGTAACTACTAATTTACTTTAGATTGTTTTAAAAAGTTTGACCTGGAAAACTAGATTATTGAAACCACTTTAGAATTTCATTTAAATTTTATTTCATATAGAATCTTTGTATTTACCTATTAAAAAACGAATTTTAACAACTTTTAAACTAAGGTATTTCATCTCAATATAGACTTTTATTTTCATAAAAGCATGATATGAAAAAAGACCACCTTGAATAAAGTCCAGAATATTTAAACTACTTCAAATGAATTGTTTGCCAATAAATGACCTAAATTTAAATGACCTTGCACTCTAGAATTCTTATAATTTGGAAAATCATGATTAAATCCCATGGTCTCTTAATAACTGTAGTTCTTCATTCCTTGAAGTCAGATGTTTTAAAACTTCCAACTTTGTTCTTCCTTTACAAATTTGTTAAGGCTGCCCTATATTTTTTGTGTTTCCTTATGGATTTTAAAGTCAGATAGCCAATTTTTATGAAAAAACCCTCCTGTGATTTTCATTGTGATGGTGTTGATTTTTTAGATCAATATGCGTAGAACTGACATGTTAACAATATTGAGTCTTCTGACCCAGAAACAAGGGGCCTCCTTTCCCTATTCAGGGCTTTTAAAATTTCCCTCAGCAATGTTTTATTGTTTACAGTATACAGGACTCGCACTGAATTACATGCTTTTCTTATTGTAAAGGGCATGGTATTCTGAATTTCAGTATCCAATTATTGCTAGTATCTAGAACTATGTTTTACATATTAATATTGTATTACACAAACTTACTATGTCTACTTATTACGTTATTAGCTTTGGGGTAGATTTCACTGGATTTTCTACATAAATTATCATATCTTTTGTCAATAAGGATCACCTTACTTCTTCCTTTTCAAACTGGATGCATTTGCTCATCTTTCTTGCATCATCACACTATCTAGAACATAAAAGACAATGCTGACAAGGAGTCTAACTTGTGATGTCATGTGTCGTTTTGTATGATGTAAGACCATTCAGTGATTTACTTCTATTTATCCTCAGTCTTCTTGATTAAGTGCTTCTATTCTGTGCTCTCCAAGCATTCTGTGACTACTGTTATCACTTCACTGCCATTGTCACATGGGTGATGATCTGCTACCCTATGCTATGAGTTACAGGGACTGAGTCTTATTTTATGAGGATTTTTAGGCAATCTAATAGAAACAAGTACTTTTCTTGGCTCTATATACCAACTGGATATTATTCTCACTGATAATTTGAGTGACTTTTCCATGTCTTAAGGTAGTTTTCTATGGCATCAAAGGATAAGCACCAGACCTCAGTGGTTCAAACTCACTTGGAAACCTTGTAAGAATCACTATTTTTGTTGTTAACAACAACAAAAAAACAGCTCAAGAGGGGCCTTCTAAAAACTCAACAGTTCTCTTTGCACGTCTCTCCTCAGTGGTATTCTGAGCTTTAAGCTCTAACTGCCATATTCTCCTTAGACTCTGCTCCAGCACCTCAACTCATAATGTCTTCTCGGCTCCGTTTTGATTCATCCTTCATTTACTGTAATGTGTGTAATGTCTCTGAAGGCAGTAAGGTTCAACTATAAGTTTCATCTTGTTTGTTTCATAACTTTCTAGGATAACTGTTATTCATTGCTTTAGAGTTCGTACCAACTCACAGCAACCTTATGTATAACAGAACAAAACACTGCCTGGTCCTATGCCAATCTCACAATTATTTCTGTGCTTGAGTGCATTGCTGCTACCACTGTGCCAATCCATCTCATTGAGGGCCCTTCCTCTTTTTTCCCTAACCTTCTACTTTACCAAGCATGATGTCCTTCTACAGGGACTGGTCCCTTCTGATAGTATGTCCAAAGTATGAGAGATGAAGTGTGGCCATCCTGG
>NW_006408533.1:13653484-13657311 GCF_000296735.1 Chrysochloris asiatica
TGGGCCCACTTTAGTCCTCAAACTGACATCTTTGCTCTTGAAAACTTTAAAGAGGTTTTATGCAGATTTGCCTAGTATAATATGTTGTTTGATTTCTTAACTGCTGCTTCCATGAGTGATGATGGTTGATCTGAGCAAAATGAAGTCTTTGACAACTTTAATCTTTACTCCATTTATCTTAATGTTATTTATTGGCCCAGTTGTGAGAATTTTTGTTTTCTTTACTTTGAGGTGCAGCCCATACCGAAGGCTGTTGTCTTTGGTCTTTATAAGTAAGTATTTTAAGTCCTCTTTACTTTCAGAAAGCAAGGTTGTATCATTTGCATACTGCAGGTTATTAACGTGTCTTCCTCCAATCCTGATGTCATGTCTTTCTTCATATAATCCAGCTTCAGTTGGCCAGGTAGCTGTCTTCCGAATTTCTTGGCATAGATGAATGATTGCTTCCTTTGCTGCATCAATTTGTTGTAAGATTTCAATTTGTATTCCATCAATTCCGGGAATTGCTCTTTGCTAATGCTTACAGTGCACTTTGGACTTCTTCAATACCACTGGATCTTAGTCATATGCTACCTCTTGAGATAAATGAGCATCAATCTTTTTTGTTTTGTTTTGGTACAGTAATTCCATATATTCCTTCTATCCTATTTTGATATGTTCTGTATCATTCAGCATTTGCCCATAGAATCCTTTAATATTACAAGGTAAGCTTAAATTTTCTTAATTTTTTTCAGTTTGAGAAATGCTGCGTGTGTTCTTTCCTTTTGTTTTTCTAATTCCAGGTCTTTACATATTTTATTATAATACTTGACTTTGTCTTCTCCAGCTGCCCTTTGAAATTTTGTGTTCAGCTCTTTTATCTCCTCATTTCTTAGATTTGCATTAGCATCTCTAGGCTGGAGATGTGTTAGAGTCACTTCTGACATCTATTTTGGTCTTTTCTTTCTTGTCTTCTTAATGACCGTTTGCTTTCTTCCTGTCATCCCATAAATTTTCTGATCTTTTATCACTAGTGTCTAATGAATCAAATCTATTTTTGGGATGTTCTGTAATTACAGCTGGGATATTTTCAAGGTTAGATTTTGGTTCTCACAAACTTGTTTTAATTTTCTTCAGTTTCAGCCTGGACTTGCATATATGCTATTGATGTTCTGTTCCACAATCTGCCCCTGGCCTTGTTTTGGCTGATGATATAGTGCTTTTTCACCGTCCCTTCCCACAGATGTAGTCAGTTTGATTTCTGTGTATCCATCTTCTGATTTCCATGTGTACTGTTTTCTTTTATGTTGTTTAAAAAAGGTATTTGCAATGAATAAGTCATTTGCCTTGCAAAATTCTATCATGAGCAAGGATGGAAATTGTAACTGTATTATCATGAAATCTCCATCATCATTTCTGTTACCAAGGCCATGTTTTCCAACTACTGATCCTTCCTGTTTGTTTCCAATATTTGCATTCCAATCACCAGTAATTATCAATACATCTTGATTGCATGTTTGATCAATTTCAGACTAAAGAAATTTGTAGAATTCTTCAAAATCATCATCTTTGACTTTAGTGGTTGAATAACAGTGGTCTTCCTTGTAGGTGCATGGATATTATGCTAGCACAGACAGATAGGTAGATCTTGAAATGTCCTTTCAGATTATGAATGTGACACCATTCCTCTTCAATTTGTCATTCCTGACATAGTAAACCATGTTGTTTTCAGATTCAAAATGGCCAACACCAGGCCATTTCAACTCATTAATGCCTAGGATTTCGATTTTTATGTGTTCCATTTCATTTTTGACAACTTCTAATTTTCCTAGATTCCTACTTTAAACATTTCATGTTCTGATCATTAATGGATGTTAACAGCAGTTCCTTCTCATTTTGAGTTATGTCCCATTTAGGTTATCATGGTCAACAGCATTTTAAGAAGGCAGCTCTTCCCTAGTTGTATTTTAAGTGTCTTCCAACTTGAGGGACTCATCGTCTGGCACAATATCTGACAATATTCTGATGCCATTCATAATTTTTCAGTATTCAGTATTCTGGTGCTATGTAACAGTGTTCCACTGGTATTCATAAGGTTATCAGTGGTTAAACATTCAGAAGTAATTTGCCTCCACTTCTTCCTTGTCTGTCTTAGTCTGTATGTTCAGCTAAAGACTGCCCATCATCAGTGAATCATGCTGGTATTTTACATACCGGTGGTGTAGCTTCAAGCATCACAGAAACAGGCAAGACACCACAGTACAACAAACTGACAGATGAGTGGTGGTGTTTTTCGTTTAGCATCTCTGCAAAGCAAGTGCATTTCTTTTAATTTATAACTTTTTGCTGTTTCTAATATAGGAAAAGGAGCCCTACCTGTGTAGTGAGTCATGAGTTAGGTTGCTAACAGAAAGGTCAGTAGTTCTAAACTACCAACCACTCAGTGAGAGAAAGATGAGCTATTCTCCTTCTATAAAGATTTATAGCCTTGCAAACCCTGTACAGGGTTGCTATGAGTCAGAACCGACTCGATGACATAACTGCCACCACCACTTATATGAAGTTAGCTCCCTAAGAATGACAGCTTTATTTATCACAAAGTAAAACACAGTGTTTGAAACTAGATTTATTAATATAGCCTATGGCAGTTGTTTCACAACCTACTCTTAGGTTTATTCTTTTATATTTTGTTAATATATATGTCAACCAATATATCAAGGCAATTTGCAGGTATGTAAATGGAATCCTGTGAGCTAATGCGTCAGACAGCAAAGTCGCTTGAACTGCAAGGTTGGTGGTTCAAGCTCACCAGCTGCTCCTTGGAAACCCTATACAGGGTCGCTATGAGTTGGAACCGACTCCATGGCACTTAACAACAGCAACAACATAGGGTTCCCAAAGAGTGGCTGGTGGATTTGAACAGTCAACTTTGTGGTTGGCATTCCACTGCTGTTCCTATAGAACCAGCATCAGAATTCCATATCATGTCTATGTTGTTGTTTTTAAGTGTTAACTTCAAGGTTGGCAGTTTGAACCCACAAACCACTCTTGGAAACTCTGTACAGGTCGTTGTGAGTCCGAACCAACTTGACTGTTGCTTCCATGAGTATTGTAGGTTGATCCAAGCAAAATGAAGTCTTTGACAACTTCATTTTTTTTCTCCATTTATGGTTGTTGTTTATTGGTCCCATGGTGAAGATTTTTGTTTTCTTTACATTGAGGTGCAACCCATATTGAAGGCTGTGGTCTTTGATCTTCATTAGCAAGTATTTTAAATCCTTTTCACTTTCAGTAAGCAAGGTTGTATCATCTGCATATTGCAGGCTGTTAATGAGTTTTCCTCCAATCCTGATGCCACATTTTTCTTCATATAACCCAATTTCTCAGATTATTTGCTCAGCATAAAAGTTGAATACGTATGGTGAAAGAATACAACCCTGGCATGCACCTTTCCTAATTTTAAACCATTCATTTTTCCCTTGTTCTATTTGAACAACTGCCTCTTAGTCTATGTACAGGTTCCTCATAAGCACAATTAAGTGTTCCGGAATACTCATATGGACTGTGTTGTCCATAGTTTGTCATTATCCACACAATAGAAAGTCTTTGTGTAGTCAATAAAGCATAGGTAAACATCTTTCTGGTATTCTCTGCTTTCAGTCAAAATTTATGTCAGCAATGATATCCCTCATTCCATGTTCTCTTCTGAAACCAGCTTGAACCTCTGGAATTTCTCTGTCAATGTATGGTTGCAGCTGTTTTTAAATGATCTTTAGCTGAATTTTACTTGCATGTGATATTAATGATATTATTCGATGATTCCCGCATTTCATTGGGTCACTTCTTTT
>NW_006408533.1:13658796-13675251 GCF_000296735.1 Chrysochloris asiatica
GTGACCAACGTGGTCACCAGTCAGAGCATGTGTCTGCTCATGTATTCCCATTAAGTCTTAGTCTTGGAAGGGGGTTTGCCCCAAGGTGACTCGACCACTTGCCTTGATGTCTCCTGGGCGAGCAACTTACTTGTTCTAATAGCAGTCAGTTGGGCTGCCTTTATTGTTTTGTATTTTTCCTGTTGGTCTTTCTTTCAGAAAGTATCCTCTGTTCCTTGAACCACTCCAGGCTGGTCTGCCCATCCCTTCCAGTGGAAACTTTACACCTCAGAAGATTCTGGATGGGGTTCAGGAGTGCACCTATGGTCTTATGTAATGCAGAGGCTCTGCAGGAAGCCTTCTTCACTGGGCAGTGTAGCCCCACTTTAGGTATTCCAATCAGTTATAGGCAGAAGATGGACTTACAAGCTTTCTATGGTGATATTTCTGGCTGTTCTTTTCTCTCCTCCTCAAGTGTCTATTTTATATTGGTATGCAAGGGAAACAAAGATACAAAAGACAACCAAGCATCTTATTATTTTCCCCCCTTTTGCCCATTTCAACTGTATCTCAATCCCTGTATCCCAGAGCCCTGTTGTTCCAAGGCTGTACAGACATCATTACTTACCTCTGTTCCACTTAGCCCATGCAAACCTGCCTAATTGTTCTCCCATTCCTCTCCCCCTTTTTGTATGTTCCCCCTCCCCAGAACCCAAAGTATCCTGTGTCTATTACCTACCCTGTGTTCCACTTTCCCCTCACCTCACCCCCCACATCCCAGTAACCAGCAAAGAATCTCCCCTCCTTTAATATGGGTTCTTTTTCTTAGTCTTTTACAGTAGTGGTCCTATGCAATATTTGTCTTTTTGTAACTGAGTAATTTCACTCAACATAATGTCCTCAAGGTTCATCCACGTTATGTGATAGCTTACAGATTCCTTGTTGTTCTTCAAGGTAGCATAACATTACATTGTATGTATGTACCACAGTTTATTTATCCACTCTTCAGTTGATGGGCACTTACTTAGGCTGTCTCTATCGTTTTGCTATTGTAAATAATGCCGCTATGAACATTGGTGTGTATATTAAGAGTATCTTTTGACATCTATTTTGATCTTTTTCATCTTAATTGAATTTTGCTTTCTTCCTGTATGATATTGTTGATGTCCCACAACTTCTGTTCTTCAGTCTGTAGTGTCTAATGCATGAAATCTGTTTTTCAGATAATCTCTAAATTCAGGTGGGATATGCTCAAGGCCATATTTTGGCTCTTGTGGACTTGTTTTAATTTTCTTCAGTTTCAGCCTGAACTTGTGTATATGTACTTGAAGGTCTGTTCCACAGAAGGTCTGCCCTGGTCTTGTTTTGGCTGATGCTATGGGACTTATCCAAGGAGCTCTGGTAGTGTAGAGGCTACGAATTGGGCTGTGAACCACAAGGTCAGCAGTTTGAAACTACCAGCTGTTCCGCAGCAAAACGATGAGGCTTTCTGCTCCTGTAAAGATTTATAGCAATGGAAACCCTGTACAGGGTCACTATGAGTTGGAACCAACTCCACAGCACATAACAACAACATGGGTCTTATCCACAGTCTCTTATGACAGATACAGTCAATTTGATTTCTGTGTATTCTATCTTGTGAGGTTCATGTGTATAGTCATCTTTTATGTTGTTTAAGAAAGGTATTTGCAATGAAGACATCATTGGTTTTGCAAAATCCAATTGCATGATCTCCAGCAATATTTCTATCACCAAGGCCATATTTTCCAACTACTGATTCTTCATCTTTGATTACACCCTTTGCATTCCAATAGCCAGTAATTATTAATATGTCTTCACTGCATGTTTGGTCAATTTCATAATGAAGAAGTTGGTAGACTTTCATCCTCACTGGCTTTGGTGGTTGGTGTGTTAATTTTAATAACAGATTTATTAACTGGCCTTCCTTGTAGGCATGGGTATGGGTATTTTTCCATTACAGACAGCATTATAATTCAAGACATAGCATGATATGTTCTTTTTGATGAGCGTGACACCATTCCTCCTCAGTTTATTATTCCTGAAATAGTAAGCCATGTGATTGTCAGATTCAAAATGGCTAATACCATTCCATTTCAGCTCACTAATGCCTAGGATATTGATGTTTATGAGTTCCATTTCATTTTTGACAATTTCTAATTTTCCGTGATTCATACTTCATACATTCTGTATTTTGAATATTAATGGTTGTTTACAGAAATTTCTCTTCATTTTGAGTTGTGCCCCATCAGCAAAGGTAGGTCCCAAAGGCTTTATTTCATTTGTGTTATCATGGTCAATTCTAGTTTGAGGAGGTAGCTCTTCCCCAGTTGTATTTTGAGTGCCTTCCAGTGTAAGGGGCTCATCTTCAGGCAGTATCTCTGACAATATTCTGGCACTCTTCATCTTGTTCCAATACTAGTATTCTGGAGGGGATAGTGTTCCACTGTTAGTCATAAAGTTTTCAGTGAATAAATATTCGGAGTCCAGGTGTGGCTCTGTGAGTTAATGCACTGGATAGCAAAGTCAATTTGAACTGCAAGGTCATTAGTTCAAGCCCACCAGCTGCTCCTCAGAAACCCTATACAGGGTCACTGTGGGTCAGAGCTAACTTGAAGGCACTTAACAACAATAACAACAAAATATTCAGAGGTAGTCTGTCTCTCCTTCTTCCTAGTCTGTGTTTACCTGGAAGCTTAGCTATCCACCGTGGGTGACCCTGCTGGTATTTAAAAGACCCTTGGCCTAGCCTCCAGAGTCACAGCAAAACACAAGCCACCACAGAACAACAAACTGATAGATGAATGGTGGTCCTTTTGTACACTAGTCTTAAATGTAAATAGATATAAGAAATATTAAGACATAGATGATTGCTCAAATATTCATTTTAAAAGGTAATTATCTTCTATCTGCCTTAAAAAACCACTATCTCCAAGTCATTTCTTATTTAAAAAAATGCTTCAAGTATGAGTAGACTAAATCTGATATTGCTCTAATTCTATCCTGGTTCATTCGTTAAATAATTATTTTTTTTTTCTTAATCTCATTTTAGTAATCCTTTGATAAAACTGTATAGAAACTATTAAAATGCATGCCCTCTAAACCCTCTACAGGGCATAATGCTGAATACATCATGAATCCTCCCCACAATGAATTTACAGACTTCTGGAGGTATGCACATATCACATATACATGTCATAAGAATATATTATATCTCTTTTGTGTACATTTGACACACATATATATATAAAATGTATATTGGATTATATTTGGCACTACATTGTTGTTTGTTGTTAAGTGCCATCAAGTCACTTCTGACTCATAGCGACCATGTATAGGGTTTCTGAGGAGAGGCCAGTGAGCTTGAACCACCAACCTTGTGGTTCAAATTGACTTTGCAGCCCAGCACGTTGACCCACTATAGGAAATATAAAACTGAACATAAATATATTCCATGATCCCAATCTGGAGAAAGAAATTCAATTTATTGTGCCTTAATACAAAAAATATCCAGAGAGAAGTGTGAGAAACACCCCCTGGAAATACAGAATCAGGAAGGATATTTTAACTATTTATGAGAAAAATGAGTTAAAAGTAAGCACAGCATTTGGGAAGACAGTGATGGAGAACACTTCAATGGAATCAGGAACAGTATCAAAGCATTCCAAAATGAAAAGACATAACTGTCTGGTTCTCCACTGTATCCCTATCTCCCAAAGAAATGGCTGTTCAAATAACATTTGTTTGACAAAAAGAAAGGAAGAGAAGGATGAATGGTGGCAGAAAATGCTTTGCTGAATTTCAAGCCAGAATTCACGGAAAGCTAAAAGGAGATGCTTCAGTGAGAAGGCAATGAAAAGAAAAGTAACCTTCAATGAAAGAAAATCCTTGTCACTAGTACTCCTTTGGTTACCTCTCGAATACTTTCTATATTTAATAACACTATTTTACTATCAGCTAATTGCTCTCTGGGCTTAATTACTCTAAGATCTCCCTGGTCAACCTGTCCAACTCCAGTCATGAAACTTTATTCCATTTTTCTCCATTCCCCATCAAGCTTCTACTGATATATATTTATTTTAAGTCAAATATTACTGTCTCACTCTATGTATACTCATGTTGTTGTTGTTAGGTGTCATTGAGTTGGTACCAACTCATAGCGACACTATGCACAACAGAATGAAACACTGCCCAGTCCTGGGCCAACCTCACAATTGGTGTCATGTTTGAGCCCATTGATGCTGCCACTTTGCTAATCCATCTTGCTCTTTTTCTCTGACCCTCCACCTTACCAAACATGATATCCTTCTCCAGTGACTGGTCCCTCCTGACAATATGCTCAAAAGTATGAGAGACAAAGTTTAGCCATCCTGGCCTCCAAGGAGTACTCTGGCTGTATTTCTTCCAAAACGGATGTATTGGTTCTTTTGGCAGCCCATGGCACTTTCAATATTTTCCTCTAACACCATAACTCAAAAGCATCAATTTTTCAACCGTCTTCCTAATTCACTATCCAGCTTTCACACACATATGAGGTTATTGAAAATACCATGGCTTGGGTCAGGTGCACCTTAGTTCTTAAGCTGATGTCTTTGCTCTTCCACCTTTAAAAGGTTTTCTGCAGCAGATTTGCCTAATGCGATACGTTATTTGATTTCTTGACTGTTGCTTCCATTAGTGTTGATGGTTGATCTAAGAAGAATGAAGTCTTTGACAACTTCAATCTTTTCTCCTGGACTGGTATTGGCCATTTTGAATCTGACAACCACATGGTTTACTATGCCAGGGAATGACAAATTGAAGAGGAATGGTGTTGTATTCATGGTGAAAAAGAACATATCCAGAACAGTCATGAAGTACAATGTTGTCTGTGATAAGATAATACTCATGTGCCGACAGGGAAGCCCAGTTAATACCACTATTATTCAAATTTATGCACCAATCACTAAAGCCAGAGAGGATGAAGTGGAAAAATTCTACCAACTTCTTCAATCTAAAATTGATCAAACATGCAATCCAGATGTATTGATCATTACAGGTGATTAGAATGCAAAAGTTGGAAACATAGAGGAAGGATCAATAGTTGGAAAATATGGCTTTGGTGATAGAAATGATGCTGCAGATTGCATGATGAAATTCTACAAAACCAGTTATTTGTTCATTTCAAATACCTTCTTTAGACAGCATAAGAGACAACTATACACATGGAACTCACCAGATGGAATAAACAGAAATCAAATTTGACTACATCTGTGGAAAGAGATGGTGGAAAACCTCCATATCATCAGCCAAAACAAGGCCGAGGTAGACTGTGGAACAGACCATCAATTGCTCATATGTAAATTTAGACTGAAGCTGAAGAAAATGAAAGCAAGTCCACGAGAGCCAAAATATGACCTTGAATATATCCCACCTGGATTTAGACATCATCTGAAGAACAGATTTATACTCATGAATCTCCACTATCCTCAATAGGATAAAGACCCTTCTTTTCATTGTAAACAAAGAGTTTCAAGATTTGGCACCGGCTTATCTCTTTATACTCATCAGTAGCTATAGTCTAATTGCATTTTATTGTGGTAATATGAAAATATTGTAATTCTAGTAATATTCAAGGTTCTTACATGACTAGGTCTTTGTACTTTATCCTCTGTTTGAAACCTTTTCCCCTACACCCTCCCACAATTTAGGTTTTGTCAACTTGACTGAGCCAAGATTCTCAGTGATTTGGCAGTTAGGATGTAGTTATCATCTCCATGATAAGATCTAATATAATACATACAGTCAAGCCTATGATATGCTCTGATGTGATAATCCAATGTGTTGTAAATCTCACTTCTATAATGTTAATAAGGTTGGTTGCAATCTACATGATTAGGTTGTATTTTGAACTAATCTACGGAGTCCTGGTGTAGGATGGCGCTGTAGGATAATGCACTGTACCGCAGCCGGTGGTTCAAACTCACCAGCTGCTCCTTGGATAGTCTATACAGGGTTGCTATGGGTGGGACCTGACTCTATGGCACTTAACAACAATAACAACAACAACAATTTTGAGATATGAAAGGAGAGAGAAGTGATCAGAGAAAGAGGGACCCATATCTACTAAGAAGAGCCGGGAATGGAATGTTTCCTTGGGACCTGGAGTCCCTGCTCCGTGAAGCTCCTAGATTCAGAGGAAGATTTATGCCAAGACACATGAAGAACTCCCAGGAATGCTGGGCCTACTAATGCTGAAAGGAGATAAGGACCTTTCTCCAGAGCCAGTGCACTGAATTCAGACATCTAGTCTCCTAAACTCAGAGAATACATTTCTATTCGTTAAAGCCATCCACTTGTGGTATTTCTGTTATAGCAGCAATGGAAATCTAAGGCTCTTCCACCCCCGATGCCTAGTCCCCTGCCATAACACTTATCACATTGCACTGATACTGTCTCTAAACTTGTCTTTTCCACTAAAGACTAGATGCTTCTTAATGATTCATCATTATGTTTACAGGAACTACACAGATACTTGATAAATACTTATTGAATTAACAAATCTTTCCCATTAATCCCAAAATACCCCCCACACACACACACACACACTCTCTGTATATTTTTTTGGGGGGGGGAGTTTTAGAAATAATTTTTCTCTTTGTATTTTAGTAAACTCATTATCTATTTTACTTAGCCCTTCTAATTTGTGTCACTTGATTTGCTGATTGGTTTCTATTCACATTTTCTTAATGTTTCATAATCTCTTTTAGTCAACAGGAATTTATGCACATTTTCATTATCTCAAGGTACTCAGTAATGGGTACTATTTAACTGCAAATATAGTCAATATTCTCTTTTCTAATAAAAGGCTCATACTGCCATGCTTCCCCAAGCATCTTTCTGTTATTCATTTACTAGTATTCAAATAATCCACTGCATTTACTAGATTATCTCTATTCTTTCCTTGTGTATATATATCATTAATGCACCAGACTGCAAAGCCATTTGAACTGCAAGATCAGAGGTTCAAGCTCACCAGCTGCTCCTCAGACACCCTATACAGGGTCCCTATGGGTCGGAACTGACTCGACGGCACTTCACACCAACACAACAGTACTAATTTACACATTTTTGTCCTTCTGTTTTGCCTAAAAATATTCTTGTGCTATTCTGTATTTTGATTTCTAGCAGTGTTTTTAAATGATAAAATTCAAAAGCTGGTTCTTTGGAAGTAGAACATAAGAAGGTCTTTCTTGCAAAGTTCCACTGTATACCTTTGGGTTAGTAGCTGAGCATGTTAACCATGTGCACCACCCAGGGGCTACAGACATATTACAACTTCTTTTTAATAAAGCCAGATGTGTGGAAGTTTTTACAGGTTCAGATTCCTTTTCATATATAATATTTATTTGCATATAAAAGCTTAAATGCATTTTGGTGGATTTTTTTTTCAAATTTAAAACTATGCAAATTTTGACATAATAAAAGCTATAACATAAAATATTTTATGTCATAATGGTTTAAGTTTGAACAATATATCATATCCTATAATACAGTTTGGAGTCCTAGTGTGGCATTAATGATATATAAACACTGGATCACAAGGGCTGTTTGAACAGAAAGGTTGGCAGTTCAAATTCTCCAGCTGTTCCTCAGAAACACTATACAATATCACTATGAGTCAGAACTGATGTGGTGGCACTTAACAACAACAAAATAATGCTGTTTTATGGGTACAAGTCACTTAGTTTAATAGATTCATGACTGTGGCATGTTCTCCCTATTAAGATATAGCATCAAATCCACAAACTTAAGGTTCATTTAAGAAATATTTTGCCTTTTTTCTCCCTTAAAAAATAAAACAATTCATTGCTCTAAATAAATGGTCTAACGAAGTCGTTAAGAAGAATAGCCATACAGTGTATATCAAGATGGTAATATTTTTGGCAATTAAAAAACTTATGAATTCTTAAGTGAAAGTATACCCTATCTGACTTGACAGCACTTAACAACAACAACATGCACTCTACCACTGAAAGAAACACAGAACAAGACTGCCTTAGTTCCTGGCTGCCATCATAGACATTGATGATCACCATCTTAAAACATTTTCTTCGCAGTTTTTGCTGCTTAATACTTTTTAGATTATTCTCCTATCTTTTCTTTTTCTTTGGATCGATTGCACATTCTCCAGCTACACCTAAGTTTTCCCAAGGTATTTATCTTTGCTCCTCTAGTTTTCTCTTTATTTATCAACTTTCTCAAACTTCAACTACTTTCACAGCTTCATAACCTGATCACAAAGCCTATTGATATCACCAGTCTTGGTTATATGCCAATCTGTATATCATTTGTTCAGAAGACTCTCACTGTTTGTGGATTCTCACTCTTTTTTAAGCTATACGTCACCTGAGTAGGACTCTACATTTTCCCTAAAAGTGAGAACTCTTCCCAATGTTTTTCTTATTATTTTTTTCTCTCCTTAATTGCACAAATTAGAGATTTTTGTTTGTTTGTTCCTGTCTATTCAATGAGAGTTCATCATTATGCTTCTAAACATCTACCATCTTCTTATCCTCCATTTTCTTTCCTTCTTTTTTTTTTTTTGCTTTTTAAGTACAGTCTCTAGTAATTGAGTTGTTTTAAGTTTTTTGCAGTAAGTTTTCTTCAGACCTAGTACCATATATTTTACCTGAAAATCTAGCCTTATTTTGTCAGATGCCACTGGAAAACTATGTCTCTTAAATAACTGTACAATAAGGAACATCCCAAACCATCTACAGGATATGCACGAGACTGGGCACCACAAGGTTGGAAGTTTGAGCTTGCCAGCCACTCTGCAGGAGAAAGATGAAGCTTTCTGCTCCTGCCTCAGAAATCCAATACAGGGTCACTGTGAATTGAAACCAACTCCACAGCACTTAAAAATAGCAGCAACAATTCATCTGACAGTTTGTGATACTGTGGTAGCTTGCCATTGCTATGATGCTAGAAACTCTGCCACTGGTTTCTCAAATACCAGCAGAGTCATCATGATGGACAAGTCTCAACAGAGCTTCTAGGTTAAGAACAGGCTAGGAAAGATGAAGGAGTGTTCCATTTCTGAGAGATTAAACACTAAAAATCTTATGAATAGTAGAGGAACAGTGTCTGACATTGCTGGAAGATTAGCCTAGGTTGGAAGGCACTCAAAATATTTATATTTATTCAAATTTATGCACCAATCACCAAAGCCAATGATGAATAAATTGAAGAATTCTACCAATTTCTCTAGTCAGAAATGTATCAAATATGCAGCCAAGATATATTGATAATTACTGGTGATTGGAGTATGAAGGTTGGAAACAAAGAAAATGGATCCATATGGTCTTGGAAAGGAAAATATGACCTTGGTGACAGAAAGGATTCTGGATATCACATGATAGAATTTTGCAGACCAAGAAGTTACCCATTACAAATAACTTTTTTTCAACAATATAAACGATGTCTATGCATATGGACCTCACCAGATGGAATACAGAGGAATTAAATTATCTACATCTGTGGGAAAACATGACCCAGAAGCATGACATCATCAGCCCATGGAAGAGGTCATCAATTTCTAATTTGCAAGCTAAAGCAGAAGAAAATTAAAACACGTTTATGATAACTATTACCTTGTGTACATACAACCTGTATTTGGAGACAATTTTGAGAACAGATTTGACACATTAAACATGAATGACCAAAGATCAGTGAATTGTGGAATGGCATCAAGGACATCATTCCCAAGGAAGGCAAAAGTTATTAAAAAGAGAGAATTAAAAAAAAAAAAAAAAAAAAGACAAAAATGGATATCAGAACAGACTCTAAGACTTGCTCTTGAATGTAGAGCAGCTAAAACCAATGGAAGAAATGAGTCAGCAAAAGATCTGAAGAGAAAATTTCAAAGGGCTGCTCAAGAAGGAAAAGTAAAGAATTATAATGAAATGTGTAAAAGATCTGGTGTTAGAAAACTAAAGGCACAACATGCTCAGCATTTTTCAAGTTTGAAGAACTGAAAAACATCTAAGCCTTGACTGCGCTGATGATAACAAGATATGGATAATATTGGAAAGAATGGTAATTCCAGACCACTTAGCTATGCTTATGTGGAACCTATCTACAGACCAGGAGACAGGGGTTGAAAAGAAAAAGGGTATACTACGTGGTTTAAAATCAGGAAAGGTGCTACCCCAGGGTTTTATCCTTTCACCATACTTATTCAATCTGTATGCTGAACAAATAATCTGAGAAGCTGGATTACGTGAAAAGGAACACAGTGTCAGGAATGGATGATGGTTCACTAAGAAGCTTTAATATGTAGATGATACAACCTTACTTCCTAAAAGTTACGAGGACTTGAAGGGCTTACTAATACTCATCAAAGAATACAGCCTTTAATATGGATTCCAGCTCTATGTAAAGAAAACAAAACCTTCACAACAGGACCAATAAACAACGTAATGATATACACAGAAAGGACTGAAGTTGTCAAGGATCTCATTTTACTTGGTTACTCAATCAATTTACAGGGAAGCCACAGTAGAGAGTCAAAGGCATATTGAACTGGGCAAATCTGCTGCAAAATACCTATTTAATATGTCAGAGGAAAGGTATCAGTTTGAGTACTAAGGCACATTGCATTCAAGTCATGGTATTTTCAAACACCTCATAAACATGTGAAATTTGGACAATGAATAAGAAAGACAGAAGAAGAATTTATACATTTGAATTGTGCTGTTGGCTAAGAATACTGAAAGTAACATGGACTGCCAGAAGAACAAACAAATCTGTCCTGGAAGTACAGCCAGAATGCTCCTTAGATGTTAGGATGGTGAGCATGTTGTCAGGAGGGAAAAGTCCTTAGAGAAGGACATCATGCTTGGAAAAATGGAGGGTAAATTAACAAGAGGCAGACCCCCAATGAGATGGATTAAAATAATGAGCAATGGGTTCAAACAACTACAGTTGTGAGACTAGCACAAGACCAGGCAGTGTTTCATTTTGTTGTGCATAGTGTCATTATGGGCTGAAATGGACTTCATGGCATCAGACAACAAGAACAACATTCGCTATGGGTCCTGGTTAAGTGCTTGGCTACTAATTGAAAGGTGGACAGTTTGAAGTAAACTGTGGGAGAAAGATATGGCAGTCTGCTACCTTAAATATTACAGCATGGAAAACTCTATGGGGCAATTCTGCTCTGTCCTAAAGGGTCGCTGAGAATTGGATTTGACTTGATGGTTTGGTTTGATTGGGTTTGGTTTTTGGCCTCTTAGCTTTATGCAGTCTATGCTCCTGTTCCTAACCTTCAATGTCTTCCTGAATAAATCCTCAATATATAAGGATGAATAATTGTCTCTGTCTCTCTGCTTCTATCTATCTACCTAGCTGTTGTTTAAATCCCAGATATGAACTCTCTGCAACAGCATATTACATTGGGTAGAGATGTCAGGAGACATGAGGTCTAAATCTGGTTCAATCACATGCAAGCTGTGTCACAGTGGGTGGATGGTTCAAGTGTACTCTGAGAATTTATTTGTCTTCAAAGTGGGCCTAGTATAATCTTCCTTCACAGGATCATGTATGAGGGTTAAATGAAAGTAAATGAAATTGAAAAGTTAAAATGCTGTAGAAACATGAGCTAATGCAATAATGCTGGGACTCACGATCTACTGCTTAAATCTGGCTGCATGGACATCTTGCCAAACCAATCATTTGCTGACAAGTTAACTCTAACTCATAGTGTACTCATCTGTGTCAGAGCAAAACTGTGCTCCACAGGGTTTTCAATAGCTGAGTCGCCAGGCATAGAATGCAAGGCCTTTCCTCCAAGGTACCTCTGGCTGGACTCACACCATATGCCTTTTGGTTAGTAACTGAGTACATTAACCATTGGCATTGTCCAGCAACTAACTACAGACACAATGGAGCTTTTCCTAATGTCTTAATGAAAATTCTGCATAATATATTAACACAGCACTGTAAGACAAGTAATTCCTTACTCACAATGTTTGGACGAGCTCCTCCAACCTTAACATTTATAAGGCAAAGAAAAGATAAAGGAGAAAGGGATGGGAAAGTTTTTCTGTAGGATCATTGTTATTTAAAATCTGTCAGGATAAATGTTGCTAAAGTAGGAAAGAAATCTTAAAGAGGAGAGAAGATATGGAAAAAGAAAAAGCAGCCTTTTGATGCAGTAAAGATAACATTTTATAATCCAACCTCAGCCATGGATTTTGACTTTTGAATGAACCAGCTGGCTGAGAACTTTTTGATCCAAAACAGGGAATGATGCCAGCTGGCAACTCTAGAGGCTAAATGCAGAGATCCTCCTAGTTCTATAAAAAGATTTTAATAAGAAACATGCATTTAATTTATTACAGAAGAGACAAGGAAAGATCTGATCATGCAATCTTGCAATATTTTCTAGCAATTATATATCTGAACGTCTATGAAATGTACATTTTTTTTTAATATATCAAGAATTTTGAATTCATGCTTTCCTCACTACACTGCAGATGTTTTTATTTGTTTGTTTGCTTTTTGGATCCAAAATCGTGCATTGTTAACCTAGCAACATGCTGTGCATTCAACTCTGGAAAATGAAATACTGTTATTCAAACCACTGCCATCAACATCAATAGAGATTCATATCTGAAAGGTGTAGATCCAGGGCAAGGACGAGAAATTTAAATGTATTAAAGTATGGTTTATGAATATTGAGGTGTTTTACATTCTTCACAATATAATTTTAGAATAATTTTTTACTTCAAATCAAGTTTTACATAAACATATTTAAATATCAGATGCAACGCCATATGCTTTATAAGAAATATGCCCAATGAAGTAAGTCAGGATATAGGAGAATACTGTACAATTCATAATTTTAACTAAGCAGTTGAGTTTTCATTCTAGTAGGTTATTTTTCCTGCAGGTGTATATGGCTGCCTTTGAAGAGTGTATGCCTTGAGTCACATGTAACACAAATGAAACACAATGATCTTTGTCGGTAGCGTCGTATGATTTAAATGAGTCTTTAGGTCTAATATAAAGATCCTTCAAATAAATCATCAACTACCCTGGTAAGCTTCTGTGGCCCCAAACTCCTAATTTAAAAATGTTGATAAATGAAGTACCTCTTTAGTTAATAAATGAAGTATCTCTTTAGTTATCCTTTGTCAGCAACATTCATTTTAATGGAAAGTGAGTTTACAGGGTTACATGATTGAACTACTGAGCCAAGTCAGTGTTGGCAAATGATGGGCTAAATTATTGATGTTACACACTAATGAATTCTGATGAGAAATAAAACACAGACATTACGTTTCAAGTGGTTCATAATTATTTTTGTACTTTAAAAGCAATTTTATTCTTTTTCCAAATCATACTGGTTCTGTAAAACAAAAACATAGTTAGTGATTATACTAAAATTATTGAGTTTGTGGGGAAAAAAATGCTCTCACAAGTTTTCATTTCTGTGAAGATAATGTTATTCACACTAGGTTTCTGATTTCTTTATATACTTCTGGGAAAAGATAATTAAATTAAATGTCTAAATTTTAAAATCAGTGTCTTTAAATAAGATAATCTGCTTTGCAACCATGGTTAGCATTTCAACAGATGCATTTATAATCTATGATATATCTATCAACACATTTACTGGAGCTGGGTTGAAATGCCATAATTAATTCACAAATGACAAATACAGAGGGTATTCTGTGAAGCAGCTTTGCTTGGGTAATGAATTTACCTTCCAACGTGTGATACAGCAAGAGGTGTGTACTATGAAATGATAGATGTTTGATAAAGTTGAGGTTGGTGGCAATAATTAAAGCAAGTTCATACTCAGTTAAGGCATCTGGAGGTCTATACATCTCTGTAATGTGGTGACAATGTCCTTTGATATTTTTTCATAACTCAACTTTCTCAGACTGAGATATTAATTGCATAGGCCTGTGAACTTCTTTCCTTACTTAGGTTTAATTTCTAGTGAAGTGATTCAAATAGGGCACACTCTGGAGACCCTAGAACTGGTTCTTAATTAAGAATGTTTAGAGGTGGAATCTTCTGTCATACATAGGGTCTTTATAATCAATTTGGAGGCACTTAACTACAACAACCACAACAAAGGTGGAAATGTGTCTATCAAAATATTCATCACAGCTGACCATGGATCTTTGGAAAAGTCTCAGCTTTTATATAATTTAGCGAGCTTATCCCCATAATGAGGTAATAGGCTATCCTTTCCTGTTATAAGGATACGTAGTAAGTAATTTGCAATTGAAATTGAACTATGCTATGGATATAGAACATAAATATTTTCTTATACTTCCTTAAGTTACAATTCATTTTAGGCAAATTCAACAGAATTTAATTAGAAAAATATTTCTTTAACCAACTGTGGGCTATGCAGGAGAAATGAATGAGAAGAACTTTAAATCAAGATTTGGTCAACATCACAATTATTTTTCCATTTATACTAATATGTGCAAGTTATAGAAGAATGAAAAGTCACAAGTAAGTTTCCATCATGTTGGAGTACGATATTTCATGCAGCATATATGGTTATGTGCTTTATCTTTTTTGAAAAACTGGAACTTGTTCATTTTAACTCTGTAGCAAGACATTCTTAGAGTCTTTTTTTTTTTTTTTTTTTTTGCCACTGTCACTATTTTATTTTTATTTTTAATAGATTTGGCACCAGTTTTCAATAATAAATTATTTCAAATTTCATTTTTTTCTGCTTTCTTTGAAAAAAAAAATCTGTCCTAATATTTCTCTTGTTGCAACTACACTGTTCATTGTTTTATAATCTTGATACTTTCGGATGAAAAATCATGCATCTGAGTTAATCTCACATCAAAGCAGCATCATTATATAATGATGATGCTAAATTGTATGAAAAATACCTACTGGATATGCTCCATTAGTCACTAATTTTCAAACTTAAAGTTCTGTCTTTGAAAATCTCCTCTCCCCCACCTCATTGACATAGCTTTTCTACTTGAAAAATGTACAGCTTTCAAAAGATGAATTTTAAATAATAAAAAAAAGTTGGGTGCTCTTTTTTTTAAGTCTGAGAGAAGCATCAGAAAACATTGAAACATATTTTTCTGCAGACCAATTAAAATAAGCTTAATTTATTATTAAATCAAAAAGGGAACACATTTTAACATGATATTTAATAGAATAAAGAACATATAATTAAATTATTAATGGATTCAATATTAATTTCTTGAAGCTACATCATATTGTTATGAGACTGAAATTAATGCATCTCTACTTAGATATCAGTCTTTGAATAGAGGTTCTCTTTGTTTATCTTCAAATTGAAGGAAGAGTGACAAATTAATATTACCATTTTAACCCACATGTACCCTAGACTGTTGTTAGAGAAGATCTTTTAGATATTTGAAATCATGAGTCCAAAGTGACAAACAAAAAGTATAGACTTAATTGTAAATGTTGAGGATGGGGGTGAGAGGAAACAGAAAATAAGAGCATAAAAATCTAGGAAGAACAAAGACGTCAAACACTCAATGTGTGACTTGGCAACAAAACCAACAAATGAAAATAATAAAATAGACTTGGTCATATTAACAGCCAAGAGGCACTTCATTTACTTACCATCTCTATTAGGATGTCCATAGATTCCATCCTAGGTTCTACGCTAAATGCTGAATTAGGTACAATTTAAGCAATGGAGCTACTTGGTAAATTAGGTCCACTAGAGATTTGGTCCTGATCTGGTCTCGGACCTTATTGTTATTATTTGCTCTGACCCAGAGACTATGTGCCACCCATACAGGCCTTGTAAACAGTTACAAAAGTATTCTGTTTAATGACCCTCAAATTGTCCATGTCTTCACATAGGGTTAATCTTCTATGAAGTTACTTATTCTGTTCAAAATTATTTTGTAATTTCACTTCTGATTCATTCTTTGACCCATATGATATTTAGAAGTATTTCATTTAATTTGCAAATATTTGGAGATTGTTCCAAATATCATTTAATTACTGGTTTTGAATTTAATTCCATTGTAATCAGAAAATGTATTCTTTTGTATATTTTGTTTTCTCAATTTTTGCTTAAAGTTTATTGCAACTCTCTCTTAGGATGTGCACTTATTTAAGTTGATCCTTTCAGATTATGAAATGATCCTCCCTTTCACTTGAAATATTTTTGGTGGGGAAGTCTAATTTGTTTGCTATTAATATAACATTTCCAACTACATTATGTTTGGCATTGAATGTTGTTGTTGTTGTTGTTGTTGTTGTTGTTGTTAGGTGCCGTCGAGTCGGTACCAACCCATAGCAACCTTATGCACAGCAGAACAAAACACTGCCCAATCCTGGGCCAACCTCACTACTGTTGCCACACTTGAGTCCATCAATGCTGCTACTTGGCTAATCCATCTCGTTGGGGGTCTTTCTCTTTTTCTCTGACCCTCCACC
>NW_006408533.1:13693782-13744602 GCF_000296735.1 Chrysochloris asiatica
GGAACTCGTTATGTAAAGGGTTTCCTAGTGCAGCTGGTGGTTGGAACTGACAAACTTGCAGTTACCACTTCAGGTCTTATTTTACAGCACCGCAGGCTCAACATGGCTACCTGTTGTTGTTGTTAAGTGCCATAGAGTCTGTTCCAATGCATAGCGGCTCTATGTAGGGTTTCCAAGGAACAGCTGGTGAGCTGGAACCACCGACCTTGAGGTTCAAACCAACTTTGTAGTCCAGTGCATTAACCCACAGTGCCCCACCAGGACCTCAATATGGATACTAGGAAATTTTAAATCCCTTAATAGTTCACATTATACTTTTATCAGGTAGCACCATTAACTTGGTGAAAAATGTTCTTTTCTTACTATTTCTTAAAGATTACTTTTTGGTTGTATAGAACGTTACTCCTCATTCTTTTTAAATTTTGCTTATCCTGACACATTTTAGACATGTTTTTGTTTATTTCTATTTAAATTGATGATCATTTAGATTTTCTCTGGTTTTTCATTCTCACAAGTAATATTGTTATGAACATCCTTAGAACGTGCTTCTTTGTAGACAAGTGGCAATATTTTTCTTGTGTAAAATATGAAATTGTTCTATAGAAAAATACATGATTTTAAATATTGGTATATAGTATAATGTCCTCAAGAGATTATTTGCAACAATAATTTCTTTTTGAAGGGTCTCCTCAAAGCTAGTCCCAAGGAAGTGGACGTTAAAGATATTTTGAATGTTCAATTTTTCCAAGATGGTGTACTACTCCATAGTCCCTGATCTCAAATCTATTCCTCCTCTGAGTATTCTTCCTCATGCTCCAGGGTTCTTCATTTCTCTGCAACATCTCACAGAACTCACGTTCTGTCAAGTAAATGGTTCTTGCAGTTGTGGAGGCTGGCAAGTCTCAAATCCATAGTACAGATGTTAGTCTGGAGAATTCTTCTCGTCCACATGGTTGAAGGGGCTGAGGAACCCAAATTGGCAGGTCAGATAACAGGCTGTGTATGGAAGCTGGTAAATCAGTTTAGGCAATAGGCGATATTTAGGTAAAGTCCCAAGATCTGCAGATTAGTCAGATGTAGGATTTAGAACAAGGGAGTGATTGCAAGGCATTCCTATAGTTTGGAACACACCCCCCCCCCAACCTTACCAACCCCATCAATGAAACTGAAGGGAGTAAGGTGGGGACTCAAGATATACCACACCTTTATTCTGCCTCATTAGCCTAACAAACAACTCACTCCAAAATGGGACCATAACCACTGGCATAAAGATTAGGATTTGTCATACATCACAGAATAGAGCAATATGGCTAGAAAGGCCATATGAAGTAATTAACTACACTACAGGTCACTATGCTGTCTTTTTTGTACAATGGGCTCAAGCATTGCAACAATTGTAGGTTGGCCCAGGACCAGGCAGTGTTTCGTTCTGTTGTACATAGGGTCGCTATGAGTTGGAACCAACTCAATGGCACCTAACAACAACAACAACAGGTCACTGCTTCTAGCCATTGGCCCTTTCATATTTGAAGGATTAACTTCACCCTGCCAAGCATTTTACTACTCCAAAACAATCATTAATAAGGAGTCCTGGTGTGGTGCTGTGGGCTAATGCGTCAGACTGTAAAGTCGTTTGAACCTCAAGGTCAGTGGTTCAAGCTCACCAGTTGCTCCTTGGACACCTTATAGAGGGTCTCTATGGGTCGGAATAGACGCAACGGCACTTAGCAACAACAACAACAACTTCAGCATGGCCAGAAGCCCTAAGGGTCAGGTTATTCAGGTTCCAGCCATTCAGATCTGTTATAGGTGTCCAACTGATGTGGTCAGGTCTTGTATTCACCCTTCCAGATTACTGATAAGATTTAACTGAGAGAAGATTATTCCCTTGATCTGAGTCTCTCTTGATGTGTCATTTTAATGCTAGATTTCCCCAGCGGCATGACACATTTATCCATTCCTTTGCCATCAGCAATTATTTCTTCTTCCTCCCATTTGTCATGTATTTTTATCTAATTTTTTTTTTCACCTTGGGAAGGGACACAATGGTTAGCTGCTGTGCCAGTCCAGATTGCTGGTAGCAAGACCAGTCTAGTGATACTTCTCTTCACTTCACTCCCATTCATGTAGGGTAGGGTTACCTAGGTACAAGACAAATGGACTATCTCAACCACTAGGCAGTATGTTATTATTCACTGAAAAACCCAACTTTGCCAGATGTGGGAAGGTACAATCTATTGCATCAAGTCCTCGGGAATTCTGGTATACAGATCCAAAGGCACTCATAACTGCATCCCTGGTCCTAAGACTGCAGCATCAGCAGGATAAAATTAATTTAAGTTGATGTGGGAAAGAAAATTTGCAGTGGCACCAGCATCCTTCAAAATTGAAATAGACCAACACAACGTTGGGACCTCTGCTTAGTCTTGAGTTAGTAGAGACAACAACTTGTCTTTGATTGCTTGCAGAATGTCAAGAGTGACTCCAGTCCAAGTTATTCCCAAGAATTTCAGAGTTTAGGCAGGACCCTGAATTTTTGGTGAATTTATTAACCAGCCTCTGTTGGTCATGGGCCACCACTGTTTTCAAATCTGCCATATCCTCTTCTGTGTTTGATATTAATATAACATTATCAATGTAATGTATCACTGCACTTGAGATCTGAACCAAATCCAAATCTCTTCTAAACATACTAATGGTAACTCAGTGAACTCAAATAATTTTGTGGCAGCTTGCTGAAAGTGAATTGGGATCCTTCCCACATGAAAGCAAACAGTGGTTGATTCTTTTCTGAGACGGGGGTGGTGAAAAGACATTTGAGAGATCAGTCGCTGAATACTAGTCTCCTTTGTTGTTGCTTGTTAAGTGCTGTCAAGTCGGTTCTGACTCACAGTGACCCTGTATAGGGTTTCCAAGGAGTGGCTGGTGCATTTGAACTGCCGACCAATCCAGTGTTGCTCTCTAGTGCTTATCTTACAGCATAACACCAATCTTCTTTGTTGTTGTTGTTAGGTGCCATCTAGTTGGTTCTGACCCATAAAGACCCTTATAGAGTTTCCTAGGAGCAACTGGTGAGCTTCAGGTGCCAACCTTGTGGTTCAAATTTACTTTGCAGTCCAGCACATGAATCCACAATGCCAAACCGAGATTTCCTGCTGCATTTTCTGTGCCTTAGATGCCTTGTTTGGAAAAGCTGACGTCACATGTGGCACCACTTTATTAAGGAGCTATGTGATAAAGCGCTGGACCACAAGGTTGGTTTGAACCACAAGGTTAGCAGTTCAAACTCACCAGCAGCTCCTTGGAAACCCTATACAAGGCCACTATGAGTTGGAACAGACTCGATGGCACTTAACAACAGCAACAATAAGTCAACTATCAACCTCCATGAAATAATCTGCCTTTCTCTTAGGACGTACAGGACAGGACTGTTGTACAGAGAATTTGTTGGCAGCAATACTCTAGCCTTTAGCATGTCTTTAATCAAAGCAGTGATCTCCTTTTGTCTACCAAGTAACCTATGCTGATTCAAATTAACAATCTGAGTGGGTTCAGGCAATTCTAATCATTCTCATTAACGTGCCCAATAGATACTGGCCTAAGGACAGACTTACAAGCCTTCAATTTTACAGTATCAAGTAGAGGGAGTGTTCCCCAAGTAGACATGCAACCCTTAGCAATAATACATAACATCCATATCAACAAGGGAGATGCAACCACTTCTTACAAGATCTGTTTCATTCTTCTAAGTCTCCTCCACACTTTCCTTTGAGTCACACTAACTATTGCAGTCTCCTATGCCCTGAGATTAATACTATGCCTCTTCAAGACTGACAAATTTGGGGATTGCAGTACATTGGACTCCTGTGTCAAGGGGCCCCAGGAAAGTCTCTTTTCCACCTCACCCACATGTGTATATGACCTCTGGTCCCTTGTGGGGGGCTGGACCAGAAGACCCTAGCCCCCTCATCAGTACTTATATTGATCAACTAGCTGAGCCTCTGTTCCAAATGGTCCCAAGTAGAAATTTCCATCATTAAATTCCTCACAGATGGGTTGAATGGAAAGCACTTGTTTAGGCCTCTTTAACACTGGGGGATTAGCAGAAGTTTTCATTGGCCAACCTAACCTTCTATAATGCTGTATTAGGACGTTTGCATCAACTCCATCAATCTCATTTCTCAGTAACCATCTACAAAGCTCTGTCCTGTTTGGGTAACTTATTTACCATTTGCTTCTTCTCATTCTCCTATGAATTACCTTTATGTTTCTTACATATAAAACCTATGTGAGGAAGTTGTGCCAAGAAATACAACATAGATTCTGGGATTATCACTTTGTTTTACAGTAGTAAGGTTACATGGGGTGTCCATGTAAAGGTGCTAACTGAAGAAGTTGAGGGTTCAAACACACCAGGGAATCTATGACAAGATCTGGCTATCTGCTCCAAATCTGCTGCTACTGCTATGTCATAGAGTTGGTTCCAACTCATAACGACCATGTATAGGGTTTCCAAGGAACAACTGGTGAGTGAATCACCAACCTTGTGGTTTGCAGTCCAGTGCTAATCTTACAGTGTCACGCCAGGAGTACTTTAAAATTCCCTTAGTGGCCTCATTCACCCTAAAGAACAAGTGACCAAGAATTGAACAGAATTCTTTAATGTTGTAAAGTTTCTAGGAAGGAAGGCATAGCATCAGGTAGGAAGGGTTAACCACTAAAAGTAAATGTGGTTTATATAGGGTAGGTAGAGTAAGGGTGCAAGGGAGACAGTAGTGAATTTATCTATAAGAAGAAGGTGGTGGGGAGGATTAAGGAAAGATTTTGTAGAGGAGGTGATGTTTCGATTGATTGAGATGTTCTTGAACAGGTATGATAAAGAAGGGTATTGTAAAAAGAATATAGACTGTAAGCACAGGCTAAGAAGAAGGAGTTAAATAGCAAGGTTTATAACTAGTAAGGGTTTAAAAATGGTTGGAACAGAACCAGAAGCTCTGTGGAGAGAGATGAAACTGGGGAGGTTGAGTATCACCTTACTTTTTATTTTATTTTTGTAAATTGTATTTATTTTGATGAAAAAATACACAGGAAAACATATACCAATTAAACAAATTTCACATGTACAATTCAATTACACTGATTACATTCTTAAAGTTATACAAGCATTATTGCTATTCTTTTCCAAATTATTCCAACCCCATGAAAATAAACTTACTCTCCCCTATGTTCTCATCCAAACTTTTGAGCTGTTGACATTTAGGCCACATGGAGATGGTTCTTTAAAAGAGCACAGTGCTCAAAGAGGCCATTTTTTAGTGTGATTTTTATCAGAGTATTGTACATGCTTATGCAATCTCAATGTAAGATCCTGAATATTTCATTTTCATACTTTTATTAAAAGGCCAAACTTAACTCTTCTAAGTTGAAGTCTTCTTCAGCTGGTGAGAAACCAGTAACTTATGTTCCTCAATTTCCCCAAATACAATCCCGTTTTGCTGCTTTGTCTCTAGACACAGAATAGGTGAATTTTAATACATGCATGTATTATCCGTGGGAGAAAGATGAGGCTTTCTACTCCCGTAAAGATTTACACCCTCGGAAACCCTGTACAGGGTCGCTATGGGTCGGAACCTACTCGACGGCACTTAACAACAACAACAACATGTATTATCCCGCTACCTGTTTAGTTCTATTGTTTTGGAGCAGTCCTAAAAATAAAGAACTTAATATCAACTTTAGCAAAAAAAATGTGATGGTGGATTTCTAATAAAAAGTAAAATACGGATCACTGAAGGTTATAGATTATGAATTCGCTTTATCAATATTCAAAGCCTCTACTGACATTTTCAATATCCAAAACCATACCATAATTCACAACAAAAATTTACCATTTGTAAAAAAAAATTTAAAAACCTTGATCTTTTTATCCAGAAACACAAAACTTTTCTCACATAATAATTTTAACTCGCTTATTTAAAAATAATCGTAGGTTATAGCTACTCCATAATTTTTTAACATACTATCGACTGGATGGCACTTAACAATAACATATGTTCAAAGAGGAGCCTGGTGGCACAGCACAGTGGATAACTGATTCGTCAGAGGTTCAAACTCACCGGCTGCTTCCTTGGAGAAGGATATGGTAGTCAGTGTCTGTAAAGATTTACAATCCTGGAAGCCCTGTGGGGCAGTTCTACTCTGTCCTTTATAATTGCTCTGAGTTAGAATCAATTTGATGCCATGCGAAAGAAAGTAGCTATGCCCCAGGCTTCTAAATTATTGCAATTGTTATTTATTACTCAAACTTGTGTATGAATTTGTATAAAACCTACAAGTTTTAAGTATAGTTTTTTTTCAAATTTTCTTCATTAATTTACATTTTCTCTTTGGTTTTAGGCCATTGTCAATAGGATCCATATACAAAGCAAATAAATATATATCTGTATCTATGGCTATATTCAGGAGCTCTGGTAGCATAGTGGTTACGAATAGGGCTGCTAATGTCAGGGCCAGCAGTTCGAAACTACCAGGGGTTCCGCAGGGGGGGAAAAAAAAAAATGAGGCTTTCATCTCCCGTAAAGATTTATAGCCTCGGAAACCCTGTGCAGGGTCGCTATGAGTCAGAACCGACTCCACGGCACATAACAACAGCAACAACATAGCTGTATTCAAGGAGCTCTGATGGCGTAGTGGTTACGAAACGGGCTGCTAATCTCAAGGTCAGCAGTGTGAAACCACCAGAGGTTCCGCGGGAGAAAAATGAGGCTTTCTGCTTCTGGTAAAGATTATAGCCTCGGAAACCTTTTGCAGGGTCGCTATGAGTCGGAACCATCTCCACCGCACATAACCACCAACCAACCACCATATTTATAGTCACTATCCCCAAAAGAAAAACAAAACAAAAATACACACCAGGAAGAATTAAATATGAAGTAGCTTTAGATGGGCTTTGCAAAATTCTTTTCTTTAATTGCGGTAAACATGGAAGTGTAATTAAAATGCTTAGAAATAGGTTCATATTGTTTAGGCATGGCACTCATTGTTTATGCTGTAAATTCATGAAAATTGTGGTTTGAAAGAGCTTGTGTAGTTGTTGACACATGTATTATGTGCTTTTATAAATGTGCATTTTCTTTTTGCAGGGTATGTGGTCATGCTTATATATGTTATAGCATTTGAAATAATAAAATATCAATTTGAAAAGGATTAAGTAATATTGTAGTGATACTCTTCATATTACATCGTATTATGCTGGTGGCACTGCAGGATAAGCACTAGCTTGCTAACACTAGGTGGACAGTTCAAACCCACCAACACTTGTGTAAAACAAAGAAGAGGCTTTCTACTTCCATAAAGATTCACAGCCTTGGAAACCCAATACATGTTGCTATGAGTAGGAATGACTGACTCACCAGTACCTAACACAACAATAGTCTTTATGCAGTTAATAGGTTTCTGAAAGGTGTTGCAGTCGTAAAGTAAAAACAGTTGCATCCACTTATCTGTACAGAGAAAAACAGCAAAATTCTACATGCAAATTGCTTATTTTTCAAACAAACTCAAATTTAAATATTTGTATATTTTCAAGCATATGAAATCTTTTGCCTTCAGCAAAAGAGGGGGAAAAAGGGTTAAATAAAATACATATAAGAATTTCATTTCAACTGCACCAGATTTTGTACAAAAGTGGTACAAGGTAATGTTGACAATATCTTTTCAATAACTGAATGACATCACCTGCAAAGCCCAATGTTTTGAAAATTTATATTTACACCAAGTATATATATATTTTAAACTATTGTTCTGAGGTTTGTGAAAAATAAGCTGAATCTCCAGTTTCCCCCAAAGTATGTCTGGTATATGTGCTAACTTACTGAATTCATCCTTCATGCAATTTCAGTTTATTAAAGAGGTTAAAAATTTATAAAACTCTGATGGGATATGGTTTTAATGCTTCATCACACTACCCATCATTTGCTTTTCAATCTAGATCAGAATGATCTTTCCTACTTCCCTGCAATCACCTACCTGCACAGCTAATATTTTCTGAATGCTCTCTTGAGAGTCTGTCTGGAACTTGGCCAGCCTCATCTGGCTGTAGAGGGCCACCAGTTTGAAGTGCGTCTCCCATTCCTTCTGTATCCTTCTTTGCAGCTGACAGAACTAGAGAAAAGGGGGAGGAGGGCGAGAAACACAAATCAGAGTAGGAGAGGAAATTAATGGCAGTGTTCAAGAAGAATGATGGGGGGAAATATAGAAAGCAGTCAATAGCCCATTCTGCACTGTACGGACCTGACAGGAATTTCTCAGTCTCTTGATTTTTCAGCCCACTCATGTGCACTCACCAGAAACCAGTCACATCTGGCTGCCAGGATGGGGGGTTAATTTTCTCTAAATGCCTCAGCAGTTTTGTTCTAGCTGAGGCAAACTCTGTGACTGCAAAGCTGATGAGTAAAATATTTCTACTTCACCCAGTTTAACTCTAAACCGATAGCCTCGGGACATATTGAACCTCTCTTTTAAAAAAATAATCTTTTGAAGCCTTTTGAATGGCACATCGGGTCAAGTCAAAGTTTAAAATGCAACTTTAAGACTTTGATGGACACCACTGCTTCTTTTCCCTTTTTTTCCCCCTCATAAAGCTTACCATTGCTTGGCAATGTGTGCTTTAGAGCACGACAAAACTAAAGAGAATTAACTTAGCCATCAACTGCTGTGGGAGAACAATAGCAGGGAAGAAATTTCCAGCTAGAACTCCCTATTAATCTACCTCCCTGTGAACATGTGACATGGAAACATCTACGGCACTCAAATACAGCGGATGCAGTGCTTAGAAGTGGCATGTTTAATGCTGGATCTGCACAGAAAAAGAAAGCCTTCTCATTTGAGGCATTCTGTACCATTTAGCAAGTTTAATAAAACAATCAAACAAACACAAGCAATCAAACAAATCACAGTGGAAATTTTTTACATTTGCCCTTGGACATTTAGCATAGCTACACCTTATAGAATTGTTTTAATCTGATATTTTAAAAGGAATAAACTGCAAAAACTGGGAAAAACAATGCTCAAAAAAAAAAAAAATCAAAATGTTTACATATAGTATATGCTGACTACTTAAGTAGTTTATGCTTGTTGTAATGTGGATTATTGTTTATGCTGATTCCTTTTTAGTGTATTTTGCAAAATAAATTAGTAAAAAAATAAAACAAAACAGAACAAAAAACATTTCCTCATTTCAACTGCATTCATTCCATTTATTAATATGGGTGGTGGTTACACAGGAGGGTTAATTCAAAACATTCTTCAGACAGTGCAGGTATGATTTGTGAACTTTTTGTATGCATATTTCAAAATAACAATTTACTTTAAAATTACAGTCTTGATTACTTGGTGCTGCATGTGAATTGTTTATCAGGATTATCTCCATCATCTATGGTATTAAGCAGCAAATATATACATATTGCAATGAACAATGCATATATAGATTCCTTATAGATCCACTCCTCATTCCTCAAGTAACTATCAGGTTAGTTCCCAAAGAACAAGTCAGGATGCAAAAATCAGGCCCAGCAAATTTACATTAACCTTAGTCAGTACAGTGACTTCATACCTTAGAGTTTATTACTGCCAGACTTACATTGATAATGCTCAAAATAGTCCGTTACTTGATTTTCTAGTATTGTTGTAAGTGCATAGTGTCAGTTAACGGAATTGTTGATAGTAAAGAATAGGTGTACTTAGGTCAGTTTACAGAAAATATAAACCTTAACTCTTGGTTATTTTAGGAGGAAAATTTAACTTTGTAAACTATAGACATGCTAACTTAACTATTGAAGTACAGTATTAAGGATTCGTCTCTGAGAATTTCAGGTAATTTAAGATGCTGGATAAAAAATTAATAGGACTTTGAAATTATGTTAATCTTAATTTTTGTTCTGTCATATAAGCCAATTCTGAGAGTCAAAGTGTCAGTCATGATGTATATTTATAAATTGGAAAAAATATTAGTGTATTAGTTATGTTCAAGTTAGATGAAAGTCCAAATTAGAATGGTATATAATAATTTATATAATCACACAGATATATAAGTGTTTGAAATAGAATATACATATCTGGGTAACCACAAGGAAGAAGCAGGACAAGTGTTGTTGTATGGAGGGGACTGCAATCATTGAGCTGAAACAAAGCGTATGATTTATTGAATGTAAACTGATGATTTGCTTTGTAAACCTTCACTCAATTCACACACACACACACACACACACAATCATGGATTGCTAGAAGAACAAACAAATTTGTGTTGGAAGATGAATAGACAGAATGCTCTTTAGAATTTAGGACAGTGAGACTTTGTTTCTCATATTTTGGACATATTATCAGGAGATCTGTCCCTTGAGAAAGACTTCATATTTGCTAAAGTGGAAGGTCAGTGAAAAAGAGAGAGACCCCCAACAGATTGATTGGCACAGTGGTAAGTAGCTAGGGGCTCAAGTACAACAATTGTGAGGATGGTACAGTACGTGCAGTGTTTCATTATATTGTGCATAGGGTCACTATGAGCCAGAACTGTCCCAACTGCACCTTACAGTAACAATAAAGGGTCAGCAATCAAGAGGAAGACCCTTAATAAAAAATAAAATTAACATTAAAAAAATTTTAAAGCTGTATATATTGTATAAGGGGCTATCAAAGACACCAGGGCATGACACACAAGAGTTAATATTGACCCTGTATTATCTGATATATGCCACAGTGGTTTAAATGATCTTAATTAAATTCTGTTAAAGAATTAAATGCATAACAAAGTGATAATTAAAGTGTTATGGTTAGGTGCCATCGAGTCAGTTCCAATTCATGGAGGTTCTGTTCTCCTATGCACAATAGAATGAAACACAACCTGGTCCTGCATCATCCTCAAAATGGTTGTCAGGTGTGAGACTCTTGCTGCTTCCTGGGTGTCAATCCATCTCATTCGGAGTGGGGGGGGGTGTCATTTTTTCGTTGACCCTTCACTTAGCCAAGTATGGTCCTTCTCCAGGATCCAGGAACTGGTCCCTCCTGACGATATTTCAGCCTTGCTTCTAATGTTATTCAAATAGATGCATTTGTTCTTCTGGCATCCATGGTACTATCAATATTCTTCACCAATGCCATAATTCAAGTGCATCAAATTCTGTGGTTTTCCTTATTCATTGTCCAATTTTCACATGTATATAGGGTGATTGAAACTACCATGGCTTTAGTCAGTCCTCAAACTGACCTCTCTGCTCTTAAACGCTTTGATAAGGCCAATGGCAGCACATTTGCCTAATGCAATATGTCTTTCCTTTCTTTACTGTTGTTTCCATAAATGTTGGTTGTAGATCCAAATACAATGCAGTTTTGTTTTTTTTGTTTTTTTACAATTTCAGCGTTATCTACATTTATTATTATATCATTTATTGCTCCAGTTGTGAGCAATCCATACTGAAGACTATAGTTTTTGATCTTCACCAATAAGTGTTTCAAGTCCTTTTCACTTCCAACAATCAGGGATGTGTCATCTGTATATCGCAGGTTGTTAATAAGCCTTTCTTCACTCGTGATGTTACCATATTCTTCTCCATGTAATCCAGTTTCTTGGATTATTTGCTCAGCATACAGATTGAACAATTGTGAAGATAAGATACAACCCTGGCAAACACATTTCATGGTTTTAAACCATTCAGTATCCTTTTGTTCTTTTCAAACAACTGCCTTTTGTTTTATGTGTAGGTTCCTCATGAGCACAATGAAGTGTTCTTGAATACTCATTCTTCGCAATGCTATCCATGGTTTGTTATGATCCACATAGTTGAATGCCTTTGCATAGTCAATAAAGCACAAGTAAACATTTTTCTGGTACTCTTTGCTTTTAGCCAAGTTCCATCTGCTGTCAGGAATGATAACCCTCATTCCCATTCTTCTTCTGCATCCTGCTTGACTTTCTGGAAATTACTTGTTGGTATACTGCTGCATTCGGTTTTTGAATTATCTTCAGCAAAAATTTACTGGCATGTGATATTAATGATATTATTCTATGACTTACTCATTCTGTTGGGTCATCAATTTTTGGGATGGGCACAAATTTCTTGGTATAGATGAGTGAGCACCTCCAGGACTGCATCAGTTATTTTAAACACTTTAATTTGCATTCTATCAATACCATGTTTAAATTAAATAGCTGTCAATTATTGTGCACATGACTCATTTGTAAAGCTAGTTTATACTTAGATTACATTCAGTCTGGGCTTGTTGAGGTAGGTTATCTTTTTAACTCCAAGGGAAAGTTGAGAAAACTAGAAATTAAGAGGTTAACTTCTTTTAATTTATATAGATCTGTCTGATTTAAAGTTCATATTCTTAACCATAATTTCATAATACTGATTTGATTCTAGTGACTTTTCTCTTTTTCGCTCTGATATTTTACCAGTCACTTCTGGATCAAGATTGGCTTTAAGGACTTCTTAGAAATACCCAAGGGTTCTGTAGATTATGGTCACAGAGCTTCCTGAGAAGTAGAATGCAATGCAAAATGAATGTCTGTTTATCCTTGTTAAGTTTTGGTAAGAAATACATGATTAGATATTATCCATTTATGCTTCAAAATTATTGTCAGCTCCATAGGCAAATTGGAAATTTCAATATAAAAGCAAATGGAAACCTATTTAGTACAGAAACTAAATAATAGATAATCAGATAATAAAAGCTCATAGTAATAAATCAGAAACAACTGATTTAAAAATAATGGCTGTGGGATATACTTTTAAAAGTCTCATTTCATGATATACATCTCAGTGAAATCTTGTTAGCAAAATGCTACTTTTAGCTTTTTGAAAATTATTCCCATTTCAATGCAATGGTTATTTGGCATTTACTTGGCTCTCAGGAGATCCAATTTGTCCAAAATCCTAGGACACTCAGAAATACTTCATGAACATATATTTATCTGCCAATGTAACTAACAAATTAATACTATGGTTAGAGAATATAGATGTCATTTTTAAGACTATTTTACACCTGATGCCACCCATGGTATTTTCAATAGCTTCATACATTTGGGAAAACTAGACAATGAATAAGGAAAACTGAAGAACTGATGCCTTTTAGTTATGGTGTTGGTAAAAAAAAAAAATATTGAATACACCCTGGAGTGCAAGAAGAACAAACAAATCTGACTTGGAAGAAGTACAGCTAGAAAACTCCTTAGAAGGAAGAATGGTGAGACTTCTTCTCACATACTTTGGACACGCTATCAAGAGGGACAAGCCCCTAGAAAAAGACATCTTGTTGGGTAAAGTAGAAAGTCAGTGGAAAGGAGGAAGACCCTCAACAAGATAGATTGACACAGTGACTGAAACAAAGAAATCAAGCATAGGAATAGTTGTGAGGATGGCATGGACTGGACATGTTTTATTCTATCCACAATGCTGTCCACAAATATAACACAAGACAAGTAATCCGACGATGAGTTTTAGAGGAATTCCTTAAGTTAAGGCGATTTTTACAAGCAAGAGCTCTTCAACAGGTGTAATCCATGTTGGATTACTGACTAAGAAAGGTGCTTATTTACTAAATCTACTGTGAAAATTTTCACATTTTTTCACATCAAAGATTTTGCTTCTTTCTAGGTATGGCTAGCATCTGTCTTTCTCTCAACCCCACACCAACTTCCTATAGAATTAAACCTTCTTTTCAAACTTATACTCCATGACAGGGATGGAGTGCCCAGTAACCAAAATAAGTACAGACTTACCTGTGTTTACTAATCTGTAGTGAAAAATCAATATGGTGAAAAACATGCAAATCTGTTCACTACACACTAGTAAGTAAGCACAAGTAAACTCAGGCTTACCTTACTGTTGAGTAATCTACCTCAGTGCTGGGGTACTGAAAAGAGTTCTTAAAGAGAGAACCAGCATCCAATAAAAGTCTCTGTCTCTCATACACACATACATACATTAAAGACAAGAAAATGATCAACAGTAATATACAATATAAAGTATTTAAAATACTTTAAGTAGTGTTTGATTTAATCTGGGAATTGTCTACAGTTACAATTATTTTAAGAAAGTGATTGTAATAGTAAAATTCTAATTGTGAGGTCCCAAGTCGTGGTGTGGCACTGTGGGTTAATGCGCCAGACTGCAAAGCCATTTGAACTGCAAGGTTGGTGGTTCAAGCTCACCAGCTGCTCCTCAGAAACCCTATACAGGGTCGCTATGGGTCGGAACTGACTCAACGGCACTTAACAGCAACAGCAAGTGACAATAGTCATTCAATATGTATTAAAAATAAATTCAGCTAAAGTGAATTGTTAAATTTATAGTGGGAAAAATGAAGATGTGAATTAGAATAATTACTAATTAATGAGCATAGGGAAAATAAATCAAGTAAGTGGGGAGTAGGGAAGAGAGAGAGAGAGAGAATATCTAATAAGAAAGCTAAAGAAAGAGACCTAAGTTGTGAATGGCAAAGTCCTTCAGGTGAAACAGAATTTAGATTGGAAAACAAAAACCACTGGAATGTTTTTGATCTCTTGAACCTTAACTAACCCAGAGTTTCTGGAATGAAACACATCAATGATTACATTCTTGAAATGTAATCACGCATCTCTTAAATGATGACATTCCTGCCTGCCCTTTCAGAATTTTAGGAAGGTGAGGTAGGAGGAGGAAGGAAATAGAAAAGAAAAAAAAAAAGACAGTGATGAACATAAAGGTATTAGATGGAAGAGCAGCACTGCCATGTCATAGGACTTGACATGCATTTGAAAGTAAGAATAGAGAGTTATTTCAAACTCATCCAGAGGTGCCTAAGAAAATAAGTCTATCAATCTACTTCTAGGAGCTCACAGCCTTGAAAATCCTATGGAGCAATTTTACTCTGCACACATGGGGTTAACATGAGTTGGAATTTACTGGACAACAACTAGCAACAACAACAACAACACAACAAATGTACTGTTACTCTGATAGCATAGTGGTTATGAATCGGGCTGCTAACTACAAGGTCGGCAGTTCGAAACTACCAAGGGTTCCATAGGAGAAAGAGGAGGCGTTCTACTCCCATAAAGATTTACAGCCTTGGAAACCCTGTGCAGGGTCATTCTGAGTTGGAACCGACTCCACGGTACTTAACAACAACTCAGTCCCAAACCAACATTACAAGACTTTTGAAGAGAATGGATTTACCTTCATACAAGAATAAGGATGTGTACATTAAGGAGAAGTATATTAGAACAGGAAAGTTGTTCATTTGCAACAATCTTTAATTTCATTGTCTTCAATTTGGATATTATTATTTGCCATCACGTTGGTTCTAACTCATGATGAACCCATGTATAATACAATGAAAGACTGTCCAGTCTCAATATTATATGTGAAAGTAGAAATTAGACTATTGTGCTGCATGAGAAAAGATGAATCAGGAAAGTGTTGGTGTATAATTATGATGTAAAATGGTTTATATTATTAATATTATATATTACATATCAATATAATCATGGATTTCCATTTATATTATTTTATTATTGTTGTAAATATAAAATTACTCTTATAAACATAAAAATATCACAATACACTAAGAATAAAATAACAATATTTGATATTAAAACTACAGCTCTCAAAGAGTTTAGAGCTTTTGTTGTTGTTGTTAGGTGCCATCTGGTCAGTATCAACTCATAGTAACCCTATGTACAACAGAATGAAACATTGTCCGGTCCTGGGCTAACCTCACAATTGTTGCCACACTTGAGCCCACTGTTGCTGCCATTTTGCCAATCCATCTTGCTGGGTGCGTTCCTTTTTTTCTCTGGCCCCCCACCTTACCAAATATGATATCCATTTCCAGTGACTGTTCCCTCCTGACAACATGTCTGAAGTATGAGAGATGAAGTCTGGCCATCCTGGCCTCAAGGAGCAATCTGGCTGCACTTCTTTCAAAACAGATCTGTTGGTTCTTTTGGCAGCCCATGGTACTTCAATATTCTCCTCCAACACCATAAGTCATATGAATCAATTCTTCAATGAGCTTCCTTATTCACTGTCCAACTTCTGCATGCATATGAGGTTACTGAAAATACAATGGCTTGGGTCAAGCGCACCTTAGTCCTCAAGCTGATATTTTTGCTCTTGAGCACTTTAAAAAGATCCTGTGCAGCAGATTTGCCTAATGCAATACGTCGTTTGATTTATTGACTGCTGCTTCCATGAGTGTTGATAGTTGATCCAAGAAGAATGAAGTCCTTGACAACTTCAATATTTTTTTTCCATTGATAAGAATGTTTATTAGTTCAGTTGTGAGGATTTTGGTTTTCTTTACACTGAGATACAATCCATACCAAAGGCTGTGGTCTTTGTTCTTCATCAGACAGTATTTAAAGTCCTCTTCACTTTCAGAAAGCAAGGTTGTATCATCTGTATATCACAGATTGTTAATGAGTTTTCCTCCATACCTGATGCCATGTTTTTCTTCATACTATCCAGCTTCTCAGATTATTTGCTCAACATACATGTTGAATAAATATGGTGAAAGAATATAATCCTGTCACACACCTTTCTTAATTTTAAATTATTCAGTGTTCCCACGTCTGTTTGAATAACTGCCTCTTGGTCTATGTACAGGTTCCTCATGAGCACAGTTAAGTGTTCTGGAATACTCATACTTTGCAATGTTGTCCATAGCTTGTCTTGATCCACACATCGAAGGCCTTTGCATAGTCAGTAAAGCACAGGTAAACATCTTTCTGGTACTCTCTGCTTTCAGTCAAGATCCATCTGACATCAGTAATTATATCCTTCATTCCACATCCTCTTCTGAATAGGCTTGAGCCTTTGGAAGTTCTCTGTTAATGTATGCTTGTAGCCATTTCTGTATTACCTTTAGTAAAATTTTACTCACATGGGATTATCAAAGAGATTTTCCTATGATTTCCACATTCTGTTGGGTCATCTTTCTTTGGAATGGGCACAAATACAGATCTCTTCCAATCAGTTGGCCAGAAGTTGTCTTCCAAATTTCTTACCACAGATAAGTGAGCGCCTCCAGTGCTGCCTTATTTAGTGGAAAGATTTCAACTTGTGTTCCATCAATTGTCGGTGCCATGTTCTTTGCCAATTCCTTCAATACATGCCTTGAACTTCTTCCTTCAGTATCATTGACTTTTGATCATATGCTACCACTGGAAACAGTTGAACATCAACCATTTCCTTTTGGTACAGTGACATGTGTATTCCCTCCATCTTCTTTTGATGCTTTCTGCAACATTCAGTAATTTGCCCAGAGAAGCCTTCAGTAACAAAAGCCGAGGCTTGAATTTTTATTTAAGTTCCCTCAGCTTGAGAAATGTTGAGCATGTTCTTCCCTTTTGGTTTTCTAACTCCAGATCTTTGCATATTTCTTTGGAATATTTGACTTAGTCTTTTCGAGCTGACTTTTGAAATTTTCTGTTCAGCTTTTGTACCACATCATTTCTTCCATTTGCTTTAGCATCTCTATGCTGGAGAGCAAATTTCAGAGTCTCTTCTGACATCCATTTTGGTCTTTTCCTTCTTTCTTAACTTCTTAATGACTTTTTGCTTTTTTCCTGTATGATGTCCTTGATGTTTAGTGTTTAATGTATCAAATCTTTTCTTCAGATGATCTCTAAATTCAGGTGGGATATACTCAAGGTCATCTTTTGCCTCTCATGGAATTATTTTCATTTTCTTCATCTTCAGTCTGAATTTGCTTATGAGCAATTGATGGTCTGTTCCACAATCTGCCCCTGGTCTTGTTTTGGCTGATGATATGGAGTTTTTCCACTGTCTCTTTCCACAGATATAGTTAATTTGATTTCTGTGTATCCTATCTGGTGAGTTCCATGTGTGTATAGCTGTATCTCATGCTGTTTAAAAAAAGCTATTTGAAGTAAACAAATCATTGGTTTTGCCGAATTAAAAATGAATCAGTACAACAAACTGACAGATGAGTGGAATTAGAGCTACCCATAACCAATATTATTAACACCAAATATTTTCATACACCATTCCCATGTTCTCAGCATTGAAATTACAGATATCTAGGCACATCCTTCCCAGGTGTATTCCAGAGTCAGGTTGGATCATCCAACTGTTCCATTTACACTGGAACTAAAAAGACCCAGCAATCAAGCAAAGCCATGGTTATCCAGTCCAACATGGATGTTTGGGACACGTAGAGAAGGTACGCTATTGAGTTGATGTGTCTTTGTTACTCACTGTCAGAAGAGAAACATTACTCATATGTATTTTTAATAATTTGAGGACACATTTTTAAAAACATGTCCTCAAATTATTTGGTAATTCTTCAAGAGATGAAGCCAAATGAAGGTGGACTAGACTGAGTGATTAGCTTTGAAAGACTAGACCAGGTCATCAGTTGTATAGTATGTCACATCCACAGGGGTGGTGGGAACTCTAAATTCTGTCTGGACTTCTTTCTTCCCCTTTTTAGATCATTTGATCTGGAGGAAGCCAGCTCTCATGTCATGCAAGCAGCTCTATGGAGACGCTCATGTGGTGCGGAATGGAAGCTTTTTTGCCAACAGTTCCATGAGGGAACTTGGAAGCAGATGCTCCAGGCCCCTTACATGACTTACACCCTGGTCAAAGTTTTTACTGGGCTCTTTTGAACCACCCTGAGCAGTCACGAGATTATTGATCTAGAGAAACTTTGAAGTAAAAAAATTAAAAAAATTGTTTTTGGTTTAAACTTCTAAATTTGGGAACAATTTGTAATAGCTAATACCATAAATTCTCATTTATTTTTCTCTCCTCTGTCTCTGCCTATCAGTGACATAATCTACTGTTAATGTTTTCTTCATGAAAAGTAAAAGTGCTCTTCTAATCCACTGTTTAATTTAAGACAGAAACTGAGATCCACTGATTAGCAGTGCAGTGTTGATGAACAAATAGTTATTGATTGATGGAATACAGTCTATAATACCGAGGAAGCCAAATTTAAATTGAAGAGAGTGCAAAACAATGACAATTAAGTTGTTACAAAAATTCAAGAATAATTTTCAGAGTCGGAACCCACTTGCTGGCACTTAACAACCACAACAACAATTATTTCACACAGTACATTTATATATTAGAAAAAAAAGTAGTTATCCTAATATGCATTAAAAGAGTTTGATATAAGTCAACACTTAGTTAAGATGAAAAAATTATCTTGGCACAATAGGAACAGGGACAGATATAAACTCCTTTAATCTAATAGTGGTGGTGGTGTGCCGTGGAGTTGGTCCTGACTCAATGATCCTGTATAGGGTTTCTGAGGTTGTAAATCTTTACTGAAGCAGAAAGTCTCATGTATGTTCTACAGAGCATCTCGTGGACTCGAACAGCTGACCTTGTGGTTAGCAACCCAATGCTTAGCCTACTACACACCAGGGGTCCCTTTTAACCTGATGTTGTTGTTGTTGTTGTGTGCCATGGAGTCAGTTCTGACTCTGCGAACCTGTACAGGGTTTCTGAAGCTGTAAATCTTTATGAGAGCAGAAAGCCTCATCTTTTCCCGTGGAACAGCTGGTAGTTTCGAACTGCTGACTGTGAGATTAGCAGTCCAATTCTTAACCACTACGCTACCAGAGCTCCTTATTTTTTGTTGTTGTGAATTTCCGTCGAGTCGATTCCAACCCATAGCGACCCTGTATAGGGTCAAGGAGCAGCTGATGAGCTTGAACCACTGACTTTGCAGTTCAAAGGACTTTGCAGTCTGACGGATTAGTCCACAGAGCCAAACGAGAGCTCCTTTTAAGAGGGCATAAACCAAAAATTTTCTGTAAATAGCATAACAAATAGAGACACTTTAAGAAATTGCCATGAATGTCAGTAAAAATAAAATAGAGATACCAGGAATAAATCTATTTATAATTATACTGCAGATATTAAAAATTAAAGTAAAAAGAAAAAATAGAGGTAAAAGAATTAGAAAGAATGTCTACATGAAAAATTCAAGAAACTCTACAAACCAACAATTAAAAGAAATGAGGGTTTAAGAATGTGACTACTTGTAGGATAAGCATGAAAATAATAGCACTTTTTTAAGTCAATAAATTTTAGGTTTAAGTCCCTTAAAGAATAAGCAAGATATTAATAATAAGAAAGTTTAAAAAATTTTATTGAAACATATTAATAACTGAGTAAATCAAGAGATAAATGTGTTCATATATGCAGAAAGAGTATAATCATTCTTGTTAAGTGCTGTCGAACTGTTTTCCACTCATAGCGACTCTGTATGTTTCCAAGGAGCTCTGGTGGTTTTGAACTGCCGACCTTGTGGTTCACAGTTCAGTGCTGATCCTACAGCGCCACACTAGTAGTTCATGGGGAGAGAGTAGAATAGAGATGCCAATTTTCTCCATACTTGTCAAAAGTCTCATAACGTCACAAAACTTGATCTAAGATTTATATGGAAGTACTATGTGCTGGCGTAGCTAAAACAATTGTGAAATAGAAAAACAAGATTGAAGTACTTGCCATGAAATACATAAAATATATTTTAAAGCTTTTAGAATAACTACATGATTGTAGTCAAAATGGAAAAACAGATCATTTGATCAGAAAAGAGACCTATGTAACAGACACATGCACACAAAACATAGAGATCTGAAAATGTGAGAGATAGCATTACAAATAAGTGAGGAAAAGGATAATATATGTGACTATGCCAATGGAAAATAAAGTAAAATTATACCCCTAGCTTACGACCAACATGAAAACAAAAGCAGGATATATTAAAATGGAAAAACAAAAAATATTTTAAAATGTGGCAGAACAGCTTTATGACCTTAAGGTATGAAACCATTTTTAAGCAAAACATTAAGAGAATAAATTCTAATAGAAAGAATGAAATTAAAAAAAATTAATTTAAACAGAATTAGAAGACAAGCCATAGATTTAGAAACCTCCACAACACAGCTGACAGTGATTGATTTCTTTAACATTTCAAGCATCCCTATAGATCAATAAGAAAAATATAAACAATGGACCAGAAAAATGAGCAAATGATAGAAATAGGCAATTGACAGAAAAGAAAAGCTATCTGGTCCATAAACATTTGAAAAGATAGTCTATATCAATGTTAAGGCAAAAATAAACACATTCACACTTATCAGATGGCAAATATATGCAAAGTGTAAAAGTGGCACAAAGATTTTGATCATTGGATATAGAGGTTAGGAGTCCCTGGGTGGTGCAAGTTGTTAGTGCTAGACTAGTAACTGAAAAGTTCGCATTCCAAATTACCCAGGGATGTTTCAGATGTAAAGTCTGATTACCTACTTCTGAACGATCAGTCTTGAAAACAACACGGAGCAGTTCTACTCTCTATAAATGCCATTACCATGACTCAGAATGGACTTGATGATAACTAACAATACTGAACTTGAAAATGTACTTATCTATATATTGTAAACTAAGGAGCTCTGGTAGCGTAGTGGTTACGAATCGGGCTGCGAACCTTAAGGTCAGCGGTTCGAAACTACCAGCCGCTCCGCGGGAGAAAGATGAGGCGTTCTACTCCCGTAAAGATTTACACCCTCGGAAACCCTGTACAGGGTCGCTATGGGTCGGAACCGACTCGACGGCACTTAACAACAACAACAACATATATTGTAAACTAGTGTTTCTCAAAATGTGGTTCCCAGGACAGCCTATTAAGTATCACCTCAGAACTTGTTAGAAATCCAGGGACATAGCAACATGAGTTTTAAAATTGCGAGTAATCTGTGGGATACTAGAAAATAAAAAGTGATACTTTGCAGCTTTAATTGATTCCTACAAGTTGTTGGTATTAGATGTTGAGTTGTTTCCACCTCGTAACAACCCTAGGGATAAGTACATAGAATGAAGCAGTGCTGGGTCCCGTGCCTTCTTCAATCACTATTGTTTAAGCTCATCATTGCATCCACTGTCAAAATACTAATGGTGTTAACAACATGAATGGGAATGATAATCACCAAAAAATACTAACGGTTAACTCTGAAGAAGAAGGAATACTTGAATGAGGAAGGCAAAGAATTCTGAGCATATTAACAACTATACTGCTTTATGTATCCAAAGCAAATATGACAAGATATAAAGATTTACAAAGTTGGAAAAAAAGTAAACAGAAGTTTACTTCTGTTTTTACTTACTTATAATTTACATGTTGTTGTTACATACTATCGAGTCAGTTCTGACTCATAGTGACCTTTACAGGGTTTCCGAGGAACAGCTGGTGGGTTTGAACTGCTCACCTTGTGGTTGCAATTCAGTGCTGATCTTACAGTGTGACAACTTTGTAATTTACTGTAAGTTTAAATGTTTCATTAAAACAAACAAACAAACAAACAAAAAACCTTAGAGAACTGATAGCTCTAAGAGAAAGACAGCTTCCATATTTTGTGGTTTGTTGTTGTTGTTAAGTGAGGTAAAGTCAGTACCAACTCAGCGACTCTATGTAGGGTTTCCGAGGACCAGATGGTGGGTTTGAACCACTAACCTTGTGGTTCAAACTGACCTTGTGGTCCAGTGCTTATCCTACAGTGTCCAGAAATCCAGATATATTTTTGTGGTATTTTATATCTACGTACGTTTAAAGCCATTTGAACTGCAAGATCGTGGTTCAAACTCACCAGCTGCTCCTCAGAAACCCTATACAGGGTCGCTATTGGCCGGAACCAACTCAACCACACATAACAACAAATGTTTAGAGAATTTATTATAATCTGTTATCTTTAACCTGCTCAGAGAACAGAGTGTCTTTATAACATATTATATCAGGTGTCCACTGAACATTATATTGCCAATAGCAAAAGAAATGTCCAAAATATTGAAAGAGTTTGATATTAATAAGTTAAGAACTACAATTTCTATTGAATGGCTTAAAATGTTGGTATCCCCCCACAAATGCTTCATCACACAATTAATAAAATTGTTGGGTAGTGTTGTGTGTTGTCAGGTTGGTTCCACCTCATAAAGAACCTGTATAGTGTTTCTGAGAATAACTGGTGGGTTTCAGCTGCCAACTTTGGGGTTAACAGTCCAGTGCTTATCCTATTGTTGTTGTTAAGTGCCTTCGAGTCGGTTCCGACCCATAGCGACCCTGTACAGGGTTTCTGAGGGTGTAAATCCTTACGGGAGTAGAAAGCCTCATCTTTCTCCCGCGGAGCAGCTGGTAGTTTCGACCTCTGACCCTTAGGTTCGCAGCCCGATTCGTAACCACTACGCTACCAGAGCTCCTTGCCACACAAATTGGATAGCCACATTATAATCCATACCACACTAGATTGAAGATTGGCATGTTCAGCATATACACATTTCCATGAGAATTTTAATTTGCTTGAGATTCATTGAAAGCTTGGGATTCATCAATTAGTGAGAGATTGCAAATATGTAAACTGATTAATAGAGCTTTGGAGAAATTGTTTAGGATCTGAAATTTAGTCCTTAGATTACAATTTGTTCTGTGTTTGTCATTTAAATTTTCTCACATTTTCAAATCATAACACCAAATTCCTAATAAGAATCATGGCAACAACATTGTTACATAGAGTATGTGAGTATAATAAAAAACATTTTGGTAAGTCAAAGTTTTAAAAGGAACCATGGAGCTGAGCTATAAAAAGTATGTTAATCTAAATGAATGGAATTTTTTTTGCTTCTACATAGCATGCTGCTGCTTTAAAATAATAGACTTGTGCACTTTTTTCTGAATAATTTTTTTCCTAATAAATTTCATTCTCTGTGTATTATAGAACATAAATATCACTGCATATATGCATAAGATAAAATTAAATCATCGTTAGAGACATATGGTGCCAAAAATTAAGTCCCCATAGCACATAATTTAACTGGCTTTTGCAATTTAAGAACCCTGGAAAAAAAGAAAGGAAACATCTCAAGGAAATGAGAAGTGTCCTTGTAATGAATTTCTGTTTATAAGAATCAGACATTTAAATAAAAAGACAACAGTCTTTTTAATTAAAATACAAATAGCATATGTATAGTTATCTGGAAATGAACTATAAATTGTTTTGCCAGCAAACAAAGACTAGTCAATACTAAAAACACTGTAGCCCCTTAGAATACAAAACTCCTTAATAAAATTGGCAAGGTAGGTAGCTTACTCAAAGGTCTTTATCTACAAATAACGATTTGACCACATTATAGGACTAATGGAAACATAGCAGGTGAAAGATTTGATTATATAGGATGTTTTTCACAGTAACTACTTTTTGGAGTTAAAAAAATATGTATAAAACTGAACAGTAGTTTACACCAGCATATACTTTTTTTCTGACTACAACACACACAAAAAAATCATTAAATACAAAAATCAAAGAGGAAATTAGCAGAATTGCTGCAATAAACAACCTTCATCAATACAATAACATACAAAACAAAAATGAGAGGTGTGGAGCAATTCCACATTCCTGAAGCAAAAATCACCTCCTAATATTTTGGGATGGGAATGGGAATGAACCAGTAGGTAGTGGTGATAATGTCTGACAATTCTTGGAGGGTATAGGAGGGTACAGAAAAATCTGTGTATGCATGGATTAACTCATCAGAGCTTTCAGAAAAATTGAAATTTCATCTGATATTATCACTTGTGAGCTTATAAATCTCACAGTTGAGAAGTCTGCAACCTAAGAGTAGGTAGATTATGAAGAATATTTACTTTGGGAGAAAAATAAAACAGTTCAGACAATCTTGTTGTATTTTCTATCTATGAACACAGTCAAACAAATGTGCCAACTGTAGAAGCTGCTTTAAGAAAGAATTAAACATATTTGATAAATGCAAGAACAACATGTGTATTCTGCAGATTTGCATTTGTTCCTTAGGTAATCCAATTTAAATCATATTTAAGGCTGTGACAAAATATGATAAAGCCTGCCTAAGAAGCAACAACAGCAGTATTTTCAAATAGGAATATATATATATATATATTTTAGATAGAAGAGAGATAGATAATAGAAACAGATGCATTCATTTATTTATACTAGAATCTTAAAATATTGATTTTAATTTCTGACCTGCTTGTTATAAGATTTCACATACAGAGAGCATACCAGCTTTCTCAATTGTTGACAGATAAATAAAACTGATAAGCAAAGATATGCGCATGCCATTGTAATCCAATAGGAAGTGCAGTACCCAGGCAAACCGCATTAGCCTTATCAGCTGTGTTTATGGTAATAGCCCAGACAATGGCAATTACAAACTACCCCACAGATTTTTGGCTCACAGGAATGACAGATAGACAAAATCCAGCGGAGACTGATCTTTATACCATCAAACTACACATGTACAACATACTAATCTCAGAAGGACTGAATTATTTCCTTGTTATCAAATCTGTTCCTAGACTGATGTTAAAGATCACAAAGCTCATACCTAGAAATATCTGTTGCTGTTGTTAAGTGCCGTTGAGTTGGTTCTGACCCATAGCGACCCTGCATAGGGTTTCCGAGGAGCAGCTGGTGAGCTTGAACCCCTGACCTTGCAGTTCAAATGGTTTTGCAGTCTGGAGCATTAACCCATAGCACCACACCAGGACCCCTGGTGCAATTAAGAAATCTTAGGCATATTAAAGCAACAACAACAACAAAAACCCACATACATGTCCAAACCTGGAGCTGGCTTTAAAGAAAATTAATAAATAATCACTTATTACTCTATCTATATAAAGAAACATTAGAAAGATTCTTAATTTAGACCTCTGCTAATGCATAAAAATCTGAAAGCATAAGATTAAAAAAAAATTTGGCCCATGACAGACACTACTAAGATAAAGTCTGTTCTTTTATATGCATTTTGTTGCTGTTAACTGCTATCAAGTCGATTCTGAATCACAGTGACCCTGTATTGGCTTTCTGAGGCTTGCAAATCTTTGAGGGAGTAGAAAGTCTCATTTTTCTCCTGCTGAAGGACCTTGTGAGCTTGAACTGCCAACATTGTGGTTTGTAATGTGATAATTACAGAATCTAACATTTGGAAATATTGAATAGCAATAGCAAAATGCTGCAAAACTCACACTTAGTAGTAGTATCACATTTACCTCATTCTAGAATAAAAGCTGCTATATTTTGATGGCTGTATTTGCTTAAGAAAAAAACAAAGCTAATAGTTTAGAAACTTTGTTTACTTAAAGGACTAAATTACACATATAAATTACATGGAGTTCAAAAATAAATAATTTTCTTATAAAAGCATTGTTTTCTGTGATGTTATGAATAAAACAATTTTGTAAATGTATAATAGAAATTATCCTCACAAGAAACACTTAACATTGCTCAAATAATTAAGTGTTAAAAAATAAATTTTAAATCATTTGAAACTGGAATTCTTTTACAGATGAGCATATGATTCTTAAGGTATCCACTTCCTTGCCTGATTGCCAGTCATTTACTCAAGAATTGTTAAGTTCCTTGACTTTAAAATATAGCCAACTAAAAACCCTAAGCTGGTTTATTATTATTATTTATTTTTTGAGTGTTTATTCATGACTATCTACAATATATCTTTGCAGTTTCCTGAGACCCACTTGTATCAATGCAAAGGAATACTTGAAAAAAATCAATTACCTAAAATTAATTCACAATAAAAACATTATATAAAAGATAATTAATTATAGAGTTCATTGGTTTATTCCAAAGTTTCAAGAAGGTAAAATATATTTATATTTTAAAGACATAAATATTTTTATTATAAATCGTTGTTAAGTGCCATGGAATCTGTTCCGACTCAGAGTGACCTTTTTATAAGGTTTATGAGGAGCGACCTGTGGATTTTAACTGCTAAACCTTGTGGCCAGCCTTAAAATTCCTCCATAATGTTGTTGTTGTTGTTAAGTGTCTTCAAGTTGATTCAGACTCATAGTGACCCTTTTTAGGGTTTCCAAGGAGTGACTGGTGAGTTTGATCCGCTGACCTGGCAAGTCATCCGACCATTTAGTCCAGTGCTTATTGTACAGTGCCACACCAGCCACAGACAAACATACATATTTCTGAAATTGTTTACTTTTAACTATTTGTAAAAATATAGTTTCAGGTGGAAAGAAAATTTGTGGGTATATGCATGCAATAGGGAAGAACTTGAGAGCAGAAAGAAAATGGTCTACAGTTACATTAACGGTCAGAAAGTATGAGCTACATTTAGAATGTAAAAGTTTTATGACATTATTCTTATTTTGGCTTTTTGATACTTATCTAGAATCATTCTGGGGCTACCAGGATTAAAACACATGAAAAAGAAATGTCAAATTACCATGTATGTCAAAAATTTACTAATCCATTTGTTGGTTTGAGACAAAGTACATAATTGAATGTAAGTTCCAAAAATATTAACAAAGAAATATAATTATAAAACAATGACTTGTGAATATAAATCACTAATCCCTATTTTTTCAGGATATGTTATGAAACAAATTTCAGGGCAGTCAAGGAATTTGAAAAAAAAACAACAGTGGTGGCAATGTTTAATGCAAATGGAATGATATTAACTCATATTAAGTAAACAATAGCTACATGCCCTACTTTGCAGTGTCTGTAATAATATTGGAGTATTTGAAATTTCAAGAAAACCTAGGAAGGTACTAGCATACCGTATGCTTTTGGGTGATACAGTCTCATCTGAGCCTTAATTGCCTCCTTTAAGAAACTAGTGTCATGTCATGATACTAAACTAGGTTGTCAGAGGATGTATGTCCATTTGGCATTCCCAGTTCTTCCAGACAAACTGAAAGTCTCTTGTCTTTTCTTCCTTCATATCTCCATCTTCTTTCATTCTTCAACTCCAACCACTATCACTCCACTGAAATGACTTTAGCAAAGATCACCTGCAGTGTCTAACATAGAGCTTTTTTTTTTTTTTTTTTTCTTAAAAATGTTTTTGGTTGAATTCTTGGTTTCCCACTATTGCTTCCAGACTACTTTTATGGTCTACTTTGCTGACCACAAAAACAAACAAACAAATAAAACATACACACACACACAAAAGTTGCAAATAGACTCTAGCTCATGGTAATATCATGTGTGTCAGAGTAAAACTATGCTTCTTAGGATTTTCAATATATGATTTTTCAAAAGTAGATCGCCAGACGTTTGTTCGGGGGTGATCCTGTTGTTGTTGTTGTTAAGTGCCATCGAGTCGGGTCCGACCCATAGCGACCCTGTACAGGGTTTCCGAGGGTGTAAATCTTTACGGGAGTAGAAAGCCTCATCTTTCTCCCACGGAGCGGCTGGTAGTTTCGAACCGCTGACCTTAAGGTTCACAGCCCGATTCGTAACCGCTACGCTACCAGAGCTCCTAGGTGGACTCAAATTTCTAAACTTCTTAGCAGTCAAGCATGTTAATTGTTTGCACCACCAAAGGACTCTATCACTAAACATGTTGTTAGTTGCTGTCAAGTTGATTCCAACTAAAGAAAATTCTTGATATCTTGTTCTGTTGTTCTGTTCAAATGACTGCCTCTTTATATTCTGTCAAATCCTGAAGAATTTAATTTGCCAATGCCTTCAGTGCACCTTTGACTTCTTACTTTACTACCTTTGTTCCTTAGTCATATGCTATGTTGTTGTTGTTAGGTGCCATCAAGTTGGTACCCACCCATAGCAAACTTATGCACAGCAGAACAAAACACTGCCCGATCCTGGGCCAACCTCACTATTGTTGCCACGCTTAGTCCATCGATGCTGCCACTTGGCCAATCCATCTCGCTGGGGGTCTTCCTCTTTTTCTCTGACCCTCCACCTTATCAAACATGATATCTTTCTCCAGTGACTGGTCACTCCTGACATCATGTCCAAAGTATGAGAGATGAAATTTGGCCATCTTGGCCTCTAAGGAGCACTCTGGCTGCACTTCTTCCAAAACAGATCTATTGGTACTTTTGGCAGCCCATGGAACTTTCAATAATCTCCTTCAACACCATAACTCAAAGACATCAATTCATCTACGGTCTTCCTTATTCAGTGTCCAGATTTCGCATGCATATGAGGTTACTGAAAATACCATGGCTTGGATCAGGCACACCTTAGTCCTGACATCTTTGCTTTTCAACACTTTAAAAAGGTTTTGTGCAGCAGATTTGCCTAATGCAATATGTCATTTGACTTCTTGACTGCTGCTTCTGTGAGTGTTGATAGTTGATCTAAGAAGAATGCAGTCCTTGACAACTTCTATGATTTCTCCATTGATAAGAATGCTGTTTATTGGTCCAGTTGTGAGGACTTTTGTTTTCTTGACATTGAGATGTAATCCATACCAAAGGCTGTGCTCTTTGATTCATCAGTAAATGTTTTAAGTCCTCTTCACTTTCAGCAAGCAAGGTTGTATCAGCTGCATATTGCAGGTTGTTAATGAGTCTTCCTCCAATCCTGATGCCATGTTTTTCTTCATAGAACCCAGATTCTTGGATTATTTGCTCCGCATACAGGTTGAATAAGTATGGTGAAAGACTACAACCTTGTTGCATACCGTTCTCAATTTTAAAGCAATTAGTGTTCTCATGTTCTGTTCGAACAACTGCCTCTTGGTACAGGTATAGATTCCTCATGAGCACAATTAAGTGTTCTGGAATACTTATACTTCGCAATGTTATCCATAGCTTGTCATGATCCACACAATCGAAAGCCTTTGCATAGTCAATTAAAGCACAGGAAAACATCTTTTTGATGTTCTCTGCTTTCAGTAAAGATCCATCAGACATCAGCAATGATATCTCTCGTTCCACAGCCTCTTCTGAATTTGGTTTGAACCTCTGGAAGTTCTCTGTCAATGTATGCTTGCAGCCGTTTCTGTATTACCTTTAATAAATTTTACTCACATGGGATATCAAAGAGATTGTCTGATGACTTCTGCTTTCCATTGGGTCACCTCTTTTTGGAATGGGCACAAATGTGGATCTCTTCCAATCAGTCAGCCAGATAGTTGTCTTCCAAATTTCTTGGCAGAGATGAGTGAGTGTCTCCTGTGATGCCTCACTTTCTTGAAAGATTTCAATTTGTTTTCCATCAATTCCTGATGCCTTGTTCTTTGCCAATTCCTTCAATGCACCTTGGACTTCCTCCTTCAGTATCATTGATTGGCTCTTGATCATATGCTACCTCTTGAAATGGTTGAACATTAATCATTTCCTTTTGGTACAGTGACTCTGTGCATTCCTTCCATCTTCTCTTGATGTTTTCTGCATCATTTAATAATTTGCCCAGAGAATCTTTCAATAACAAAAGTCGAGGCTTGAATTTTTCTTCAGATCCCCCCAGCTTGAGAAATGCTGAGCATGTTAATCCTTTTTGGTTTCTGATTCCAGATCTTAGCATATTTTCTTGTAATATTTGCCTTTATTTTCTCAAGATGATCTTTGAAATTTTCGGTTCAGCTCTTGGACCTCCTCATTTCTTCCATTTGCTTTAGCATCTCTACACTGGAGAGCAAGTTTCAGTGTCTTTTCTGACATTCATTTTGACCTTTTCCTTTTTTCTTGGCTTCTCAATGATTTTTTGCTTTCTTCATGTATGATGTGCTTGATGTCATCCCACAACTCTTCTGGTCTTCGGTCTTTAGTGTTTAATGTATCAAATATGTTCTTCAGATAATCTTTAAATTCAGGTAGATATATTCAAAGTCATATTTTGGCTCTCGTGGACTTGTTTTCATTTTCTTCAGCTCCAGCTTGAATTTGCATATGAGTAATTGATGGTCTGTTCCAAGTCTGCCCCTGGCCCTGTTTTCACTGATGATAATGGAGTTTTTCCACCTCTTTTTTTTTTTTTTTCCATCTCTTTCCACAGATGTAGTCAATTTGATTTCTATATATTCCGTCTGGCATGGTCCATGTGTATAGTTGTCTGTTATGCTGTCTAAAGAAAGTATTAGAAATGAACAAATCATTGGTTTTGTAGAATTCTATCATGCATTCTCCAGCATCATTTCTATCACCAAGGCCATATTTTCCAAATATTGATCCTTCCTCTGTGCTCCCAGACTTTGCATTCCAATCACCAGTAATGATCAATACATCCTGATTGTATGTTTGATCGACTTCAGATTGAAGAAGTTAGTAGAATTCTTCTATGTCATCCTCACTGGCTTTAGTGGTTGGTGTGTAAATTTGAATGTTAGTGGTATTAACTGGGCTTCCCTGTAGGCGCATGGATATTATCCTATCACAGACAGCATTGTATCTCATGACTGATCTGGATATGTTCTCTTTGAAGATGAATGCAACACCATTTCTCTTCAATTTGTCATCCCCGGCATGTGATTGTCAGATTCAAAATGGCCAATACCAGTCCATTTCAGCTCACTAATGCCTAAGATATCAATTTTTATGCATTCCATTTCATTTTGGACAACTTCCAATTTTCCTAGATTCATACTTCGTACATTCCATGTTCTGATTTTCACTGGATGTTTACATCTGTTTCTCTTCATTTTGAGTTGTGCCCCATCAGCAAATGAAGGTCCCATTGGCTTTTCTCCCATGAGCTTTACTCCATTTGTGTTATCACTGTCAACTCTACTTTGAGGAAGCAGCTCTTCCCAGTTGCTTTTTGAGTGCCTTCCAACTTGAGGGGCTCATTTTCTGGCACTATATCTGACAGTGTTTCTCTTCTATTCATAAGGTTTTTAGTGACTAAATATTCAGAAATAGTTCGTCACTCTTTCTTCCTAGTCTGTGTTTGTCTAGCAGCTCATCTGAAACCCGGCCACTATGGGTGACCCTGCTGGTATTTATAATACTGGTGGTATAGCTTTTAGAATTACAGCAACTCACATATACTATAGACAGCTATATAATTAATTGATATTTACTTACTACAAATTTCAATTTAATATTTCATTTCAAATTAATGCTATCAGAATAAACTTGTTCTTATTATATTTACACCTAGAATTTCTGGTGTGGTGCTGTGGATCAGCACTGAACTGTGACCCACAAGGTAGGCAGTTCAAACCCACCAGCTGCTCCTCAGAAACCCTATACAGGTTGCTGTGAGTCAGAAAAGACTTCGACTGTACTTCACAACACAACAATTTAGACTTGGATATATGTTAAAGCACATAAGTCCTATATCATTCCTATTGCTTCATGTATACTCATAAATAATGTAGTATTATTAATCTCTCATAAATAAGATTTTTGTGGAAAAACTGATTGGGTCAGAATTGTGCAAGGTACCAGTTGGTTCCTACTTTCAATATAGCTCAAAGACAGAAAAAAGATTAATGCTAAAGAAAAACTAAATAGAAGATTAATGGATTCAGCAGCTGAAAGAAGTGGTCCTTAAGGACACCTGTTGGAAGGATTCTTGTCAGAAGTGATGTAGGATCTGATTTCTGTAGAAGTTAATCAAATGGGTCAAGGGTCAGGAGGAACAGTCTCCTAAGGCTCTTCAGCTAGCAAGTGAAAGAGGTAAACTTGAAACTAGATCTTCTTCACATTTCCTTCCCACTAAATGCACTTCATACTTACAGCTGTAAATCTTAATTTACACAGAGTTTATTAAATTTTGGAATATAACTAAGAGCCATTCAAAAGCAATTTGTAAGTCCATTTGAAAGAGGGCTGTTACTAGCACAGACTTCACATCATTCTAATTTGTGTCAAGCAGAATAAATATAACACAGACTCATAAATTTACTGGAAAGTAAAAAGGCTTTGAAAAACTTTACCCTGGTGATTTTAAATGATAATTGACCTAGTTAATTACAGGGAAGTCAGGGATTTTAACTTTGCCTTCAATTAATCAGTCAATTTTTCTTTTCTCCAATGGAGATTCTGTCCTAAATATCTCCCTATTTTAAAACTCCCAAATTTAGTGCCAAATTTTTGCATTAGACATTATCAACTTAGAGGTAGTACTGGAGTCAGCAAACAGTCATTAACTTCACTAAATTCAGCTGAACTAACATAAAGCTCTGGTAGCATAGTGGTTATGAATCGGGCTGCGAACCTTAAGGTCAGCTGGTTCGAAACTACCAGCCGCTCCGTGGGAGAAAGATGAGGCTTTCTACTCCCGTAAAGATTTACACCCTCAGAAACTCTGTACAGGGTCTCTATGGGTAGGAGAACCGACTCGACGGCACTTAACAACAACAACAACAACAACAACATAGAGCAGAAGATAATGATAATTCAGTAGAGATCAGGGTCTTTCAAAAGGGAATGGTGTGATAGCAGAGTTGGGATGGTTTGGAAAACTTGAATGAGAAGAAAAGAACCCAAAACAATAACAACCAAAAAATGCTTAGAGGTCAAGGGTAGACAGAGTTTGAGATGTTATGGACAAAGGTTAGGACTGCAAGTCAGAGTAAATATTGCAAAACAAAGGTAAGGTAAAAATAAATGATTAATATACAGTTCACTGAACTTCAAGGTATAATTTAGTACTGATTATGGGAGATGTGTTCTTCTTATAAAATTACACTTTATCTTGTATCAATAAAATACCAGTGTATAGGCAAAGGAAGCCTTCTAAAACGCAAGCTCCAATGGATAGATAGAAAAGCATTTTCTTTTTCTCTAATACACACTAAACAAATATCTTTTACTGTGTAGACAAAATACAGAACAAAAGGTCATGCCATATTGTTTACTTTCTTTAAATTTATATATGTAGTTGTTGTTATGTGCCGTGGAGTCGGTTCCAACTCGTAGCGACCCTGTACAGGGTTTCTGAGGCTGTAAATCTTTAAGGAAGCAGAAAGCTTCATCTTTCTCCTGTGGAACAGCTGGTAGTTTTGAACTGCTGACCTTGCGGTTCGCAGCCCGATACATAACCACTATGCTACCAGAGCTCCTTAAATTTATATATTGTTGTTGTTGTTGTTATGTGCCATCGAGTCGGTTCCGACCCATAGCGACCCTGTACAGGGTTTCCGAGGGTGTAAATCTTTAAGGAAGCAGAAAGCTTCATCTTTCTCCTGTGGAACAGCTGGTAGTTTCGAAATGCTGACCTTAAGGTTTGCAGCCCGATTCGTAACCACTACACTACCAGAGCTCCAAATTTATATATAGATAAGCAAAACTAATATTCTTTGGTTTGGGGTCTGCTAGTTCTTCCACTTACAAAAATTAGCTTTTAACAAATTGTGTACCCAAAATAGTAATTATTATATTATTCCATTAAATCAGATTTGAATCTCTTTCTCTTATTATTTTTCGAAAAATAAAAATCTGTATGTATTCAACTCTTTTAATATTTTTAAAGGGCAACAAAGTCAAGTATGAATTGAGGTTCATGATTCTTCAAAAAAATCATGATTTATTTGATCTTAGAGCTCCATTATAAAGGAGCTTAATTAATTATACTCTTATAATTAATTAAATCCTTTAAGTGGAGACTTTGGAGGCATACATTTACTGGCTAAAATATCACAATGGATACCCAGATCCAATATATATATTTCTGAAGACACATACTTATGTGACTTTCATTTGGGTTGAATGAAAGAAGAAAGCAGGAAGAATGTATCCTTTGGTAAGATTAAATCTAAGAAACTGTTCAAAACATTTTAAATTCAACATAAGCTGCCCATTCTTAATATTGAAAGTTATTTTCTTCTTAGTCTCCTTTCTAATAATAATTATTGCCCCATTTTAAATGAATTTTTATTTTGGAACTTTGGGCTGTCCTAATTAATATCTTCCATATATTCTGAGAATAGGTAAAACCCAAAATCTTAAAATGAAAAGGATTACTAAATCACTAGGCATTCTGGAGGGTTTATTTTCAAAACTAAATTCTTTATACAAATATTCTCATTGCATTGACTGGTTTAAATCACATAAAGGACATTCCCAAGGAGAGTACAAATGGAGGGAAAAACACAGGAAATCCAAGCAATGAGTAGTCACTGATGTCAGAGGTCAGAGGATGATCTGTAGACTCAGGATCCTTGACTAATCCTAGAGTAGAGGTCAGGCTTCCAAAATCCGTAGTTTGTTCCTTGGGGCCCGGAAGAAAATTATTAGACACAGAAACCAGAGTAAGTTTTCTCTGGAGGAAAAGTGTCTTAAATTAGGATATAGGTTTTATGTGAATAAATATGTATGAACTCTTAATGAAAGATAACTAAATATATGCAGTGGAAACAATAAGATTAAGAATAAGAAATATTTTTTAAAAAGAAAGATTATTTCGTGGTTCTCAGAGACATCTGATACCACATACAGAAAATGAAATATGTAACTATGTATAAAATACTTAAGAAAATAACTTAGAGAATTGCTTGTTGTAAGAGAGTAGATATCTCTCCAAATGTCTGGCAGACACATAAACTTCAGCATATATTTATAGGCTCAGAAAAATTACTGTTTCAGAAAAAAGGGTAATGAAAAGACATTTTGGATAACCTAAAATTGAGAGTTTTATCTCCTACATACCTTTTTGAAAACACATAATTTAGGGAGAAAGAAAATGATTCTAGAGAGATCTAAATTACAAGAAGGAATGATAAACAACCTCAGGAAAGACAAACATACAGTTAAAGCTAATTAAACAAACATGTTGCTACAAAATAAAAATAATATAAACAATGATAACTTTTAATTTGAGATTTGAAAAGAAAGGAAGAAACCTAAATGCTTTGTAACAATGGTATTTGTAGCTACAGATCAGTAATTTGAGTAAATCCTCTATTTTAGCACTGTATGATCAACACTGGACTCTGAACCAAGTTGGCAACCCTGTACAGGGTCGCTATTGGTTGGAATAGACTCAGTGGCACTTAACAACAACAACAAACATTCTTTATTGGGATCATGGTGGCTCCATAGATAAGCAATGGACTGTGAACGATGAGGTTGGCGGTTCAAGCCCACTGGATACTCCATAGGAGAAATATGAGGCTCTCTGCTCCTGCAAAATATTTATAGCTTTAGAATCCCTATATAGGATTGTTAGGTGTCAAAACCGATTCCATGGCCCTTAATAACAACAGTACTCCTTATACTTCAAAGAACTTAGAATATTAAATTTTTTTAACAAAATATAAAACGTATCTTGTTAACATAAATATACAAGGTAAATTCAGGTACAATAATCAAAATATACTTTTAAATAAAGTAAGGAGCTCTGGTAGCGTAGTGGTTACGTATCGGGCTGCGAACCTTAAGGTCAGCATTTCAAAACTACCAGCGGTTCCGTGGGAGAGAGATGAAGCTTTCTGCTCTGGTAAAGATTTACAGCCTCGGAAACCCTGTACAGGGTCGCTATGGGTCGGAACCGACTCCACGGCACATAACCACCACCAATGAACATAGAGTATATGGCCTTTGAACTGAAGGAGGAGAAACCATCTAAAGAACAAGCGAAAACAAACCAAAAAACAAAAATCAGCTATTTGGAAAATGAAAACAGAGAGAAGGAAGTCAGGATAACAACAGAATAAATAAAAGCAAAAAGCTCCATGAGAGAAACATGAGCAAATATGTGATTAATTACAACAAACATATATGAATGATTAAGCTCATCTGCTAAAACAGAATATTGGATTTTAACAAAATGTGCCTACATGTCACTTAGACACTAGAATTTAAAGAAAATGCTGAAGTGAAATTATCAAAATTAATAATTTGACAGATACTAACTTAAAGAAATCTGGGGTATAAAAATATTAGGTAAAAAAAACTACAAAAAATAGCCTTCTTAGATATGTTGTTGTTGTTGTTGTTAAGTGCCATTGAGTCGGTTCCGACCCATAGCGACCCTGTACAGGGTTTCCGAGGGTGTAAATCTTTACGGGAGTAGAAAGCCTCATCTTTCTCCCGCGGAGCAGCTGGTAGTTTCGAACCGCTGACCTTAAGGTTCGCAGCCCGATTCGTAACCACTACGCTACCAGAGCTCCTAAAGATGAGAAAGTTCAATTTACCAGAAAGATATATCAATTAAATACTTGGATGAACATGGTAAAACAAAACTAAAATGTATCAGCATAATTGTCATTGTTGGTCAATCAAAAATTTAAAAAAATATTGAAGATTAATGGATTTGATGCAACATAATTAACAAGCATGGAATAAGCTGAAAAACTTGGACAAAAAATAGAATGAATCCAAAAAGAGTGGGGAAATAATTTAATACAATAAAAAACCAGTATATGATATAATTCACAGGGACAGAGATGACTGTTAGGAAAGACTGAGGATCTTAACAAACTTCTGATAAGACTAACCCAATAAAATAGAAAGAAGGTAAAAATTACAAATATTTGTAATGAAAATAAATATTTTTAAATAGAGTAGAAATTAAAAACATGAAGCTAAGACTCTTATGCCTTAAATGTAGTATTCCAAATGAGATAAATGCAGTCTTAATAAGTAGAACATTAAAAAAAAAAAAAAACACAACAAAAAACCCCAGAAAACCATGATAATCTTATAGTTATTTTAAAATATTGTATCAGCAATGAAGAATTCTCCCAATATAAAAGACATCTGTGAAAATTTTATAGAAACCAAGTTTTGAACATTTTAAAAGTGAATTTTATTCCAATCTTACTCAAACTCTATTAGAAAAGAAGTAACATTTCCAACTCATTCTATAAGGCCAGCATACCATGGAAATTATTATGAGATAAAGGCAATAAAAGACAGGAAAATTAGAAATCAACTTGTGTACACAATGTTAAAAAACATTTATATTTGTAAAATTAATGTGCCAATGTATAGAATCATAATTAATCATGACCATGTAGGGTTTATTCTAGGAATACAAGGATTGTTTGAATATCTGCACAGGGAATTCATTCACCTCATTAAGACAATAACAGAGAGGTAGTGTTGGTGGTGGTTCTGTGACCTCCAGTCCTAATAATAGCGACCCCTATAGGGTTTCCTAAGTTGAAATCTTCATGGGAGCAGAAAGCATCATCTTTCTCTCATGGAGTAATTAAAACAGTAATTAAACTGGCATAGAGATAGACATATTAATCAATATAACAAAATAGAGAGCCTAGAAATCCACACATAAATTATTATAATAGTTGACATACAGATCAGTTGGTTAAGGATACACTAATACATGGGATAATTTATTCAGAATGTGGGGGAAATTTGACCTAATCTTCATGTTAATATGAAAAAAATCAATCCTAGATGTAGTTAAGACTTGAACATGAAAGACAAAAATTTAAGTATGTAGAAGCTATAAGAAAATAAAGGAAATATGTAGATTATATTCCATCATAACTTGAAAAAAATTAAACACATAAAATTTTAAAAGATAAGACACGATGGGGAGAATATATTTGCCATATTCATAAACAACAACAGATTAGTACTGATGATGTACCCATAGATCAAAAACATAGACAAGCAATACTAATATAAAATTTCAAGACATTAAAAATCATACAACACAATGTCAATATGGACAAAAGACATTTCTTCACAAGAGAACTCACAAACAGCTTATTAGTAATTTGGAAAATATAAATTAATATCACACGATACCACAATTATTATTATTGTTGTTGTTATCACTTATTGAGTTTCTGCTATATGCCAGTTACTATACAAAAATACTTCCAACAATAGGTTAGTTCATCCAAATTAAAATTGGTACTCTTATTCTCACTTCACAGGCTAGAAAAAGTACTACATAATTTACTATGTGATGGTGAAGCCCAGATTCAAATCCATGACTTCCTGAATCAGATACTTTAAACCATTTCATTCAGTAAACATTGCTTGACTGAAATGAACATTTTATTTATGTGCCTATCTGACCTAAAAGGTCCATGGCTCAAACCCACCAATGGATCCTCAGAAACCCTATACAGGATCGCTGTGAGTCATTCCATGCACTTAACAACAATAACAATTGTGTATATAGATTTTCATAGCACCCTGTATAGGGTTTCTGAAGGATGGGCAACCATACCTAGTGTAATATACAATATTGGGGGAAATGGAACTTCAAAGTAAGCAAAAAAAAAAAAAAATCACCAATTGTGATTTGCAACAGTAAAGAAAGAACAAGGTGCCACAGATTAGGAGAAAGAATAGGGGTGGTGGCAAGAGTGGAGGAAGTACTTGGAAAATATTCTTTTTACTGAACTGTCTTAAGGACCTTTATCTTTTGGCTGTTGTGAATAGTGCTGCATTGTTTACCAATAGTAAACATGCTTCTGTTTGCATAGCAGCTCCCAAGTCTGCTAGATCTATGCCTAGGAGTGGAATTGCCTAGGCCTGTGATAGGTCAGTTTGCATAGCAAGGTCAGCAGTTAGCTGCTCCTTTGAAACCCTGTATCCAGATTCCATGGCATGTTGTTTTAACCTTAGTTGTCACTGTGGCATTGAAGTGGAATCAAATTATAGTTCTAATTTTTATCTCTCAAAAGGCTACTGGCCACCACACGTCTGTCAGTTTGTCGTACTGTGTTGGCTTGTGATTGGCTGTGATTCTGGAAGCTGTGCCACTAGTATTTTAAATACCAGCAGGATCACCCATGGTGGACAGGTTTCAGATGAGCTTCCACACAGAGACAGACTAGGAAGAAGGAGTGACAAACTACTTCTGAATATTTAGTCACTGAAAACTTTATGAATAGCAGAGAAACACTGTCAGATATAGTACAGGAGGAACTCACTCATCTATGCCAAGAAATTTGGAAGACAACTAATTATCTGGCTGACTGATTGGAAGAGATCCATATTTGTGCCCATTCCAAAGAGAGGTGACCCAATGGAATCTGAAAAACTTCAGACCAGCTCTTTGATATCCCATGTGAGTAAAGTTTTATTAAAAGTAATACAGAAATGGCTACAAGCATACATTGACAGAGAACTTCCAGAGGTTCAAGCCAGATTCAGAAGAGGCCATGGATAGAGGGATATCATTGCTGATGTCCGATGGATCTTGGCTAAAAGCAGAGAATATCAGAAAGATGTTTACCTGTGCTTTATTGACTACACAAAGGCTTTTGATTGTGTGAATCATGACAAGCTATGGACAACATTGCGAAGTATGACTATTCCGGAACACTTAATTGTGCTCATGAGGAATCTGTACCTGGACTAAGAGGCAGTTGTTCGAACAGAACATGGGAACACTGAATGATTTAAAATTAAGAAAGGTGTGTAACAAGGTTGTATTCTTTCACCATACTTATTCAAACTGTATGCTGAGCAAATAATCTGAGAAGCTGGGTTATATGAAGAAAAACGTGGCATCGGGATTGGAGGAAGATTCATTAACAACCTGCAATATGCAGATGATACAACCTTGCTTGTTGAAAGTGAAGAAGACTTAAAACATTTACTGATGAAGATCAAAGAGCACAGCCTTTGGTATGGAAAGTTAAAGAAAACAAAAATTCTCACCACTGGACCAATAAACAATATTCTTATCAATGGAGAAATGATTGAAGTTGTCAAGGACTTCATTCTTTTTAGATCAATTATCAACACTCATGGAGGCAGCAGTCAAGAAATCAAATGATGTATAGCATTAGGCAAATCTGCTGCATAAGACCTTTTTAAAGTGTTGAAGAGCAAAAATGTCAGCTTGAAAACTAAGGTGCGCCTGACCCAAACCATGGTATTTTCAATAACCTCATATTCATGCAAAAGCTGGGCAGTGAATAGGAAGATCGTAGAAGAATTGATGCTTTTTAGTTATGGTGTTGGAGGAGAATATTTAAAGTGCCATGGGCTGCCAAAAGAACAAACAGATCTGTGTTGAAAGAAGTGCAGCCATAGTGCTCCTTAGAGGCCAGGATGGCCAAACTTCGTTTCTCATACTTTTGATTTATTGTCAGGAGGGAGCAGTCGCTGGAGAAGGATATCATGTTTGGTAAGGTGGAGGGTCAGAAAAAAAGAGGAAGACCCCTAGTGAGATGGATTGGCAAAATGGCAGCATCAATGGGCTCAAGCGTGGCGACGATAGTGTGGTTGGCCCAGGATCAGGCAGTCTTTTGTTCTGCTATGCATAAGGCCACTATGAGTAGGTACGGACTCGATGGACCTAACAACAACAATAACAAAGGCTACTGGGGGACTACGCTGACTCTAAATTATAAGCACTGAACTGCGAACTACAAGGTTTGTTGTTGGAGTTTGCCAGCGGCTCCGTGGGTGAAAGATAAGGCTTTCTGCCCCTGAAAAGATCGACTGAAGTCTCAGAAACACTATACGGGGTTGCTGTGAGTCAGAACTGACTCCATGGCACTTAATAACAACAACCTCTATCTTTGGTACTCTCTTTTCTTTGTTAAACCTTGTCCATTCGCCTTCAAGTTTCCCCTCACCCTGGCCCTGGTCCTTTGCGCCTATATTCTTTTCCCCTGGCTGTCTCCTAAGTAAGTTTTTCAAAGCTTATGTACAGAAGTTTCTAGTTTCTTTCACACCCAATAAAACTTTTTCTGTTTGGTTCCTTATTCCCTTGCATCTTCACCTCTAAACTCAGCCTTATGTGATCCAGGTAGTCCAATTAATCAGTGTTCCAAATGCTTCCCTGAAATTTTGTGTTGATTTCCCCAGGCATTTATAACATGTAATCTACATATTCTACATGTTGCTTTACTCAAAGGAGATAGTCTAATGATGAAAACTTTAGATAATATATCATGCTTGTGGAAAATAATGACCTACTCAATTCATGCCCCCCAAATGGCAGTGTATGCTGTGTATTCAACACATAGACAATTATAGTTCTGGAATAAATGAAAGTGTAGCAGTTGAACCAATTTTATTATATATTCTGTCATGTTAGTATAAGTATTATACTTGTCAAATCAAACCATTGTTTTTTTCCTTTCACTTTTAGTAAATGAGCTTTGTGGAAATCTAGTCACTCCTTTGTTCTTATGACAGCTTGGTCTGCTCATTACATGATATGTGGGATTATCACATCAGTAAGATTTCATTCTTTCTAAAATAGATTATAAAATGAGATACACTTTCTGAATTTTTCTAAATACAAGTTTCAAGTCAAACAATATCAGAAGTTTAAATTTAAAACATGGAAGCTGACATGAAACTCTTCAGGATCACTTCTAAATTGAATTCATGGGGATTCAAAAGTGCTGCAGGAATTACCAAAAGAAAAAGCAAATTCACAATGTGGCAGTTAATTGAATTTTTAAGCCTAAAATTAAATAGAGATAGAGAAGGTATATAAGCATTATGAATAGTGAGGAGACTTTTGAAGACTAAGGAAGAAAGAGCTAGTATTAAAAAAAAAAAAAAAAATGAGAAGGACCAAGATACTATAATCTTCCCTGTTAAAGAGTATAAAGCAGAAAACTGAGAATGGTGGCGACCTCTGTGATGTTTTGTCCCACAAAGATGGACACTAGCTGATCTCAAGCGTACTGTGGTTCACCATGCTCGCCTTCTCTACTAGACCATTAGCTCCTTGAAGGCAGGGTCCATGGGACACTCATTTTGTTTTATCCTGCATCTCATTCAGGACTTAATGGTAAGTTTTCAGCAAATATTATTTGAATGACTTAATTAATAAATATGAAGCCTTTAACGAGTGTCAAAAAAGCTGGGTTCTGTTCACTTCAATTACAACAAATCATACATTATAAAATTTTATTGGCTATTATGCCTGTTGAACCAACACCACAGGTTAAGTCTGTACAACACAATCCTGAGCTGCAGTCGAGATTACCACTCTGTGAAGAAACCTTTCCTGAGGCCTTGTCTTGCCCCAAGCAGAACGAAAATGCTTCCTACTCCCATGAAGCTCTAACATTAGCTCTAACACTTTGCACATTGAATTTTAAACCTTTGTGTGTGTGTGTGTGTGTGTGTGTGTGTGTGTGCTTAACATGAAAGTTTGGCAAGTTATTCTGAGTTTAGTGAACTAAAGCTATTTGTTTTGCTCCCTGTTAAAGGTGCTGGTGTGGCGCAGTAGGATAAGCGCTTGCAGTGTAGTGAATTACTTATTACAACTCCTCAGCCTTAGTCTTAGAGCCTGGTGTGGCTCTGTGCAGGACAATGCACTGGACTGCAAAGTTGGTTTGATCCGCAAGTCAGCAGTTCAAGCTTATCAGCCTCTTCTTGGCAATTTTATAAGGGGCAGTATGGGTCAGAACTGAAGGCACTTAGCAATAATAACAAGTCTTAGTCATAAGGAGACCTTGAGGTATAGTGAGTTACACTTTAGGCTGCTAACTATGGGGTCAGCAGCTCAAATTCACCCGCCACTAATGGGAGAAAGTGGAAGGTTTCTGCTCCCCTAAAGAACTGACTCGACAGCACTTAATAACAATATAGTCTAGGAAACCTGTACAGGGTTGTTATGGGTCAGAATCAACTCAACAGCATCAACAACCTCAGTCTTTGTAACTCCCACCAAATGACTCTTTTCGTGTTGGGTCTGGATAAGAAGGTGAGAGAAGATATTGGTAGGCTGACATGATTCAGCTGTGGGTGTTAATGGAGTTCATTGTAATTGTAAAAACTTGAAACTAGAGCAAAAGTATGAAAAGAGTAATCTCAGAAGCCATAGTGGGAATTTCACTCCCACCAAGAACGAAAGAACAAGGAGTGCAGCACATACTTTGGACCCAGAGATCACTGCTTATTGTACCTCGTAAACCCAAGAACAGAACACTATGACACCAAAGGAGTGGCAGAGGAGCAACAGCAGAACCAAGAACCAGAGCATGAGACAGAGCAATGGGCTTTCCCACCCACAAAGCAAGAAAAGCTGAGTGGTTTCGGGCTGGGGTTCACTTGTAGAGTGGGTGTTTCCAGGCACTTAATTGGGGTGGGAGGGTGGGCACGTTTGCTGACCCATGGAGCTAGAGCCAAGTGCCTTCAGATTGAGGCTTATGGTAAGGTGGTGTGTCCTGTGGGCATTTATCAGCAGCCTTGCAAGAGCTTTGTAACATGGGCCAGGCAGCGAGAGATCTGCCTGTGGACATGGCTGAAGAAATACTGTCGTGACTGGTACAACTGTGCCCTGAACATTTCTTACCTGTTAATTTCCCTAATAGACACCATGACTGTGAACAAACTGTTTGAGATCTGTGTGGTTCTTGCAATGAATTATTGAACAAAGCATGAGTAGACAGTGCTGTGGGAAGAATGGTTTGGCGCTTAATTTGTGCAGCACTGGACTGCTAACTTCAAGGTCAGTGGTTCAAAACCACCAGTTGTTCCTCAAAAAGCTTATACAAGGTCACTATGAGTCAGAACCAACTCAAGGGCACGTAACAACAAACACCACCACCTAGTCTTATTACTTTGCACTATAGCTGGTACTCAGCAACATTTGCTATATGAGGTAACAGAAAGTATATTGAAGTAGACGGAGCAATACTCACCCCACTAATAATGTCCACTTCCTAATCCATGGGACCTGTCACTATATTAACTTACATGGAAAAGGGTGCTTTTCAGATATGATTAAAGGTCTTGAGGTATGGAGATTTTCCCAAATAATTTTCTAATGTAATCACAAGAAAGAGGCAGGGGGGAGATGTGATGATACTATTTGATGACATTATTATGATTTGATGGAGTGGGGGCACAGGTCATAGAATGCATGCAGCCTCTAGAAGAGGGGTGGGGAATGATTTAAACATAATTCATGGACCATACAAAATGATCAACTTAAAAATTAGCCTGCTATATTTGGTCAAACAATTCATTAACTCACCCCTAATGGGATGTCTCTGGTAGCGTAGTGGTTACAACTCAGGCTGCGAGCCGCAAGGTCAGCAGTTCGAAACTACCAGCGGTTCCGCTGGAAAGATGATGCGGTCTGCTCCTGTAAAGATTTACAACCTAGGAAACCCTGTGTAGAGTCGCTATGAGTCAGAACTGACTCCACGGCATATAACAACAACAACAACAATGTGATGGCTGGACTTCTGGTGTGTCAACGTATGATCAGTATTGTATTGTGAACTACAAGATCAGTGGTTCAACCCCTCCAGCTGTTCCTTAGAAATCTTGTACAGGGTCACTATGGGTCAGAATCAACTTGGCGGCACTTAATAACAACGTGATGACTGGAAGTGTGGCTGCCTTGGCAGGGCCAGACCAAATGATTTTGTGGGCATTATACAGGTTTTTGTTAAGTGCCATCGAGTCAGTTCCGACCCATAGTGACCCTGTACAGGATTTCCGAGGCTGTAAATCTTTATGGGAACAGAAAACCTCCTCTTTCTCCTGCGGAATGGCTGGTAGTTTCAAACTGCTGGCCTTAATGTTCACAGCCCGATTCGTAACCACTACACTACCAGAGCTTCCTGCTCTAGAAGTTAGAAAAGGCCAGCAAACAGATGTTCATTTTCAGATTCCAGAAGGAATCAGCCTTGTCTATAGTGTAACTTTAGCTCATTGCGAGTAATTTTTGGCTTAAGACCTCCAAAGTTGTCAGATAATAAATCTGTGTGACTTTAAGGCATTTAAGCCTTAATTATTTTTATGGCTAGGAAGTGAATTTCAAATGAGGCACCCCCCAAAAAAACATGGAATGAATAGTTACACAGTATAATTTCTCCCCTAATTTCTAAGAGACACAGTCTTTACTGACCCTGAAATAATTTTATTTATCTTTAATTAAACACATTTACTGATCACCTATTACTTTTTTAAAAAACTATAGTAAGAGGAATGAGATAGATATATGAGACATAAATACATACATTTAAAACAGTGTAGACTTTGCAAAGTGTGGTGGTGGTAGTGGTGTGCTGTGGAGTTGGTTCCAACTCATAGTGACCCTGCATAAGGTTTCCAAGGCTGTGAATATTTTCAGGAGCAGAAAGCCTCATCTTTCTCCCATGAAATGGTTGGTAGTTTTGATCTGCTGACCGTGAGGTTAGCAGTATGCCTTGTAACTACTATGCTACTAGAGCTCCATTCGCAAAGTGTAGAATCATAAAAACACGACCATGACCAACAACATAAAAAATAGAACAGAAAGTGTCTTGAAGGAAAAAAAGAAAGGACCTCTGAAGAAAGGAAAATATATTTTTACTATTGTGGTATCACATATTTATTTGACATTTTTATTCAAAGTCTTGTTAACTTTCACAAAATGATTGGGTGGGACCATAAATATGGTGTACAGGACTCTTAACACCAGAATTGCTTAGTTTTACCATCCTGATAGATTTTAAAGGAGCCATATCAGAAGCATAAACAGATGATCCCGGGGTTATTTAGAAAGAAGAATCATGAGCTGAATTTGAGATCCCTATCTGGAAAATAGATCTGTGTTTGAAGAAATACAGCCAGAGTGCTCCTTGGAGGCCAGGATGGCCAAACTTCATCTCTCATACTTTGGACATATTGTCAGGAGGGACCAGTCTCTGGAGAAGGATAGCATGTTGGGTAAGGTGGAGGGTCAGAGAAAAAGAGGAAGACCCCCAGCAAGATGGATTGGCAAAATGGCAGCATCAATGGACTCAAGTGTGGCAACAGCTGTGAGGTTGGCCCAGGACCAGGCAGTGTTTTGTTCTGTTGTGTATAGGGTTGCTATGAGTCAGTACCAACTTGATGGTACTAACAACAACATCAACAGCATTTGGAAATGCAACAGTATGGAGAGACAAAGCAGCTGTGGGCATCCCAGTCCATGGTCCTTAAGCTGTGCTCTCTGTGCAGGAGGCTGGCTTGCAGAACGTGCCTTTTGGGCATTTACAGACTGGAGTTTTGTAGCATTTGCCTGAAGAGTCACATAGCTGAGAGGCTGAAGACAATAACAAGGCATGCCTACAGTACAGCAGAGAAGAGGCATTCCTGGCTGGAGAACTGCTGCATCCTGAGTTGTTTCTGATCCTGAATCGTACCCTGGTCACTTTCTTAATAAACCCCACAATTGTGAGTATTGTTTATGAGTTCTGTGTGGCCATTGCAGTGAATGATCAAACCCAGATGAGTAGCAGTGCTGTGGAAAGTGTGATTGGTGCTGGGAGAGGGCAGAGAAGCCTGCCTCAGAGGAATTAGCCTTGGACTGATTTTGAGTTTGATTCCTCTTTATCCTTTGAAGACAGAGGAAGTCAGATATGGCCTCTGAGCCATTTCAAACTATATATAAATAGCAATTCTTCTCTCAGATTGGTTCAATTTCCTGTTGTAGTTTTGGTTACTAGCAGCATTATGCATCTTGTTACCCATAGTGGCTGAGAGTAACCTTAGAGTTAAATGTAAACCATTGATCTGTTCTCACTCAGACAATCTAGGTAATTACTCAATCTCTTAATTTCTGACTACTAAATACGTGTGGCACTGTGGGTTAATGCGCCAGACTGCAAAGCTGTTTGAACTTCAAGGTCACTGGTTCATGCTCACTAGCTGCTCCTCAGAAACCCTAGACAGCGTCGCTATGGGTAGGAACAGACTCAATAGCACTCTACAACAACAACAAATATGTGTGGATCCCATTCTTCTTCTTTCAATACATTGCCATTGTTACATTTTAGTTCTTCAATATATCCTACTGAGCTAATTTACAGAACAGAAAGGTGGTTAGAAACAAAGAAGACCAGAATAATACAAAGACAAAAATAAAAGTTAAAAAAAATAATAAATTAAAGACCAAGAAATTCATCCTGCAAATTTCCATCACCTGAGAAAATAAATTTAATCCTTTGCTGAACTCCTTCCCTGGGATATTAGTATATATATTTGCTTTTACAGCACGAAACCCAAATTGTGCCTTCCATTTGAGATGAAAAAGATCTTATTTTCAGTAATATTGCATCTGTAATATTATGTAATGAAACTCAAAGGAAAATAGAAGTTTATACAAACTAGCTCATTTATGCTGAACAAAGACACTTCTAAGATTAGAATTGGCCTAGAATAATATTAAGTTTTTTGTTCTGGACAGCAGAATTTATGAGTTAGTAAGATGATTAAATGGGCTTCACCTCAAGTGCTAATTTTAATTTTTTGGTTATGGCCATCTGGAGCAATGTGTTTGGAAAATGAATATGTAGGCTGTACCAAGCAAAATAGAGTTCAGTGATGATTTTTCATGTTTGTGATGTGTATGAAATAGGGAAAATAAATAAGAATGGATTCTAGGTTCTAGTGATTATTATATTATCATGCAGTATTACAATGGTGACTAAATCATGATTCAATTTCAATAAAGTCGAAAGGGTAGTGTTGTTGTTTGTTTAATGGCTTACTTGAAAATATTTAGCCATTTTGATGACAGCAGCTATATTATACCAACACCTTCAGTTTAGAGTCGACAAGGACTCTTCAATCTCTTCCATAGGTGCCGTGCTGGCCTAGCCATTGCATGAAATGAATTTTATGAAAACAGTCCTGGGACTTGCATCTGATGATTCCACACTTAGTAGTGCATTTTTGCATAAATGAGATTGCTTATCAATGGAAGGAGGCGCTTATGACACATAATTAAAACAAAGAATCAGGGTTTAACTTTGTGGTAGAAGTTACATCTTTTTATGGATTTCTCCATTTTACAGAAAAGCAATTGTTATTTATGGAGTGGTTGTTCAGTCTTGAATATGATTCCTCAAAGAGTAATTTAAAAACATGACTGTATATTAAATTGTTTTGTGTCTAAAAGATAATTTGTAAAAAGATGCCCCAGGAAATAAAATAGGTACATAGAATATCATTTCACTAACTTATTTACATCTAATTTATTAAAGAAAACAATAATATAGGCCAAAATGAGATATAGATATATATATTGTTGTTGTTGTTGTCAGGTGCCATCGAGTTGGAACTGACTCATAGCGACCCCATGCACAGCAGAATGAAACAATGTCCAATCCTGGGCCAACCTCACTACCGCTGCCACACTTGACGCCATCAATGATGCCACCTGGCTGATCCATCTCGTTGGGGGTCTTCCTCTTTTTCTCTGACCCTCCATCTTACCAAGCATGACATCCTTCTCCAGCAACTGTTCCCTCCTGACAATATGTCCAAAGTATGAGAGACGAAGTTTAGCCATCCTGGCCTCCAAGGAGCACTCTGGCTGCACTTCTTCCAAAAACAGATCTATTGGTTTTTTTGGCAGTCCATGGCACTTTTAGTATTCTCCTCCAACACCACAACTCAAAGGCAAAAGTAGGGAGCAAAGAGGAAGGACCAGTAGTTGAAAAATTTGGACTTGGTGATAGAAATTATGCTGGAGAACAAATGATAGATTTCTGCAAGACAAATGATTTGTTTATTTCAAATACCTTCTTGAGACAGCATAAGAGACAACTATACACATGGACCTCGCCAGGTGGAATACACAGAAATCAAATTGACTTCATCTGTGGAAAGAGAAGATGGAAAAGCTCCATATCATCAGTGAAAACAAGGGCAGGGGCAGACTATGGAACAGACCATCAATTACTGATATGCAAAATCAAACTGAAACTGAAGACAATGAAAAGAAGTCCACGAGAGCCAAAATATGACCTTGAATTTATCCCACCTGAATTTAGAGATCATCTGAGGAACAGATTTTATATATATATAAAACATATATATTTGTTGTTGTTGTTGTAAAGTGCCATCGAGTTGGTTCCGACCCATAGTGACCCTGTATAGGATTTCTGAGGAGCAGCTGATGAGCTTGAACCGCCAACCTTGCAGTTCAGATGGCTTTGCAGTCTGATGCATTAACCCACAGCAAAATTGACTCTATTTTAACATTAAATATATTAATTTGATTTATTAATGCTTCTGGTAATACTCCCTTTAAGCAGTATAACCTGATATTTCTCTTTAGGAAAGAAAAGAAAACTGGAAAAATACTTTAGACTTGTTATATTCCACAAAAACATGATACATTATATAGTTTTTATGGTTATGTCAATTACATTATCAAAGCAATGATATTAATTGCTGACTAATTAAACAAGTCCCTCAGTTGGTTAAGAAATACTTTTTAGATCCTGCCCCGATAATGTACTAGACTGAAAAGTCGGTTTGAACCACAAGGGAGGTGGTTTGAACTCACCAGACACTCCTTAGAAACCTTATTTATACAAGGTCGCTATGAGTCGGAATGGACTTGATGTTAACAACAACATATCAGAGAAAAACCCATGGACTGAGGCTAGGAACTTTGGGTATCACTTGGAATTTATTTTGTATATATATATATATATATAAAAGCTCTGGTAGCATAGTGGTTACGATTCAGGCTGCAAACCTTAAGGTCAGCAGTTCGAAACTACCAGCTGCTCCGCGGGAGAAAGATGAGGCTTTCTGCTCCCGTAAAGATTTACAGCCTCGGAAACCCTATACAGGGTCGCTATGAGTCAAAACCGACTCGACAGCACTTAACAACAACATATATATAATGAACCTGTGGACTGTGAACTGAAAGATCCGCATTTGGAGCCTGCCCACCACTCCACTGGAGAAAGATAAGGCTTTCTATTCCCACACAGATTTGACTCCATAGAATTTAACAACAACATCTATCTATCTGTCTATCTATCATCTATCTACACACAGGGTAGCTATGGGTCAGAATCAACTCGACAGCACTTAACACTGGTGTGGCACTGTAGGATATGTGCACTGGACTGCTAACCACAAGGTGGGTAGTTGAAAACCACCAGCTGCTCCCAGAAACCCTATACATGGTCGTTACGAGTCAAAACTGACTCAATGACTCCGCAACACTACAGTATATATATGTATAGTTGTGAAGTGCCATCAAGTCAGTTCTGACTATTAGATACCTTGTCTAGGGTTTCTGAGGAACGTCTAGTGAGTTTGAACCACTCGCCCTGCAGTTCAAACTGACTTGAAGTAGAATGCTTATCCTATGGCACCACACACACACACACTATATATATATATATATATAAT